>NC_137468.1:111597974-111945286 GCF_964235325.1 Thermobia domestica
GCTGTCGTAAGAAGTTAACGACATTCAAAGCGTTCAACAGTTCGAATGGGCCAGTTTAAAATGATCATGACGTGTTTCGTGTATCAATCTTTTATTCTGTGTAGTCCTGTAATTGCAGCATAATGAGAAAAGCAAAGGACCTTTCTCCGCGTAAAGTGGAATTTAACAAAATACTTCTGGTGGAAATAAGATATACACGGTGACACATTGCTAGCAGAGTTGGGATAGAACAAAAATCTGTAAGTCGAATCTCTGTTGAAATGAACAAGAGCCAAAAGAGGGTTGGAAAGTGTGGGCGAAAATCAAAGCTATCGCTAAGAGGTATCAGAAAACTAAAAACATTGGCTCTGGGAAACAGAAGTGCAACTTCTAATAGACTTAAGCATAAAAATGGCTGAGTATGGCGCAGATATTTGGCCTGAAAGTGTTCGAAGGATTCTCTGTGCCGAGGGAATAAAATAACGCGGTCAAGAAAGAAAACAAAAATTAGAGTCTACTCCAATCATGGCAAAGAAGCGCCTTGAATGGGCATGAGGCCTAGAATATTGGACTTCTAACGATTGGAGAGTATAGTGTGTTTCAGTGATGAATCATATGTCTTCGTGTCTGACGAATGTTCACAATATGTGGGACGTCGACCTGGGAGGAATTCAAGTTGGAATGTCTTTAATAAACCGCGAAGCAACCTATTCAGTCATGGTCTGGGGTTTCATCTCTGTCTTCGGGCCTGGGAGACTCTATATAGTAGAGAGGGCAATGAAGCACGACCAATACTTTTAAGTTCTTCAAGAAGAACTGCTTTTCCAGACTGCACTCTGATTTGATGATGTACAATTCATCTTTATGCATGATGGAGTCCATGTCACCTGGCCAAAGCTGTGACAAAACTCTTCGAGGACAACGAAATTAGTGTTCTTCCGTACTTGGACACTAGTCCTGATATGAACCGATTGAAAACCTTTGGCGCTTCATGAAGGAAAAGCTAGAGAAGAAGCACATTACAACCAAACATTAATTGATCGAGGAAATCAACAATTTGTGATATCATGATGCTGAATTGAAGGGAAAATGCGCTAAACTCGTACATAGGATGCCACAAAGGATAAAAGACTTAGTAAAGAATAAGGGATTTCATACGAAATATTAATATTTGTGTAAGAGATAATTTTCTAGTAAGTATTCCATTTTATTTTTTCTTTCCAATTTGGATATACACACTTTATAGTAATTATATTTGAATGTCACGTACGCATTTATTTTATTGATATTGAAAAACATATGTCACACACACTAGAACACAGCCTTCTATATATGTACCATAGAGAAGGCTGTGACTAGAAATTAGGACAGAGTTGCAAAGTAGTAATTTGGACTAAGTTCGAATGTATTTTCTCACGTAATATTGTAAGAACAGTAAAATATTCAGAAACTGAATGTTGAGTCTAATAATTGAACACCTCTGTAGTATTCCTTTCAGCAGCGAGGCAGGGGCGGATCCAAGGGAAGAAATCGGGGCGATCGCCCCCCCCCCCCTCAGAAGAGGAAACTTTCTTATTTTATATATAAATAAAACCTATCTCAGAGTTTGGAGCTCTTAAAAGTAGCTCTAAGTAGCAGTATTACAACCCATCGCTCCCCAGAAGTCCCTCCTGGATCAGCCCCTGCAGTGAGGCATTATGAGACGTGGACCTACAGCTTCTTATGCGCCACACTTTCATACCACATGTAATATCAGTTTATTTCTTAAATGCTAATTTGATTTTACTTACTTTGATGTTTGTGTACAAGTCCAGATTTTAAGGAATGCGTCGGTAGGAAGTCGAAGTATTAGAATTTGTCAGCCCAACGGTTTTTCATGTCTGGAATAACATGTGTTGCGATGCTTTTTCCCCATGCTTTTGAATGGTTCTAGCCTCAAAATTATGCACGTTTCCTCACATCCCCACATGAACTTTTTTCTTATTTTAATGTGAGGAATCATCTGTTTCAGTTTGTCGGTATAGTTCATTAACACCCTGCATAACTTCGATAGGTTAATTTATTGGTAAAGGTGAACACACTTTGAGCATTTTTTTATTTTTAGAAAATGGCTGTCATGATTATTTCACTGAAAATAATTGTATAATTCGGCAGTTGTTCCTTCTAATGATTTTTAAAGGAAAGATGAAACATATAGTAAATAGAAACAAATGTAAATGATAAGCAGACGCAGCTCCAGAATTTGGTCAAGAAGGACTATAATGTATATATAACCTTTTCCATTGCAAAGTGACATTTTACTCAGTGTAAATTTGGTGCTCAAGAAGTGATAATTTTCTTGTCCCATTGGATTCAACTTTGTTGACAATTTGAAACTTTGTCCCCCATAAGAAAAGGTCAAATTGCCAATAATCACATTATTAAACCAGAAGCAATGTCATTTGTATACCACGTCAAGGAGTTTGGTTTGTATGCCGTCATATGTTCCCAAGTAAGTACTAAAACCCGAAGTAGTAGTAGGTTTCTACCACTTCCGGTTTTAGTAGAGAGATGAAAGTAGAAATGGAATATTTTCTTGGAGTGATCAGTTGATTGCAGAAAAGAACTTCTCGCTACTTAATACCATTTTCACTTTATAGATATCAAGGGGACATGGTAGCTCAGTGGTAGAGCACTTACCTTTGGTACGTGTGGTCTCTGATTCGATCCCTGGTCAAGTAAGTTTGTAGAGGACAACATCGTGCTCGTGGGTTTTCTCGGGGTACTCCGTTTCCTTCCACTTTCTGATTGTATCAATTCTTCCATCATCATTCACTTGCTTTAATCATCGTCTAGCCTAACAGGCATAATCGTGGGACGTTAAACTCAAAGATTCCATTTCATTTCTATAGATATCAATGTTAAAACCGAAAGTGGTTGATTTCTGTTACTTCCTTTTTAAATAGAGAGTTAAGAGAGAAGATGGTGCCTAATCTTAGAATGCTAAATTGATTACAAAAACCGATTATCGCTATCTCTTATCGGTTTACTCTATGTTGATCAAGAGCTCCTTCGTGGCTAAGCGGTTAGCGTACGCGCCTTTGGCGTGGGAGACCCGGGTTCGATTCCCGGCGGGAGCTCATATGGTTCGGATTCCACGTTAATCAGTAGGTCCACGTCTCATTTAGCCTCGCTGCTGAAAGGGACGTTAAACTCAAAATCAACTCAACTCTAGGTAGATCAATATTGAGTTCGTAACACTACCGGTTTTAGTAGAGAGTTGGAGATAAAACATGTTCTTGGGACACTTAATTGATTCAAGAAACGATTATTCCTATTACAATTTTTGCTCTAAGATATCAACGTAAAAACAGAAATGGTCGATCTCTACCACTTCTGGTTTGAATATCACCTTCATTAACGAGGTCTGTCCATAGCTTTTAACCCTACACATCCTGGCCAAATTTAGTGGTAATGCACCAAGGACAGAATAAGTATAAAGGAGTTAGAGTAAACCAAACTTTTTAATAATACCACTTCGAAAAAATATGTGCTCACACACATTAAGTAATTTGTTCGAAACAAAGACTTATTTCTCTAAATTTTGTAGTAAACAGCGGCGGCATTTGAGAAAGTCTCATCCGTAATAAGTTTGCTCCCCTCAGTTTATAGCGATAGTTTTTTTTTTTTTTTTTTTTTTTTTTACCAATGTGACTTTGATAAAGGTTGTAAACTCCTAAACGTTGTAAGTAGTAAATCTTTAAAAGGGGATTGGATCGCCAGATTAAGAAAAATCAGTTGAGAATACTCCAAGAGCATTGCCAGAACGAGCTTAAAAAGAATTATTTTTTCTTATTAACTTCTACAACCTTTATACCAACTGTTCTATGTACTTTATTATTATACTCATTAAACAATTATTGTAATATATCTATCCACTTATAATTTGCTTGAGTACTAAATTTTTTCCACATATTTTGTTTAAGAGTTCTGTTAAAACGTTCTACGATATGTTGTTTTATGAAGACATATGCTCAAAATGGAGGGTTCTAAATTGAAAAATTTGCGAAATATCAGCTCTATGACTTACTCTTCCCGAGATATGACTCCTTAAATCTCCCGAAATCCGAACATTTTTGGCCAATATCTCGGGAACAGTAAGAGTGACGCGAAAAATTCCACCACTTTCTCAGATAGTTTTTGATGCTCTATCGATGCTCAAAATTGAAAAATACGCAAATAACAGACAGACAGACACACAGACATAGGGAATTCAGTAACGAACTTGTAACGAAGTTCGTTGAAAACGTATAATTGCCAACAACCAAAAAACGATAATACTAAAAGTTGTATTGAAATGAGCATTCCTTTTTAGAAAGACTAGAGTAGATGTTGACCTCAGCAGAGTTTTACGTGACATCCGAATCACATATATACTTATTGATAATCGAACTCGTGTCTTCCGCAAGCATTCAAGCTGGTCTGGTGGATAGTGCTAGTGTGAGCTTCTTTGGTGCGCCTGATGGCAGCTCTGATTTCCGGTAGGAGAATCTTGAACGCTTTACACGGTAGTTCGGATTCAACCTTAAACTGGACTCTAAACACCAACGTACCAATCGCGAAAGAACCATTTAGCCATGACAGGATTATAAACAACATTTATTATTATTATTATTATTATTATTATTATTATTATTATTATTATTATTATTATTATTATTATTATTATTATTATTATTATTATTATTATTATTATTATTATTATAGTGCTTCTATGCAGCGAAATGATACGCATGCTTGGTTGTGATACACGCTATTCCAGATTCGATTCCCAGTAAACCCGAAACGTTCAATATTAGCAAGATGAGGTGATAACTACTTGACTTATCATGTAGTGATAGCGAGAGATCTAGTCTACACGGTTAGAAATAATGACAACAGAAACCGATGTATCACACACATCTCAGAACCAAGTCGACTAACAGCACAAATTTCTTCGTACGAGGAATCTAGGAGATAACTTAGTTACCTCTTTTTTCCCCTTTGCGAAATGCGCTTTTCTTTTATCCATTAACACAACATAGTGTAGCTCTTACAACGCGACCTGATTTAGTAACAATTTACCATTATGAGTAAATTAACATTCTTACGTTTTTTTGCTTTTACGAAACAAAGGAAAGCAAGAAAACTAATAGCTGGCTGTTTTAAATTTAATCTCTTTTTTACTTTATTATGAGTTTTTTTTAGCATAACAAAATTTTGCAGAGTGGAACTCAAAAAGCTTTCTTTGGTCTTCTTATTTTATTTCCTTAAAAACTAAAGCTATTTTTTTTTCAGAAAAGAAGAGAATTTAAAAAAAGTAATAAACATACAGAGTACAAATTGGTTCTTTTTTTAATGATTTCTTTTTTACCTGTAGTGAGTGGATGAGGCTTCTGATAGTTTACGAGAAGCGAGTGGAAGGTTTTTGATTGGCATGTCCTTCCACGCCCCTTACCCAAGATCAAAAGCGCCGCCACAGGTTTTCTCCCCTCACCTTTCACATATCAGATTAGCCAGGGAGGAGACAGAAAATTGCCCACCTGGCAGAACACGCGCCCGGAAAAGTGTCTCTGTTCTGCGGCATAACATCAAAGGACTAACGTATCTACCGCTACTACCAGCCAGCCTCCTGCAATGCTTTCTACGTATTACTCGCTTTCTTCCACTGCTCTTCGCAAGATTTTTAATATTTTTTTCTTTTAGCATGTGAACTCGTTTACATTCATTTTTTAACTAAAATTTCCTGTTCCCTTTGTTTTATTTTATTTTATTTTTAAATCTCTAAGGTTACTACATTTTTGAAGTGTACAATGCCTGCGGGAAAGTTTTCAGTGAATTACAGAGAATCACTGGTAATAAACCCGACATAACATCTTCCTTAACACGATATATAAAACTAATATTAAAATAAACAGTAATTGACCATTTTTAATATTGATTGTTGTTTTGATATTAATTATTACTAGTTGTTACGCCCGAGCCTCCGGGGTGGTGTACACTACAGGTGAAAATCATAGTGCGTAATTGAAAGATCTAATGGCTTACATTCATCTTCTATTCTATTCTTTTTTTTTTTCAACTTTGTACACCAACAGATATACGGTAAGATAAATATTAATGCTCAAATCTAAACATGGTGTCTCCTTGTTCTAGTAATAAATAGTGAAACAATACAATTTAAGTTACAATTAAATCGTCAAAATAGTTTTAATTCAGTAGGCTAACATGCCTGCACGCTAGCGACACCTATTAGCGTTATGCTGTCAAGTCAAAGCACAGGTAGTGACAAGCAGTAGGTAGTGTTTGTGTGACGCACTAAGACGTTTGCCGTTTATAAGTAGAATTATATTAATATCAACTGTATTGCTTGTACTACATATCATTATGATTTTCAATAACGTCAAGGTACTTGTCACTTACTTCCTGTAGTTGTAAGAAACATCTCGCGAAGTGCCAGGGCATGCGAAAACGAAATTTGAATAATCCTCTCTCTATTGCTACAATTTATCGTACTTTCTTGGAATGTTCGCTGTTCAGTTATTCAAGTGTAATAATTGTGAAAAATTCACTTCGACACTTGTTCTTACAATGCAATCAATTAGTACAAAAGGGAAGTAAGTCTCCCCTATCAACAAACCCAGAAATGATTTCTTTCCATTTTTTTTTTTCACTTAGGACTAAGATTCATTTTATGGAAGTAAAAAAACTGCACTTCTGTATGCGAAATATGGTAAATGACCTCTTTCCATGGGTGACCCACGCGGAGGATCCACCGGGTACGGACCCTCCCCCCAAAAAACATCATAATTCTACATTCATTTTTGTACTTTCTTAATAAAACTATATTTATTAAACAGAGAAATGACTATGAAAACAATCAAGTTCTATCATTTTTACTGAGAGTATAGTACTTCACAATTACTCATCATCTCTACTGGTACGGACTAATACCGCTTTAACACTACACAGACATAATATGTCGTAGTATTGGTACTGAAGCCTTCAAACTTTGGACCCTTCTCATTAAAAAAAAAAAAAAAAAATTGTAGGTGGGCGCCTGTCAATTTCCAATTTAATTCGGAGTGCCCCTTCATGAACAAATGGCATGGAACAAATTTTCTGTGCGACTGGGTACTGAATCGATCTCTGGTCTCTGTTTACTAAATTTGAATGAATAATTTAAAGAAGACAGTAAAAAAATTTTAAAAAGGCAGGAAAATACAGAGTATCGTATTTTAATATACAGTATTATCATATAATATTGCATAAGATTTTTTTATATGCATAACTGAAGTTGGTTACTATTCTGAACATAAATGACGGGCGGATCCAGGAGGGACTTCTGGGGGGGGGTTGTAATACTGCTAGTTAGAACTACTTTTAAGAGCTCCAAACTCTGGGATGGGTTTTATTTATATATAAAATAAGAAAGTTTCCTTTTTTGAGGGGACGTTTGCCCCGATCGCCCCCCCTTGGATCCGTCCCTGATAAATGAAACCATTATATGTAAGTCAATGCTCAAATCAAAATACTAATGTGAGAATGCCAATTGGATATTCAAGTTCCCATACTTTACCTGTACAATGAAATTATACTTACAATGTTATTCTTTTTTTTTATAAATGTATAATTAATATCCTATTAATTGCTTCCCAGAGACTTTTCATTGTTACTTGGAAGCTCTGGTTGACGAAAGAGTTAGAGTTAAGATCTGCATGTAAACAACATATAAGTCAACACTCAAAATACAAAAGGAGAAACATACAAATGCGAAACACTACAAAAATATGTGAATGCTAAGTTGTCATACTTATATCGTATACTTACAAGGGACATCACCCAATTGTCCGGCTCCGATTTCAATGTTTTCTTTTCTTTTTCTTTCTTTCCTTCCTTCTTTCTTTCTTTCTTTTCTTTTTCTTTTTCTTTTTTTTTTTGCTGATAGAGGACATGTATTCACTACTTGTGATGACAGAAATTTTTGCCATGGTGTATGTTTTCTATTTTTTTTTAAATAATTTTTAAAGGTTGTAATGTGGTTAATAGAGATTACTGCAAAAGTCCCTTACTACTCTTTGTAAACGGAGTGTTAATAAAAGAGCAACCATGTAGATACGTATAAGGCCTAGGGGAAAGTCGTATGTTAGGTATCTTGACTTTGACCGCAGCCATCTTGAAATCCGCCATTTTGAATTAAGGTCAAGTTTTTTAAATGGGAATAGGGTAATATGATACATAATTTCGGACTAGAATTTAATCAGGAAGACAGTGGTGAAGTTAGTTTTAAGATACGCTCATTTGGTTAAAAGTTACAGGCATATTAATTGTTTACACTTACTATGTGCGTAAGTTCCTTACCTCCGCTTCTAATCCGCGTATTAATGATAATAAGTGGATAAAGGTTTCGGTAATACATATTATGCCTAGAGGGAAGTGATACGACAAGGGTATCGTTGACGGCCGCCATCTTGAAATCCGCAATTTTGAATTAAAGTGAAGTTTTGAAAAATGAAAACCATAGCATGTGACACCTCATTTTAATAGTAAATTTTCCCCAAAAGCCAAATGGTGTGTTTATTTTTGTTCTATAGTTAACCAGTATGAATTTAGGACTCTTCTAATGTCCAGCAAACGTCCATTATTCGATCTTTCAAATTGGCAACACTCCTAATTCTCACCGCATGTTTTAAGATTCCAAATGGTGCTTTGCAATTGTTGCCATGGCTCATGTTTTCTAAATTTATTACATTTTTTTAAGAGTTGCAATTTGTCAGTTCATGAATAGTATTGGCATAGCGCTTTGAAGAGAAAGTGTGAACACTCAGTTAGTTGGAGTGGTTCACCACAGAGAGGCGCTGTTGTAGTTTTACGATCCCACTTCGTATGAAACGTTACGGAAATAAATGTAAATCTCATACATTTTTCTTCTTTTTTAACAGTTCGTCAATTCACCTACAGAAACGTAGCGTGTATTTAATTGATTTCAGTATTAAATTGTATACTTAATACATGTGTAGCAGTAATTTGTAGATAAACATGAAATTTAAAAAATAACTGAAAAAGAACTTCTGCACCCACAAATTTCCAAAGTCTCAAATTTGATATAATATTTTTCCATCTATTAATAAAGTCTTTGTATATTTTATACATGGCATTGAGACAAAACCCAAGTTACATTTTAAAATATAATGAAAGTTGTATAAACCGCAACTTCAACAAAGTGGAAATCTGTCATTAACGGAAACTTTTCAAAGTCCCGGTGTGTCTTTATATTGCTCTTCAAATTTGTATAAAACGGAAATCTGTCCAAAACAGACGAAAATGTCGGACCCATTGCTTTCCGTGTTTTGTGAAAGTTTTATTACAAAAATAAATTGATAACATAGATAATATTTTATTATAAGTAGGAAATATAGGCCTACCTATAACTATACTGCAAGATTTCTTCGTTGAGCCTTGGATCAGTGATTAGACACTAGCAATTTTTGAAAACTTGAGTGATGATTTTGCGATTTTTGACGACGCTAACTCCTTCCGAATTTTCTTTGAGCGAAAAGAGAAACGGCATTTGATATAATGTAAAATCAATTTGGGAATTAGTTTCATGGAATGAATGTTCCTTCCTACATCCCAGCACTATGGCCTCAACTTTGATTTCATTCAAACCGTCCAAAGTATCATAAAAATATGTCACCTTATATGCTTTTATTAGATGCAATGTTAGCGGTCACTACTATTCTGCCTGTAATAACACGCTAAAGACTTCTTGAGTTGAGTACATTAGAAATGAATTTCCAGTCTTTTAATTTAGTGAAGACAGCGCCGTTATTTTCTTTTGAAGATATTCTTTGTAATTTGCTTATACAGCATGTACATTTAGTGAATTTGGACTCTTGCAGATGCGAAAGTGTTCTTTGTGTTGTTGATTAAATACATGTTCTGCAGAGTTTTATGGTGTGAGCAATTTTAAAAAAAGTCCAGAGGAAGGGATCTTAGTGTTCAAAGCATCGGCAAAGTCATTCATGTCAGGGAGGAAACTACGCTCTGGTGAAATCTGAAAACGATCGCAGCGCCACCCTAACCTTGGGGACAACAGAGGGTTGACAGTTTATATGGACTAGAGCGGGAGAATCCACACTTTCTCTTCAAAGCGCTATGGCAGCGTTTCCCAACCGGTGTGCCGCGGCACACTGGTGTGCCGCGAATGGACCACTGGTGTGCCGCGAGGAAATCGAAACAAAATGATTAATTCTATAGCAACCAAATTGCAAGACATAAAAAATTGTATATTTTTGTATTTCACATTACTATGAATTTCTACCATGGAAAAAAATACTGTAATTGTAATATATTATTCTACATCAGGCATGTCAAACTCGCGGCCCGCGGGCCGCATGCGGCCCGCATTGCCTCTGAATGCGGCCCGCTTATATCTCAATATTTATTTTGCATAAATAAATAAATTAAAATAAGGAAACGAACAGCCTTCTTACTGTAAATTGACATCAACTATGTACGCATTAGGCAAACACCATATATATAATATCGTAACATGCGGCCCGCTGACATCTCAAATAATTTTTAAATGGCCCCATATAAGAAATCAGTTTGACATACCTGTTCTACATCTATTACTGTGTAGCAGACAGTATTTCGGCTCGTACACATTTCTACGTTTAGTCACTATGTTACGCTTCAATTGAGAGTCATACTAACACAGAATCGGAAGCGCTTCTACGATACGCGTCAAGTGAACGTTCGTAGAACACTCATTCGCAAGTGACTGACAGAACAACACTTTGTTCAACAGATGTGTTTTGATTTCGACGCATCGCAAGCTGTGTGATTGCAATAATATGCACCGGTTTTGGTTAAAACAGCGAAGTTAAAAGTACAAGACATTTGTTTGTTCGTTCGTTATTTAGTGATCTTCGTTCTTAGTGAAAGATTGGATACAGCTTCGAAAAAGAAAGCGTATTTTTAAAAATCTGACTCCTATATTTCACTGCAATTGTTTTCTATTTTAAAATTAGAATAAAAAATATGCATAATGAATTAGCATAGGGAAAAACCAGTGATCGAGCTTTCATCTCTGTGAGAAGGAGATCAGTAATCACAGAAAAAAATTACCATGGTATTTTATATTTGCAAATAATAATAATAATAATAATATCTATGGGTGTGCCGCGAGAATTCAAGTTACACCCGTAGTGTGCCGCAAGTTGAAAAAGGTTGGGAAACGCTGCGCTATGGTATTGGGATAAGCATCCAGCAATCTTTCTGAATTTTGAAGACTTGCCATGTAATTATTAATTTCCTAGACAATGTAATTATTTATTTCCTGTACCTGTCCTTCAAAAACTCATTTACTGACATAAATCATCGCACAACGAAACAACTCCAACTTTGCATTCAGGTAATACCGAAGACGTAGCTTGTAATGGATAGTACATGAGACGAGAAATCAAATGAAAATTCACTTCAAAAAAGAAAACGAAATATGATTGTTGTGTAAATCAATGGTGTTTTGTGTTGCTTTATATTTATTTGTTTATTGCATATTTATTTATTTTCTATGGCAATATTTTAGCTAGTCAGACAAAAAAGTCATTCGTTTTCTAGCGATTATTGTTGATGGTTCTGTAAGATTTATAATCAGTATTGATCGGGAACTCGATTAAGTTACACCTCTTTATAAACAAGTTACCTGTTTTCATACTTTGCTCATGGTACAAACAGCGTGTTGGGAACAGTCATATTATGTTTCTTTGATATTTTCTATCATTGCTGCTGTTCCTTTAAAGTTGCATTTATTAAAAAAAAAAAAAAAAAACTTTTTGTCGTTTGCTCAACATGTAGGCTACATTTCCTGATAAATTTGTGTTCGTATAACACCAATTTGTTATAACTTCATTTGTATTTCTTTACGTCACATAGGTCCATAGGTTCCTCATGTACTCTGGGTTAAAATAAATAATTACACTGCAAGTCTTCAAAATTTAGAAAGATTGCTGGATGCTTATCCCAACACTATTCACGAACTGACAAATCGCAACTTTTTTAAAAAAAATGTAATAAACTTAGAGAACATGAGCCATGGTAACAATTGCAGAGTGCCAGTTGGAATCTTAAAACATGCGGTGAAATTTAGGAATGTTGCCAATTTGAAAGATTGAATAATGGACGTTTGGTGGACATTAGAAGCAGTCTTAAATTCATACTGGTTAACTATAGAACAAAAATAAACACACCATTGGCTTTTGGGGAAAATTTACTATTAAAATGAGGTGTCACATGCTATGGTTTTCATTTTTCAAACTCCACTTTAATTCAAAATTGCGTTGAGTTGAGTTGATTTTAGTTTAGCGTCCCGTTCAGCAGCGAGGCTATATGAGACGTGGACCTACTGATTAACGTGGAATCCGAACCACATGAGGTCCCGCCGGGAATCGAACCCGGGTCTCCCACGCCAAATTCAAAATTGCGGATTTCAAGATGGCGGCCGTCAACGATACCCTTACAGTATCACTTCCCCCTACGCATAATATGTATTACCGAAGCTTTTATCCACTTATTATCATTAATATGGGGTTAGAAGCGGAGGTAAGGAACTTACGCACATAGTAAGTATAAACAATTAATATGCCTGTAACTTTTTCTCAAATGAGCGTATCTTAAAACTAACTTCACCACTGTCTTCCTGATTAAATTCTAGTCCGAAATTATGTATCATATTACTCTATTCCCATTTAAAAAACTTGACCTTAATTCAAAATGGCGGATTTCAAGATGGCTGCGGTCAAGGTCAAGATACCTACCATACGACTTCCCCTAAGCCTTATATGTATCTACATGGCTGTTTTTTCATTAACACTCCGTTTACAAAGAGTTAGTAAGGGACTTTTGCAGTAATCTCTATTAACCACATCACAACCTTTAAAAATTATAGAAAATTAGAAAACATGCACCGTGGCAAAAATTTCTGTCATCACAAGTAATGAATACAAAATGAAAAAAAAAAATCATTGAAATCGGAGCCGGACAAATGGGTGATGTCCCTTGCTAGTTATACTTTTTTCTGATTTTGTAATTAATGTCATGGCGATTGATTTCCAGAAGCTTCTCCATTGTTACTTCGAAACCAGGAATGCAAATAAGCAACAAAGTTTTACTAGCCCAAGAAAAGCTACTAGCTTACATCCCACAATAGAAATCATTTACTTACCTTCGATATGGTATTAAATTCTCGTCCGCACCAATGAACCACTCGCCTGGGCGAGTGGGTGAGTGGTTATTTGCATCCCTGTTCGAAACTCTGGTTGATGAATGATGCTTTGGTTGAAAAGTTTGGCCTTTCTACGCGTATATAAGTTATTGTTCTTGTTTTTCTAAATTATTTTTGCTTTCGAGAAGTTATTTGACACTGTATTTTTGAACCTAGAAAGTTCAAATAATATTTCCTAATATATATTGTTGTTACGTTGATGACAAAAATAATATTTCCTAATGGATATTGTTGTTACGTTGATGACAAAAGTAATATTTTCTAATAGATATTGTTGTTACGTCGTTGATGACAAAAATAAAATTTGCTGATAGATATAGTTGTTACGTTGATGACAAAAATAAAATTTCCTGATAGATATAGTTGTTACGTTGATGACAAAAATATTTCCTGATAGATATTGTTGTTACGTTGACGGCAAAAATAAGGTGTTTTTACAACCGAATTGATAACTAGACATCGGATTTTTATACACATAAAATTCATTAAATATGCATGCAACTATGCTGTTAAATGTGTTAAAATATGGTCTTAATATACACTAAACTGCAATAAAATAGGACATTTTCGAACATGCAGCAAAGATGTGACAAAGCTTTGTAGGTGAAGTATAACATCGAAAGTGTACTTTATCTTTCAGAGACTTCTCTTCAGATTTAATGTTTATGGCAGCTACAGTTTGCATACTTCTAACTTTTTAAATTCCACACAAATTATGAGATTAAAACAAACACATCTAACTGGATACGACAACACACAGTCCACGTTTCCACTGAAAAAAAAAAGTGTTCGCTTTTAAGGATTTACTCCTTCCCGTAATTAGCCTTACAGTATATCACAAGATGTTTTTTCTATATTTTTGGGTGTCAGTTTGTGACATTTATAGAAAGAAAGTGGCCTCAGCATCAATATATGTTATTGGACAATATTTATAAAGTAAGTTTAGTATCTGCATTTTATGACAAGTTAAAATTCATTCCTGGAAGATAGTTTTCCATGGCTTCAGTTGGTTTGTAGTCCTACTTTCTGCAATAACATCTATCAATTTATTTTCCACAGAGTACCCGAATTTACTAGGAACTGATTGGAGCTCGTGACGAACTTCATCAACTACAGCTAAACATTTACTGATTGCGAGCAGCATTCCTCACGTCTCTTGTTTCTGAATTGATGTCACAATATTACCACGTCCTTATCATTATCGTTTTGCTCGTAACATTTTGGCAATTGTAAGTGTATTTGCTCTGCTGATCGATTGCTAACATTATTGGTCCTCCATAAACTAGGCATTCTTCCATCCTCTAATGCAAAAAGCCGTTCTGTTGCATAGACATGTAAATGCATTGAAAATACACAGTAAAACTGGATTTATTCCATGTTATAAACATACATCTGAAATAAAAACTTATACAATAAGTTGAATATGTTCTTAAGCTTTAATATGGCTATGCTTTAACCTTTGAAATATGCATTTACATGCACGTATTATTATTGTTAGAAACCCCCACCGGATTCAACAGAGATGCATATAACCAAACAAAATATGCATCGGACAAAAAATGTCCGATGAAATGAAATGAAATCTTTGACTATTTCAATAACGTTCTGTCATGTACATCAATATAAATAATTATAAGATGAAATAATATTCGATATCAAAATTTCGTTAAGATATAGTGTGGTCACAAGAAAAAAAAATGAATGAAATCTTTAAGTTTTACGTCCCACGGTTATGCCGGTTAGGCTAAAGGAGACGGTGATGATGAATAATGAATGAAATGGTGGAATGAAGAAAGTGGGAGGAAACGGGAGAACCCGAGAAAACCCACGCACACGGTGTTTGTCCACCACAAAGTTCACATGGCGGGGACTGGGATCGAACCCGGGACCCCAAGCACCAGAGGTGAACGCTCTACCACGGAGCCACCGCGGCCCAAAAAATGTCCGATGTCTATTGATAACAGTGTGTTTACTACCAAATTAAATGACGAAAATGTTTATCTGTTTTGACTGATATTCATTGTTTTTGTCACTTTTGGCTGTATTGATAATGTTCACCATTTCCACTCTCGTTTTCGCACGTAAAATATTTGCATGTGTATTTCACCTGTCTATTATTTCATGTTAAAAAAACGCACTTATCGCATGATAATCCACTTATTATATGATAACATGAATAAATAAATTAAAGAAAACTTTTCGTATAGCGTATTCAATTGGATACCCAATAATTATGATAGCATAAACTGCCCACCAAAATTTCATTTTTATAAGAAAAGGCTTTGAAACAGTTTTCAGTAGTATTATGTAAATGTTATCTGACTCACTTTCTACATTAATTTTTTTTCATTGTCTTAAACGTATTAATTAAAACTCCAAAAATTGGGGGTAACTTTAACGAGGAACTTAAAGAGTCCAAGTAAAGTGACATCTGGTGTAATTGAATATTTAATGATTAGTATATTCTTTTTTTTTATTCTCCAGAGATCACGGCTTCTGCAAATGATTATGAAAAGGATTGATAGAATGCGAATGTAGGAGGAAACGCGAGAATATTGACGAAATTCATGGATATGATGTTGTTCACTATAAACTGATACAACCTTAACGTTATCAGCGAGACAAGATTTAGTATGTCTCGTTTCGAAATGTGTCCCGAAAGGGATGGTACCGAGACCGAGACTACTCTTGGTCTCGTCTCGAGACGAGACCGAGACAAACTTTTATATACCGAGACCGAGATGGATTTTATATAACCGAGACGGACCTCTATAAATCGAGACGATACCGAGACGAGACTTAGGTTAGTCTCGAAAGTCTCGGTCTCGTCTCGAATATTGATATTGATAGCTATTAAAATTGCCTTTACTTAAAATTTGTTTCGTTCCTGTGCTAGATAATATGGGAACGGTTGACTGGTGTACAGTCGCGTATTTTGGGGCGGCTATCGTGCTCAGGCCCCTCCCAAAATAAATTTGTGGTCATTTTGCGTATTGCACGTACAATACATATGTTTCTTACCCATTCCTCAAGCCTCTTCCGAAACAAAATCCACTGCTGATGTATATAGCCTTCTCTCTCTCTCTCTCTTTCTCTCTCTGTGTGTATATATAGCCGTGGATCCAGTATATGTTCAAGAGAGGGGTTAAACCATAATTTGCCGCTTTATCCAGTGTAAATAAAGTAAGGTTGAAGCACATTTTATCGAGTGTATACCTGAGCGTCAACGGGGGCTATAGCCCCTATAGCCCTCCCAATGGATCTGTGCCTATATATATATCTTTAACATGCTGAAATTTTCTACCATGTTGTGTGAAATATTGAAGGTGAAATTATTTTTTCTAGATACTTTGCAATATCACTAGATAAACAAGCAGTATTGCCAACGCGATATAAAGTTATTTTTTCTCAAATGCACTACGTAAGATATTACAAATTTCTAATTTAGATACTTAATAAAACCACAATACTATATACATTATTCAGGGTAACAAAGGACAATACAGATTATTTATATCAACATTTTGGAGATCTCTAATAACTCAAATGGCATGGACGGTGCAATGCGCATCAATTGTATCTTAGTGTCAAATATTATGGTCATGGCATAATGTATTTCGAAAGGATGAAGGAATAAAGTTACAAGAAACGGAAAATTTAATTTTTTAAAAAATTCTTTAGTTCGAAAAGGTGCTGAAATATCACGTCCCATGTAGATGCTTCCAAAAGACTTAAATGTTCATAATGCCATTTACATCAATTATTTCAAACCTTTTCAGAGATACACAAACACATAGGTAGTGATTTTTATATTGCTTAAAATGGCAATTACATTTGTGTTAAGTTTTTATAATGATTGTTCCTTTTCTTTGTTTCTATAGTTTTCGGTGAATTTAATTACAAGTCGCAGTTATATTATTTTAAGCAGTGTTACCAACTTAAATAAATTACTAAATATTATTCTAAATATAGTGCAAATAACGTAGCTAAACTGCAAACTATCTTCAAATTACTCGTAATTTGCTTTATGGTAAAAGAATGTTTTCAAAACACGACGTTTTTCCTACTCTTTGGGCTACTTACAATGTTAAAGTTTACGTCCCAGCAATACATGTAAATGCAAATTGTAACTGAAATTAAATGTAACTGATAAGTAACTTTTCAGTAACACTAGTTGTTCCCCCTAAGCCTTAGGCTTGGTACCGGTACACTTTAAAACCAACCGTGCTTAATTAAAAATTCTAATTACACCCTAATTACATTTTACTTGTTTTAGTTTGACCACCGACCACCTCAAACTCGATCCGTACCATATAGCTATATGCAATTATTCAAGGACTTACAGTTAGCAATACACATTGTATTGATTTTTGGTTTTGTTTGTTTTAGTTTTACGTAACACGATTATGCTAGGGCAGCTAAACGAGACGTGGAGCTACTGATTATAGTGCAATCCGAACCACTTCGGTCGTTCAATTGTACCCCCACCGGGAATCGAACTCGGGACCACGCGAACCGAAGTCATGCCTGCTAGCCGCTAGACCAAATGGTGGGTCCTCACATTGTGTTGTTTTTAATCATTGAGTCAGTATTGCCAGATCCGAAGATCAAAAAGTACCGTGTCTGTGCTCCAAAAGTAGCGGATTTGAACTATTTGTGGCCCAAATATAGGGCCTATAGTAATAAATTACTTGGCAATGACTGGTACTAATGAAATAATTTTTAACATGGGCTTGAAAATGTGCTGCATTTATTGCAAGAATAAATTATGACCGATGGACGAAAACAATTCTAGACTGGATACCACGAGACAAAAACAGCCTAGGAAACGTCGGCATACAAGAAGATGTGACGAAATCAAGAACCTGGAAAAGAATTGCCCAAGATAGGTAGTTGGGGAGAAGACTTGAAAAGACCTTCATCCAGCAGTGGATTGATAATGGTTGATTATGTTGATTGTGATGATTTTATTATTATCTGGACCTCAGAGGTAAACTAAACCAAGTCATAATTTCGTAATTTTACAGGAGAAGCGAAAAACGGGTTCTTAAGTAAAACCTACTGTTTTTCAAACTTTTACTAAGTAGTTACAAAGTAGTAGGGTGCTTTTAGACACATTATTACACCACTAGAAAGAACATAGTCTATTAAAAAAGTATTCTTAACTCAATTTCGACCAAAAAGTAACTTAGCATAGTCTGTCTACTTCTAAAGTTCAGAACTTTTACTAGGTAAGGTAGGGTAAAAATGGACTCAAAATTTAACGAAAGTCGTACAGGAAAAAAAAAACAAAACATTTTTGACTATTGAATCCTTCATGTTGCAGCGAAAGTACGAAAATTATTACAAAAGAAAACTAGAAAGTTAAGAATGACTTGTTTTGGCAAGAGAGAGAGAGAGAACTCGAATTACCTATATACTTATATAATATGTATGTCCATGTTTCGCAAGTAATTTTCAATCAATATAAAATTTCGACGTAATGAACGCACGATTAGTTTACTCGAATAAAGATCACTTGCACCGCTGAGAGCTCAGGAATAAGCTTAATGTATGTTACGCCACTGGATATATGCTTATGTAATGCTACGCGAACTATCGATCTTAGAATCTAACTTGTTTTGTGATCCAACCCGAGACCACACATAGCAGTGATGAATGCCGTAACTCCCGCAACAAGGTTCAGGAAGTTCGAGTTATAAAGTGTCAATTAAACAATGAGATGTGAAACGGTAATGAAGCATTTGATCGATTCGACACAAAATATATTGTAGTAATAACAGGGGCGGACTGGCAACCATAGGGCCCACCCTGCTAAACTGAAATGAGGGCCCACTGTATAAAAATGTAAAAAATGTACTTGGCATTCTTCATATGTATTACATATAAAACTTCATCTTCGAACCCATAAATAGTATCCCTTATATTCATACAAGAGCAAAACATTAATTACAAAAAATCTGAAGTAGAACATTTTAATAGTAACTCATACAGTGCGTAATTGGCATTATCATTTTTTATTGTAAACACACTCAAATAATTTTTACATTTTACTACACTTTTATTTTAAATTAACTTTAAATAACTAAAAGGAAGTTAACATTTACACGATATACACACTGATTTGACTGACAGCATAAGTGTTCAGCACTGTTAGAAGTTACACCAACGCTTACTTAGTCCAGTGCCGGCAGGAAGTGCTCTCAAACGGGTCAGGTCAGACTTCATTAGGTCAGGGCTCGAGTCGAACCTCCTTGGGTCACAGGTCGGGTCAGGGCTGCTCTAGCCACGGGTCGGCTCGGGTCAACTTTCTTATGCGTCGTTTCGGCTAAAACCTATTCGGGTCATGAGTGGGGTCGGATCGACGTTCAACTCGACCCGAGGATTTAGCCGAAACGGCGCATAAGAAAGTTGATCCGAGCCGACCCGTGTCTCAAGCAGGCTTGACTCGACCCCTGACTCATGAAAGCCTGATCTGACCCGTTTGAAAGCACTACGCGGCAGCAAACAGTTCAGTTAATTTCGTGTTCGCCTGTTAAAGTTGTGTAATTTCAAGTAAAAATAGCCAGAAAAGATAAGCTACAATTAACTGAAATCATCCAAAGACGTGGTGTATACATTATAATTTATAAACACTTTAGACAGAAAAACAAAAAAATACCTGTCAACTGTCCTGCAGTACTCGAATGAGTCACATCACGCTCATTTGTTTCTTGGGGCTTCACAGATTCAAATAGCCTATGTTGTTTTGGGTCAGATGCAGCTTTTTATAAATCACAACTTCGTTTGTGTTCTTGCTTTTTAGCAGCACTTTTATATTTTTTCTTTACAGTAATCTTACAATCACTCCTACCATCCATACTGACACAACCACATCTGTCTTCCACGACAAACGACACGTAACTGGTGTTCCAATAATTGAATTGCTGCTATCGGAATTGCTCTTCGATGTAATATACAAATAAAACACGAGCCGAGGGCAGCAACTTCATAGTAATTGTTTGAGGTTTGTACAGGGTGTCCGAGAAGTCCTTCCCTGATTACAGAAATTGATAACTCAGGCTAGAAATAAGATAGAAATATGAAACTGGTGTTGAATTGTTTACAAACTATAAAAGTTTTTGTCTGTGTTAGGTTTGTTCTGTTTTACCAAGTCTCAATTTTTTTTTGTTTTAGGTTTGTAGTACGTAAGTAAGAAGCCCAAGAAGCCATGCCAACCAACCAGGAGAAGGCACAGTGTGTCCTGTAGTACCATTAGACACGATCACCAACCACGGTGCAGAGACAGTCCCAGACAACATTTGGGAGGACTCCACCTGATGTCAAGAGCATTAAAGCCTGCTATGAGAAGTTCAAGAACACAGGGTCGGTTGCTGACCTTCCGAGGTCTGGTCGACCAAGAACCTCAGCAGACACGGTGGAGGCTGTGCGGCAGTCTTTTCTGAATATCGCCTAGATGTGCTACGTGCTACCAAGGGTGCTCATGTGGAAGTGTACTGATGTGACCAAAACATTTATAGTTTGTAAACAATTCAACACCAGTTTCATATTTCTATCTTATTTCTAGCCTGAGTTATCAATTTCTGTAATCAGGGAAGGACTTCTTGGACACCCTGTATAAAATAATCGTTGATAGTGGCGACTAATTTCTTTTCGCTTTACCGCACTGAAAAAAAAAAAAAAAAAAAAAAAACGAAGCCTGATCCGATTTCTTTCTCCGAAGCTTGGTCTGAGGACAATGCTGTTCAAAAGCGTTCCGGCTCCACCTCAACTTTGCACAATAACAATATCTACGAAACTATTGTTTCTTTAAAACATCGCCACTCGCCGGTTTGTAAAAGGACCGGAGTAGGCAATGGTATCCAAATCCAATAACAGCCTGAAATCTACTGTGTTTCTTATATTAAAAGAAAATAGTAGTTAACGTGCTCGTTTTTAACAGCTGCTGTATCACAAACCCCGCAATTGTTTTAGGGCCTGATTGTCTCATAGACGGAACCTTTTCAAGTCGATAAACGTGAAGAACAATAAGATCTGTTCATGAAAGTTTAACTTTACGTCTTTTTTTATGCAAAACACAAGTTTGCGGGAGTTACCCTGCCATACTTTTGATGCTGGTAGGTTTAATTGAGCACATCTTTTTAAAATTGGTGGAGGGGGCCCACCCTGCATTTGCAGGGTAGCAGGGTGGGCCAGTCCGCCCCTGAGTAATAATTTACCCTATTTGTTAAGATAATGAGCGTTATATTCTGATGACAGGTCATGCATATTGTTGTGGTGTATGAATAAAGAACCACTTGCTATTGCTTTTTAGTTACCTTTGATTTTTTTTACCACCACCAGTAATTAGTTATCGTATTTCTGTTTTATTTTTTTTTTAATTTTTTTAATATTAATGCTTTTGGACACAATATGCATAGCCTATGCGATAATTTAAATTCTACGTGTTAGCAAGGAACCTTATAGGTTTTGCAGACGGAAGAACAATGATTTTGTAAAATAAAATAACTAAGGAACAACAGGGAGATTTTCGCGTACCAACTTCAGTTGATAAAAAAGGTAGGGACAAGAACAAAAAGAAAGGACTGGCCTGATTAAATCGGGACGTTCGGTAACGTTAATATTGCCTCAAATATGGGTTCCAAAACCCCAAAGGAATATCTTTCACGAAAAATTGTAGGACAAAAGATTAGTAAGGAACATGCAATTCATCATGTTTCATCATTTCCATTAGAGATAATCAGAAAATATATACTACACTGGTTTCAATTTACATTTTACCTTCAGGGGGAAGCAGTTCTTTCGTTCCGGTCGCAAGATGTTTTAGTTATATTTCTTTACGAAGGTCTAATTTTCTCATTCCAAAATTACTCCAAAATGGAAACTGAACCATCTTCTACTTGTCGCTTTGATGACCGTATCTTATAATTTCTCTTTTGCGCTGTTGTTTACGTTGTCTCATTAGTGGGGATTTAATTACATGGACGAATCTTCTTGCAAGTAAACCTGCCTAGTAAGTTGTCTTGCTTTCCCCAAGCTTTTGCTACTGGTGACGCCTAGCGGAATGGCTACGAACTACGTATAGGAACACCATCCCCTCAAAGAGCAGGACAAAAAACTGATGGTAGTACAGAAGTGAGTACTAATAGAATACATACGTAGAAGGAATGAGTTACCTTCTCACAAAATGTTGAGTTCCGCCTTTATTGTGGAAGATTTATTTCAATTCCCAGTGTGAGTACTTGTGACTCATATTAGCACATATATTAACACATATAATGATATTGGCAGAAATGTTCAAACATTGATAAATATATTGTGAACTTTTACAAGTTGGAGAAGAAGAATGTGATAGGGCAATTTGGAAGTTTGTTGGTGATCAAATAGATGGTCCAAGTTCTGAGTATGAGCCAACACTGGCAGAATGTTATTTGTATTTTTTCCACCATGTACTATCTATCTATCAAAAAACAATTTTGATTTTAGAAAAGACTGACACTAGTGCTTGTGATGTATATTCTGTCATAAAATGAATTAAGAAATTCTTCGAAGAATAGACATCGAAATGAGTTCTTTGGTTCTAAAGTTAATCAAGGTATAGGAGGCACACATATAGCTATGTTCTATTTAGAATTTTTATGTTAATTTCACGCGAAATTTTTGCATAATATTAGAATAATTTACATATTTGTATGTTAATTAAGAGTATATAAGTTAGTTTAGGATAGAAGTATTTTTCTTTTCACGTATTCTTGAAATTATGCATATATATCTATATCTATATCTATCTATCTATCTATCTATCTATCTATCTATATCTATCTATCTATATATATATATATATATATATATATATATATATATATATATATATATATATATATACTTTTATGTATATATATCTATATATATATATGTAATGTTAGGTTAATTAGAATATAGAATAGGTGAATTAAACATTGTCATTTGGAATATAAAAATATATGTAGGAAAGAAAACTTAACTTGGAAAAGCTCCATTGAGTTTAAAAAAAAAAGAAAGAAAAAGAAAAAAATGTTCCGTAGCAGTTAAAAGCTGTGTACGTGCACCCAGGATTGCTATCTAAAGTTAAAAAAAGAATTGTGGTATGAGAGAAATTTTATCTAGGTCATATATTTAAATCATACTTCTAACTTAGTTACGTAGAAGTGTGCAGAGTTGCTAACGTTGCTGCAGATAGTGCCCTGGCGACATAGATCCTATCCCATTACCTTTGTGTATTTCTGCTCAGATATTTTAGCAAGTGGGTTAGAATTCTTGGGAACAATAAGGCGTTAGATTTTCGTCAAGTGACCATTTTTCACACTAGAAACTTCGATAGCTTGGGTTAGATCCCGACAGCAAAACCAGCCTATATTTTTTTTCTTCAAAGCGCGGTTTCGACAGTGAAGAGCTCCTGCTCTTCCTGCGAGTGGGTTTTCTCCCCATTGAAAATTATGAATGCAGTCATATCCTAGCATTATTACATATTTAGAATTGTAGAAATGTAAGATAAGATGTAATTTTGGTCAGAAAAGATTTTTTTGTTGTTACCTTAACTTTAAAACAAAAGCTTATTACTTTACTGTGCTTGGTGTTGACATTGCTGTAATTGAGACGACAGCGATACGCAGTACCGTGAATGTCATAGCAGCCGATATGTGTATATTTATTGATTATTAATTCTAAATTGAATGTCACTGCTGGAATCCTATGTAAATATAATCAGAGGAATATTAGGTACAATGTAATATAGAATATATTGTTGATTCATGATAATTATTGTGAAAAGAAAGTGAAAAACCAAGAACAAGTGTGTGTGTGGAGATTGCGAGAGATCACCGCTAGAGTACTCTGGTAAGGTAAACAAACGCACGTGGACTGGGTTCGGCAAGGAAGGTTGTTTACAAAGAAAATGTACAGTGACGCCGGAGAAAACAATATTGAAACAAGTATTTAACATTTGAATAACAAAGTGTATGATACATCGTTTTAAAGCTTAGTATTTCCTCTATCCGGTGGTCAAACTCAATACAGATGACAAGCAATAATAATTTAAGAATAAATGAAAGATTACATGAAAGTGTACTACCCAGACATTTTGGCGACAAAACCATTAGGGTCCGCGAAAAGGGTCTATACATTGAATTTTGGGTAAGTCAGGAGCGAGCCTTTGAAAATCGTGTTGTTTCCTCTGAAAGAAAACTGTTTGACAGGGAAGGAGCAAGTTAGTTGGTGTTAAGACGCGATATACAGAGGTCATCCTCTGTAATAGTTAGTGCAAGACCCATCGTGACAATGGTCTGTTTTGTGAGATAGGCACATTTTAAATAGCCGAATTGCGACGTTACTCGAGATTAAGTTTTTTTTCTTGATCTGAAATATCAACAGTAGTAAGTCTGTCTCAGAACTTAACGTCATCTCAGAACTTAACTGTGCTTTACGGGCAACCATGATGCGGGACGAGATGTAAAAAAAAAAAAAAAAAAAAAAAAAGGAGAGTTAGAATTTTTTTATAGATGCAGAGACTGAGTTTTGAATCTGCAGCTAGGACAATGAATACTAGCATATAACTCTCGTATGTAGTTTGCCGTGTGATATATATATATATATATATATATATATATATATATATATATATATATATATATAATTCGAAAAATAAAATTTAAAGTGCGTCATATGTGGCCAGTGTAGTGAGACGTCAAAACAATACGAGCACGAACTATGAACAGAAATATATAATGGCCAAATTTTCATTTAAAAAATTAATAATAATTCATTTTTTATCGACCGGTCACTTCAATTTAATATTCGTGTGAATATAAAATAATTTCTTTTTGTGTGTGTGTGAATATCAGTGTTTAAAATCTGTATGATCTCTGTGGAGGAGTGGAGTATCTATTTTATCAACATTAAAAATTCGACAAAATAACATGGAAGTCTTTCTTGTACGGATTCCAGACATCAATTAAGGTATGTGCAAAATTTCGCATATGTTTTTCTTTTACAGCATGGCAAGAACATGTACAGAGAAGGGTGTATGGTTGTAATCTGACCATTTCAATGGAGCATCTGAGTTGAAGTAAAGCCACTGATTACCTGAGTTAAAGAGTATTTTGTATATTTCAAATCACTTAAATTTTTTTAAAAAAAGCTCTACCGAATATTTCTTTTATATCTTTAATATTTTAAGTAATCACAAGTAATTCATATAATTCATTTACATAACTTCTGTTAATTACTTAATTTAAATACTTCTTGGGACTGTCCATTCAGGGCACTCCACCATTGTGGTGCAAATATTTAAGTATTTTTATTTCAAAATTGGCTATGCCCAACACGTTCACTTTAGCCCACCACAAAGGATTAAGGAATTTGAACAGACAAGAAGCTTGTAAGTTTAAAAGAGAGGCACTTGACGTGTACTTACGAGCAGTAACTTACCTAGAGAAATGGTTTGACTGAGGGTTCTCCTTTTAACTACTTTTCGTACTTGAATCTAAGCAAGTCATTGCTAAGTCTAAAGGAAATTAGACAAATTGCAAATAATCTTGGACTTGAATTTGACGAGGATTCCCTTTACGAGGACGTGTGTCTATTGAGTGCAGCAGAATCTTTCCTTCTTCACGACAACGTACTTACAAGTACCCAAAAATGGGTTAAATATTTCAAAGAAAAATGTACATCAGATAACTCACCTCAAATAAAATCAATTATTCAACGCGTTTTTGCAATTCCACCCAGCAATGCTTCTGTAGAACGTGTTTTTAGTGTCATGAACATTTTATGGACTGATGAGCGAAATCGTTTGAGTGTATCATTAGTTAAAGCCGAACTATGTATCAGGAAAAATTTGAAATTTACTTGTAAAGAATTTTATACATACAGATGGTGATCAGAAAAATGGAAATACCTGAATGAAATTGCAACTTACCAGATTAATATGGTGTCGGGCCACCTATCGCCTTCAGAACAGCCTTGATGCGACGTGGGATGGAGGCATAGAGGTCGTGAATGGTCACAAGTGGAATTTTACACCATTCCTCGTGCAGGGCATCGGCCAGTTCTGTGAGAGAGGATGGAGGTGGAAATCGTCGCCGGAGTCGGGTTTCCAAGACGGACCACAGATGTTCAATTATGTTGAGATCTGGGGATTGGGCGGGCCAGGGGAAGTGTTGAACTTCATCCCGATGTTCCTCAAACCACGCTGCAACAACGCCAGCTGTGTGAATGGGTGCATTATCATCCTGGAAGATGGCGTCATTGTCCGAGAACAACATCCGGATCATAGGATGCAAGTGGTCTCCTAAAATTGCGACATAATCGTTGGCAGTGATTCGTCCGCTAAGTGTGACCACAGGACCCAATGAAAACCATGATATGGCAGCCCACAGCATCACCGAGCCGCCGCCATGTTTCACAGTTGGGCGGAGACACTGCAGATCATAATAAGCCTCTTTGGGCGTTCTCCACACATAAACACGGCCCGTGGTTGGGAATAGGGTGAAGGATGACTCATCCGACCATATCACACGTTTCCAGTCCTCAACGGTCCAAGTTGCACGGTCGCGGCACCATTTGCGGCGTGCGAAAGCGTTATGGTCCCTGATGAGCGGTTTGGCCCATGCAACACGACCCCGTAAGTTCATGTCATGTAATTCGCGGCGGACTGTGATTGTCGAAACAGGGTGGAGGAGGTGCTGATTGAGTTCCTCCGTCACTTGCTCCGCAGTGGCACGACGGTTCTGCGTGACAATGCGCTTTAATACCCGGCGTGACCTGTCACTCATGATTTTTTTCCGCCCACTGTTCCGCTTCCCCGATGTGGTCTTCCTGTGTGTTGTGTAGGCCGTCATCACCTTCGACACTGTCCCACGCGACACACCTAACACAGTAGCCACTACCGTCACCCTCACTCCACATAACCGCGCACCAACAATTTGCCCTCTGAAAATCTGAGAGGTCTCCCATTTTACACTACCTCCGTCTGCTGCAGCCACTGGACACTGCTGTTCCACTGCGCCTGACGTAGTATGGAGACCGACCTAACACACCACCACCAGCGGTCCGCCTTGCGGACGCCACGACACCCCTGCCAACCCATACATCTGACGTGTTGCCAACTACAGGTGTTTCCATTTTCTGATCACCACCTGTATATTAAGAATGAAAAACGATTTCTGAAAGCAATTTCATCCAGTTCGAAGTATAAATTTAAAAAGTAACTTCCATTCTGTAAATCCAAAACTGTCACCTTTCACCATTTATAACCGATTAATATATTTTGTTCATCTGTTTAAATAAAGATGTGTCAGGAACTGTATTAGTGAAAATTTGAAACTTAGTTGTAAGGAATTTTATACATTTATTGACAGTGAAAAAGAACTTAAAAGTAATTTCCTGCAATTCAAGTATAAGTTTAAAGAGTAAATTTCATTTTGTAAATCTAAAATTCAGGATTCATATATTTATTCATCTGTTTTGATATTTTTGAAGAAGTGGCAATTTTTATCACAATGTGTCTATTAAGCTAATTAGTGAATGTACACTCATGTCCAAAATGATTGTCGCATATCTATAACTGCCTTCTTGTAAGAATATAATTTGATAATAATCTTGCAGGGTACTTTTAATACTGATACTATGTGTACAATCGGGAAATGTATATTTGTGGTAAATTTCATAAGAAAAAATTATAAATACGAAAATTAGAATGAGTAAAACAAAATGTTGCTAAATGTACAAGAAAGTTTTATTTTCGTTTCATTGTTCTTATCTACAGCTCTTTTGACATGAAATTTTTCACATACACGTCTTTGCCGATTATACGCATACTAACATTATAAGAAATACCGGGCGAATTCATTATCAAATTATATTCCTGCAACGACATATTTATAGACATGTGACAATAATTTTGGACATAAGTGTACATACTAGTGAATGTAATGTATGCATAATACAGCTGCTAATGCACGTTTGTTCACGATAGTATTTCCTGCCCATGGATGGATCCGAACAGAGATACTTCACACATAGACCTACGTCATAGGGAATTTTGAGGGGGTGCCGGTTTTTTATTTTCCAGAGTTGGCAAGTCTGGAACAAAAACAAGTCTGGAGTATTGCTTAAGCCCGTGACAGAGTCAACCAAATTTATATGCCAAATATATATTCCAATTCATAATTTAAAGTGTTCAATGTGTTGTGTAGTGATCCAAAGTGATGTGAATTAAAATATAAAAATAGAAAATGAAATTAAATTTTGAGTTTTACGTCCCACGGTTATGCCGGTTAGGCTAAAGGAGACAGTGATAATGAGTAATGAATGAAATGGTGGAATGAAGAAAGTGGGAGGAAACGGGAGAACCCCGAGAAAACCCACGCACATGGTGTTTGTCCACCACAAAGTTCACTTGGCGGGAGCAGGGTTTGAACCTGAGACCCCTAGCAGCAGAGGTGAACGCTCTACCACTGAGCCACCGTGGCCCAAAAATATAAAAATAGAGTTTTACGTAATGTATCAAAATTATGTAGTGATATAAGATGGTAATATAAATTGAAGGCGTGAACATATAGGGGAGAGGGGGCAAGTACGACAGGGAGGGCAAGCGCGTCCACCCCTACATCGCCAGTAAGATATGATTTGTGATATCTTGGACGAGGCTAGAATTCAGTGTGAGACGGTTGTTTATCAAGTGAACATCGATGTGCAAGTGTCTGCCCGAAATTGAAATCTGAACACGTCAATTTCTATTTTCATTCAATTTGAAATAAGCATATCATCATATTAGAGTTTAGAATAACCATGATCGTTAATGATTTAATGGGTAATAGACAATATGTGTGACAACACGAAGGTTGAGTTGTCACATGGAAGTTTGGCAGAAGTGCAGAATTCCTAGCCTCGTGAGCAGGCACGAAAGAAAGACTGAGTGCAGGGTGGGGCAAGTGCGACCAGGAAAATATGAGTGAACGCACTTGCCCTCCATCTGCCTCATGCGCCCATGACGAAGCATGCAGGAAACAGAGTAAGTGAATATGATATGGGTCCCATTATAAAGAACGCACTTCTACGAGTTTTCATTTCTAAGAACATAATGGGTTCGAGGAAGCCGGCATATTTCCCGGGTTCGAGGAAGCCGGCATATTTCCTATGAACCCAAATATTTTTGAGGACAATGAGTTTGAAGCATCGAATGATATGAGACAGACTTTAAAAGAGAGGTCAAATGATGTAGCTGTACGCATTAGGGATACGCAGGAGAAGCACCACCGTTAAAAGATGATGATGATAGCACCAGCAATCTACAAGAAGAACATCAGGGAAATAGCGCAGGCATTCCTTCTGTGCCTGTTGGTACTGATCGGCCTACTGCAGGACCGAATACTTCGTACGTTCCCCTTATTGCGATATCCCCTTGCCAACCAAGAAGGACATTGCTTCTAGAAGGAAGCGCATATCTATGCAGTATGAATGGTCTGAAATGATCAACTATCCATAAAAGAAAATGTTGGAAGACAGGCAACGATCTAAACAAGTAAAATCAACGAAAGGTTCCATAGCCGTGATGAACTCCAACCGTGATGACAAGCCCAAAACCGTAAGAAGGAAAGTACAAATTATGAAGGTGCCACTTCTTCAGTTGCAGCTGCTGAAGAAGAAAACACATTGTGTGTATTGCAACAAAAAATACGCCGACATTAATATGGACGAGTAGATAATATGCGTGAAGTGCAATCAATGGATGCATGAGGAGTGTACTGACAATGAACCAGGAATGGATAATTTTGTTTGCGACCATTGCCGTTAGTTTCTCTCTTCCCTACTCTGGAGAGAAAGGCAGGTGTGTATGGGTATTTTTATTTTTTGTTGTACTGATGAAGACTATGGGATGATAGTCATAGGCCTAATCCTTATGTGTAGCCCTGTTGGTTATAATAACTACCATCATTTAGAACGCAGTAAATGCTCATTTAATGTTAGGAATGCTTATGTCAGTAACAGTGACATGTTAATAATTCGTTGTTCGTATGTAATTTCACTTTGTCACATTATAACTATTTTCTTTTTTATTTGTTGTGTAATAAACATTGGTGGACTTCCTTGGCCCACTAGGTATATCTTCTATTTTCTTATCTTATTAAATCACAATAGATTAGCAGTCACTTTGCATTACTTATTAGATATCAGCAGACACTACTATTTACTTTGTCACAGGTTTCGTGCTTCTAACGGTTACAACTTGTACGTTATTGACGCTTTCGTCTTAACGTGTCTCACTTGCCCCACCCTCGCCTAATAATTAACTTATTCTTTCAATTTCTGCATATTTAAATTAGTACTCTTGTACAACTCAGCAATATTTATGGTTTTGAGTTGTATCGCACTAACGGCACAATTAGAATATGTTTCTCGCGTATATTTCCCTAACGTTTTGACCCGAACTCTTTTCTCCGAACCGTTTAGTCTAGTGGCCATATCGTTCGCTCGCATTGGTGTCTCCGAATCAACGCTGAGACTAACTTACCGTTGTATAAACGTCGTCTCCTCACAGGGACATATGTGAATCACAGGCGAATACGTTATATAAATAGCCATGCCCAAATAGTCCATTTACACTATATCCATCTGTACGAGGTGGCCACTAAAAGCTAAAATTCTTCAATTAAAATGTAGTAAATAAATTTTATTACTTAATAAAATAGACAATGAAATGAAACAGTGCAAATACAGTATTATACTTTAATTGTTTCATGGTAGTAATGACAAATTATTATTAGTACAAATATAACTTTTTCTTGCAGTAAGGACAACTGAAATATACCATAATAACGAAATTCATATCCACATAACTACATAAATAACCACACAAATATCAAAATTATTTACTTGATCTCCTGCAAGCAATCCTACAACAACATTGAACATGGATTAATCTCCTGTTTTCGACGATTTATCTTAATCCGATGATTTGTTGAAATAATTTTGAAATCACTTTTCGCGTAACGCATTACGCTCACTTCGGTGATTAACTTTTGTTTTATCTCTATTCACAGATCAATTTTCGGTTGATGCAACTGAGCAAAAGATGAACTGATTTATCCCACCGCTCCCCACAGGGTTAAAAAAATCTATACAAAAAAGTGACGAATTAAAGTGGTATCTTCGAATACGAAATAAATCTATTCCATAACTCTGTCCGAGTTCAAAGACAAGTTTTTCCCTTTAAAACAGAATTAACTGGATTAATCCATTCCTGTGTTCCACGAACTCAAATGATTTTAACAATAAAAACACTGAATTTTAAGATAACATATTAACAAATAATAACAATACTTGAATAAAAATAAACTATTGTGCTGCCAAAATGTCTTGAGCCGTGGCAAAAATGCGAACTAAAGCTCACACCCTCACACACCCACGCGGTGAGCCAATAAGGGTTCAGCTGTTGCTAAGCGAGAGAAAGCGAGTGGAATTCCTTCAGCCGATAGCAGCGCTTGCAATGGAAGACAAAGGATCAAGTCAATGTGGCATGTCTTTACCTAGAACTATTGCAAATATATTGTATATACAAGACAAGTGAGTTTCGCTTCACAGTGTGAAGCTACGGTAGGCTTACCAACTATAGGAATTCACACTTAAAATGGTACATCTAAAACTACTAGTTGCAATAGAGTGTTAAGTGCAAAGATAGAATCTTTTTCTCGGATGCTGAATCCATATCAAAAGGTTGTTAGACATACTTGCTATCCCTTACTGTTTTTGTTCTAATGCGATAAAGGTTGAAACCGAAAATCACTAATTTCAACCACTTCTGGTTTGAATATAGTGTAGTGGTCCGAATATTTTTAATTTTTTCGAGGTTACTTTTTGCTTTTTCATGAATTCAATATCAAAATTTTATTATCATCTAATTATTCCATTGGTACACGGTTAATTCAGATATAGTGTAAAGGTACTTATGTTTGTTTGTTTATTTTGCATTAATTCAGTTTGGTGTAACTTAGAGCTAAAATCCAAAGCTATGTGTTGTTGCGTTGCGATCCCTTGTCTTGTGCAACGGCGGGGAAGAAAAAGAGACTCTAACCTTTTGACCTATGATTCAGAATGCACGTGTAAAATACATCCAACCTCTGTGTTTATCTATATGTTCTCTGTGTCTTTTCTGAATGCTACTATTGTTTCTGTTTAAGTACAAGTGTTCTGGTAACATCCCCTAGACGCATAAAGTTTTGTCGCCACTGGTGACACTTGAAACTCATATACCTGTTTATTCTATACACTGTATATTTATTGGTTTGACTCATACGTGCAAGTGTGTGTGTCACTTTATAATTTGTAATATCCGGCCAAAACTCAATTTTGTACCTGATATCAGTTCACCTCTTAAACTTCTGTACAGATGATGCCAAAGTCATAGACCAGTTATTCTTGGGCGCATGTGTGGAAACCCGAATTACCACCCTCAACTCTCATTAAGATAATTTACACCCAATCCGAAATAGACCAAGATTCTATTTGCAAACGAATGTCTAATATTGGAAGGAGATAATCCTTACTCCACGCCCGCGATTAGGGCCGTGTGGAACCCTTTCTCGGACAAAACGGCTATGCAAGCTCGTTTCGTGGGGGATTATTTCTCGCCGCTCTTCGAAGCACGAAACTCGCGTTCGTCGTCCTTCAGGGGGATTCAAGTTAACTCTTCATGACGTGATTCCCACGTCTGTTGAGGATTCCAGCAGTGTTATCAGATAGCGGGAAATTTCCCGCAAAACGGGAAATTCTTAACATTGGCAGGAATGCGGGAAATTTTGGTTGGAAATGGCAAATTTTGTCAACTGTTCTTCCCTTTCATTAATGTCGTCCTTTCTTACTCCTTGTCTTCATCTCTTTTTAATGGAATAATATAGGTACATGGATTGGAAACGTTTTTGAAGGTTAAAAGAATCAGAACAGAAAGAGAAGTTTACAAATCAAACCAAAATAGAACTGATTGTTAATCGCGCCAATATCCATTTTCTGAGAGAAAAAAGAAGGGAGGGAGGGTTTATGGCCCTTTGCTTATTATATTTGTTATTGCCTGTCATTCAAGGAATGTTAGGGTGAAGTGAGGGGTAGGAAGAAAAGATATGCTTGGAAGTAGCACACACAAACACACACAAAATGCATATTTCTCTCTATACAAAATAAGCTACAGATAGAAAATAGAATAGTAGCCTTACTGATAGATTTCTCCTCCCGCAGGAAAAGATGTACTTCTGATTGATTCCTGATAGTTATTTGCTTTTAACTTGAAGTTATTAATATAATGATTAATTAATGAAGCATTAATTATTAATTAAATTAATTAATGATTGATATACTTTCTTGTCGGGAAATTTTGCAAGCGGTTGGGAAATTTCAGGGCTTTGAGTGGGAAGTATGTTATTCTGAATCTGACAACACTGGGTTCCAGTAAGCTCTTGAGGCTATGACTCAGTCCTACGCTCTCCAGGCTTCTACGTTTTCTTTCTACGACTTTAACTTTTCGTTGATAGTCATGGAGAGAAAGAAATTACCAGCTTCTCGGTGTGTGTTATAACACCGCCTCAGTGGGAGAACTCCGCTCATCTTCGTTCTCCATCAGTGTACCTACCGACATTCAGTGTGTGTGTGTGTCTATTACTAAGAACTTTTAACGTTTGCTGAGAACTTTTATCGTTTCTTGAGAACTTACTTCAAACGTCACGAAGCATAAATATTCTGGCAATTAAGGTGGATCACTAGGTGTTCTCGGTGCTATGCTAAACGCTGCTTGAATAGTGCTGCGTTGCCAGATACTGTCAATAAAGGAAGTAATCATGGAATTCTGCTTGAATACTTACTGGTGAAATTCGTTCTCGACCCTTACCGCAATTCATAGCTAAGTTCCGCTTCTGGAACTGCAACGCTAGAATCCAGGAATTCTCTTATTGTGACCACCACAGTAAAAGTACAAATTTGTCAACAACGCATTATGGCGTTCTGTGCAAATTTCTTCTCAAAATCTATTTCCTTAAATGTAAATTAATATTTAAATAAAATGTGAAATATAACACGAATAACAGTCAAACAATATATGTATCTATTTCGTAATAAAATCGTTACTTTAAAATACTTAAACATTTCATAAAACTGAGCAGTTCTCGTAAGATCTAACAGTAAGTGCCATCTTGTGTGCTCACTGTAAAACGAATCAAATATTTTATTTTATTTGTTACATTTTTCGATATCAGACAACACAACCAAATGAATCGGTGTCTTGTGTTGTAGCTGAAACATAACTCTATCTTATAGTGAAATATTTATAATACGTAACGTTTCATTGCGTAAGGGAACAAACTAAAATATGTACTACATCCGGGTGGTGATCCACCTTAACTTCTGATACTTTAACTTGAACTCTTAATCACTTCTTATATCACACTGTATTAACTATGCAGGGAAAGCACATACACAAATGCCAAAGACTTTGCCGCTTCTAAATCCTGATTCTCGTTTCTGAGTCTACTGTACCAATTGAATTAATTCTAAAAAGCATCTGTGCTGTATTATGACAACCAGTAATAACAAACTCATTCTTTATCTAACTCGGCGTTCCAGTCATTCGAAAAGCCTACAAATTATAATATCTCATTAAGAAATTCTCTCTCTTAGTCAGCCTTCGAATATCTGTAGACCTTCTGTCGTCGCTCACTTATGAAAACTGCCTTAATACCATCATCGACTTTCTTGTGGACTTAATTCTCATTCACATCTGCTGAAGAGTTACCGTGCTAAAGTGACTTCTGTGTCTGGAATGCTGTAAGGGCTAGCATCATCTTGTGTCCTGTGAGTCCAGTTCCGTCCCGGCCTTCGTCCGTGGGATTCCTCTTGGAGCGAGGGCTTCGACCTCCCTGAGGGGTATCAGCTACGCCACTGGATGATCAACCGCTCGGATCTTGGAACTGGAGGAAGTGTTTTCCCAATAATCTGATTTGAAATATGTTTTTTGGGGAGAAATTTGATGATTTGTGTCCGATTGCCACAAAGGAAAGTGAGATGAAATTGATATCCCCCCAGAATAAGCCTCAAATCTGCCCGCCTCTCAATATTGAAGGCAATTCTGCTCCCCTGATCCTTCACAGCATTATTTTTCAACTTCATAAATATTTGAACATCGCTTAAAAGAAAAGTTTATGGGACCGGTCTTACCTGCCCCCCCACCCCCCTTAATGTTAAAGACATATTTGCGCCGCTGGTAAATAGTTATGATATAATGTCTCGAAACACAGAATCGTTTGCAAAAACTGCTTACGTTATCTGTTACCGTTTCCGTTCTATAGCGGTAGATGTTTAAACCAGAAATGGCTAATTTCTCACACTTTCGATTTGAATAGTGAGCTAGCGGAAGAGATGGAACCTATACATGGGACGGTGAATCGATTGCAGAAAACAGCATGTCGATATCTCTTGCCGTTTTTGCTCTGATACCTGCCGACAGAGACGGACAGACGGACAAAGCCCTTCTATACGACTTCCGATACTTACGCATAGCATAGTTTGGAAGTCTAAAAGTAACATAAAACAGATACAAAGGCAAAATTAGCAGTGAAATTCACACGTTCTCTCCAACTTCCGACAACGAACCGAATACTAAATAAATCGCTTTGGTGCGCAGGGAAAACGGTACACAAAAACACTCATGGAAGGCGTGTTGGGGGTTGGGGATTCCAAAGCAGTGTTCCTATTCTGAGGCAAAATTTACTCGAATTGTTCGCTCGTATTGTAAGTTGCTCGAGTTGTGGTGTGTTCGGATTCCGGGTGCAATAGCAGAGTGACCAAGGTTTCTTCCAGATTTTTTTTTTTTTTCAGGGCCGGAGAAAGGAGTCAAAATGTGAGGCTGCTACACCGAAACACTATTTACTAAAGGAAATGCACTGTGCAAAAGCGATATGTAATTGAAATATATAATATTGCTCCGGATAACTTTACCTCCCCCTTTGCCCGGAAATATGCCGGAAAGGAACACTCATAACGTCAAGGGTGTCGCTCTTCAAATTCTCATTCTTCACATCGTATTTCTTCCCTCCAGAAATTTATTTTTAAAAGAAACACTAATTGCAAGTAGTCAGTATTTAATACTGGAGAGAGATAGCTATTTAATGAGACATCTCGCTCCCTATTGTTCATGCTTATGTTCTTCTTTGTAAATATCCGTAAAAAAAAAAAAAAAAAAAGTACCACGTAACCTGCTTAGTCCCTGTATAGCATAATACTCAGCTCGCCACACATGTTATACGAAAGTGTTCGAGATAACGAATGATTACTGTACATACAGTACATACCTGATCGAAGACTTTAATCTCTAGTACATATAACTTACTTGATAAGTCAATTGAAGACACAATGGAAATAAATTATTGATTAAAAAAAAAAAAAAAAAAAAGACCAATGACTGACTCAGAGGGTTAGAAGACAAAAACAAGGCAATTTAAACGGTTTGTGAGTGAGTGTAGTTCTGTTTTCAGTGTCTGCAGAGCAACATGGTGTTCACGTCGTTTGGAATTGCTACTATCCTCAGGACAATAATTGTGAGTTTGTTGTTATCCACGAGCGTGGCCTTGAATGAGGAAACGCCAACTGTCCATGAAGGTAATATTGCGTTATAAAATAGTTAAACATGTTACGTCACTTAAGCGAAATATCCTATGTTAACACTTTCAAGCATGATTAAGTCTTATCTTCATACTTTCGGTTCTTTTCATGTTTTGAATAAAAGCTACTAGGCACTATATTGAAAAGTCACTTAATAATAATGGTTTATGTGGTTTAAAATAGATCCACTGAATTCATCGTCCTCGAGTGACTATCAAAATTGTAACTAGAAATTTATCCAACCATGGAATTTCTTTTATCATTGGCATGAGGGGTAACTCTTTCCGCATAATTACAATTTTATGTTGTCTATAGTCGGACAATTTGAAGTATTATGAATTTAGCTTCTATCAAATTAAATGTTTAAAAAATCTTATTAAATTATTATTACTTTATCTTCAAACAGACATTTCTGTATTCATGAGACAAGGAAAATATGTCTTCGACAAGTCTTATGGTTAGAGGAGGGTTACCAAAGAGTACGCACGCCCTAAGAGCGCGCAGCGCCAATTACGCTGAAGTGGTAACACACAGAATTATTATTGCTACGCTCTTTGATGCGTCGTTGTGTGTGTTGATACAAAGAAAACAGGTTAACGTACAGCTCCAAACAGAAAATACAGATAAAAATAACTTTTTTCAATTCTTGATGTAATATTTTAGTACTCTTAGTTAAGAAATTTTTCTGTTATAATATCTAACTACAGTACCTTTGTTGCATGGTAGAAAACATGAATGTAGATAGAATTGTTTACCATGGCTTAGTTTCGGGGGTCTTGCATATGCAGCCACCTGGATGAATTTTACTCGAATTGACTGCTGTTTCCCAAAGAGTGCGCGTTAGTGAGTTATCAAAGAGCGCGCGCGTACTCCTTGAGGTAATTTCATTAAGAGTGTGTGTAGGTAGCGGCATTCATCATACAGACTATATGGTTATTCTCTGTAGTTAGTTTAAGAAAGCGGAGTGTAACAGAATATTTGAATGGATTGTAGAATTATTTGCAATTGTTTGTCTTCGATTCAACCACCAACTTCTATAAGAAGTATTTTCAATTTACAGAATGTATTAAATTAGAATGATAATGATGATGATTTTCTGTTCTGTCCGAAGATCCCCAGGCATGGTGAATCCATGGTAGTTTGCTATTGCCTTTTATGGTATAGCAATACCATAGAGAAAGGGAAACGTCATACATTTACAGAAGCCGCAACTTCAAACACGTCTTTTCATCCGAGATACATCATTCTTCTTCCAAAATAAAAGAAATACGACAAACTGCACGTACCAAACTTCGATCTAAAATTTTTACTAGTGCTCCATTTCACAAGGTCCTTCAGAGCAAACGAACTAAAGGAAATGTTAAGTCAAAGAGAAAACTTTTTCATCATCTCAATGAACCATCCACTTCAACAGAGAAAACCAGCTGAGATGAACCAAATTTCAAGCCCAATGTGTCTCGAATTGTATGAAGAACTAATTGACGAGGACTGGATTCAGTGTATTAATTGTGAACGATGGTGACATGATCAGTATTCGTCTTACGAAGGGGATTTGGGTTTCAAGTATGATAGGTGTTGAGTGCGCGCTTTTAGGGACCACGAAACGCACTCTTTGGGACAGTGGTTCTTAAGAGCACGCATTTGGGTTTTTTCACTTGTTAACGTATATCTCCATATCTACATTTAGTAGTAAAGTTTTGCATTTCTTACAATGTAGCTTAACCTTCAATTTAAATTATATTTAATTTATATAATTTTTGCTTCATTATTTTTGGAGCTTTTTCAAGGTGAATATTAAGTGCGTGCTCTTTGGTAACCTTCCTCTATACTGTAATATTGTGTCAATCAATAGTAGTTCACAGCAGATATAGATAAAGGAAGTTTCTTTTACGAAGGGATTTTCATGCAAGCGTACGTTGCGTTCTTTGCTTGCGTTGTGGCTGAATAGCCAATTGAGAAAGTTGTTTAAGGACGGTTCTACGTGTAACATAACTTTCTGTTGGTTGCATATAGAAATCGCAAGCAACGAATACAACCGATGTTTGCATGAAAATCCTCTCCACATTCGAGAAGGGACAGACCCAAGGGCGCCGATTTTTCTGTAATTTTTTTTTTGGGGGGGGCACTCAGACGCAGAAGGTATATATATGAGGATGTTAAGACAAATTGCATTCAAATAATGCCAAATATTGTATATTCATAAATACACTAGGGGGGCAACATGAGCTTGGGGGGGTGTTCCCCCAGGATCGGCGCCCTTGGACAGGCCAACATAATCTACAAAAGTATAAGGTAAGACTACACTTCCATGACATCGGCATTAAGAGAAGGTGATGTTGTCATTACCATGTTTCGGTCACCTTAACCTCCTTCAGATATGAATTTCACAGAGGTTGTAATTGTGTGACAACTCTTAAGTATGATATCGTATGTGTACTAGAATCAAGAGGAGAGTATATCACTTGCATCGAGAGTTGAACCGGATTGCCCGGTTGCTAGGTAGATGCCTCACCGACTACATCATCTCAACAATTCTTTTACCAAGGATATACATGTACGGGTGTGCTTAAAAGAACATGCATATTTGAGTTTCGCGGAAGTAATCATTTTAACGGATGATCTAACTTATTTACATTTATAGAACCCTAGGTGACAGGTCTATAGGAGAAAGTTGGCTGTTAAGTGCTATTATTGCTGATAATGAAATTTGTGTTGTGAGTAGCGTGATGCATGTTATGCAAAATTACGGTAGTCTTTGCAAATATAGACTGTAATTGTATGACAAGTATGATATTTAAAAAAATAGATGGATGTAAGTATGGTAGACAATCACAGGTTTCTAAATATGCCTCTTCCTACTTTGTCTAACTGTGCCGATGTGACGATAGATATGGATTAGAGGTTCAAGAATATACAGTCCGAATTTATAGTGCCGTAAAACATCTCCCTTCCCATTAAAGAAATGCAATATACTGTATGAGAGAAAGAACATAGCGTGGCAGATGGATAAAATCAGAATATAAAGAAATCGTGGTGATTCCCACCCTTCAAAATACTCAATTGGCGGATTACTTTTGTTTGTTGGAGTTTATTTTTAACTTTTACGGAACCAATGCTATATGAAACGTAGAACTACAGTTTAAGGTGGAATCTAAAGCTCCGTAAGCCAATCCGTACAAATTTTAATCTCTTCCACCGGGAATCGAATCACGAACCAGGTTATCAAAATATATGTTGGTTAAATTTATGTAAATAATTATATTATATTTGATCTAGAGCTTCTGCTTAATGGATCCAAAATTATCTAAGATTCTAATTTGCAGGTTCAATCAAATTAAAATATTAAATTTAAATTTGAGTTCGAGTTCGAAAAATGTTCGTTATGGCAATGTATGTTTTATTTAAGTAATTACTATTTTCAGCAACAGATAGAATATTCACTGTATACCATATATCGATGTACCATGAAAATTGTTTTCTCCGCTTATTTTACACGCTGTTCAAGATAGCGACGTCTTCCTTCCTAAACTTCGTGCCACAGTAACTGCGGCTTCTGCAGTAGTACCAATTCTCTGTCACCAGAGGAACATCTCTATAATACCGGAGTGACCATCTTGCCCCGGAGGGTCATTATGCCCCCATTCCTCCTATTTTGAAAACAAGGTGTAAAATATTGATAATAAGACTTTCGAGAGCTCTCAAGATTAGTATTTAGAACAAGACAAACATGAATAGCAACTGTTGACAATTACAAAACGAAGCACTTATACGAACTCATTAATCAAATCAGTGCACTTTGCGAAGCTAGGTATTCTTGTATTTTCCCCTCAGCTCCTAGCTTTATTCTTTCAGCTTTCATTTCCATAACCACAATAAGTCCCCAAACTCCTATCGTTAACGACCTCACTTTCCCTTACAGTTTCACCTACTCTTGCAATTGCGCAGGAAAACTATGTCTCCTTTACAGTTCAATAAATTGATTCTTTCTAAATGAGAAAATAGAAATGCATGAAGCCCGACGATAGTGACGATAGAGGAACACCCCAGCATTGAGATGATTCGCCTTCCACCTACCCTGGCCATACAGTCTGCCTATACGCGCGATTTGCCCTCATCTCATGTGCTTCACTTCATTTACGTCCGTAAGCAGGGTAGATCACATTCGCATACGTGTTCATCTTTGTACTTAAGTGTCGATTATTTATTTTTTGATATACTATGTTTTTCAGATGCTAAACATTGGTATACTTTGGGATTAGAAGAACTTAGTACAGCCCTCAAGACTACTCTAAACACCAACATAGCGAAGAATGTTATTCTTTTTGTTGGCGACGGAATGGGCCCTAACACCATTACGGCAACCAGAATCTACAAAGGGCAGAAGAACCACAAAAGTGGTGAAAATGGAAAACTGTCATTCGAGAATTTTCCACACATCGGTCTTCTTAAGGTAAGATAAACTATATAACTTATTTATTTACTTTAAGTCACAATTGACCATATTTATTCATATTGTATTGTATTATCTGTCACAAAAGAAAGTGCAGTTTTTTGTAAGATAGTGCATGTAGCCCCTTGAACCAATGGGAGATATGAGAAAATCAGTTCGCTTAATAGTGTAATTTGAACTTAATAAAACTTTTCAAGCTATGGATCCTGGTAAAATAACAAAATACTATATATACGTTTGCAAATACAGTTTACACAATGCATGACACAAATAGTGTAACAAACAGAGAAAAAGGAAAAAAAAAACTTTATATGGCAAGTTCCACACAACAGAAACATAAAAATCACTTTCATGATTAAAGTTCATAGCAGGAATGCAGTACGTGAGTATGTGGCGTAGTGGGTAACGTTCTTATCTACTAATCAACTGATCCATGTTTGAATCTCCACCATGTACACTTTTTTCCTCCGAATAAACGGTTATTTAATGTAGTATTAGAGTTTTAGATACGGTTTCATTCTATTAGATTAAAAAAAAAATATTCGAAAGTAATAATATAATGCTACAAATATGATTCTAGATCAAAAGTAAGGATGTTCTAGATTCTTTTCACTAATAAACCAGTTGAGAATACTCCAAGAGCATTGCTAGCACGAACTTAAAAAGAATTAATTTTTCCTATTAACTTCTAAGGATTTTATACCAATTGTTCTATGTACTTTATTATTATACTCATTTAAAAGTTTTTGTAATATATCTATCCATTTATAATTTCCTTAAGTACTAAATTTTTTCCACGTATTTTCTTTAAGAGTTACGTTAAAACGTTTTACGATATGCTATTTTACGAAGATACATGCTCAAAGCGGAGGGCTCAAAATTTAAAAAATTGCAAAATATCATCTCTGTATGACTTACGGTTCCGATATATGGCTCCCTACATCTCCCGAAATCTGAACATTTTTGGGCCAATATCTAGGGAACCGTAGCCATTTGGCCAGTGCCCATCAGTTACTGTTTTGTTCCAAAATTTTCACCATCCTCTGCTACTTAAAAGACTTTCAGAAAAAAATATTTTTTTGGGGGGGGAAAGGAGGCACAGTTAGTATTCGAAGGGGCACTGCTGGTATTATTCTATTTATTGTTATATTATAGACGTATTATTTGATTTCATCCGGGAGGGTACTCTCAGATAGTGTTGTTAAATGAGTAGGAATTATGACATAAGTAGGTATACGCAGGTTGTTCATCCCGGCTTCACTGTACTGCTCTTGAAATGGTGTAACATTGTATATTCTTTTTTTAAACAATAAAATTTAAAAATATATTATACGAGGTATAATATACTAAATAATATTAAATTCTCAGGAGCTCAAAATCTTCAGGCATTATTTATTATATTCAACTTATGCGAACCGAGTATGCTAACAGTAACTTGGAAGGAAAAGGGAAAGAACTGCCAAATAAATGGAATGAGTTTCATCAGGTTTAATTTTAGCTCGATATGCATTGTGAGAGCTCCGGTGGGTTGGAAGCCCAATGTAGTGTGTGTGGCTTGGATGATACATGTAACTAACATGTAAGCTCATGTTTGATATACTATTGAGGCTGAAAAGGGATATTGTACCTCACAGAATAGCTAGGATTCGTAGATGAACAGTTACGATCTCGTTTCGGAATCGTTGCACTGGTTGCATTGGTGCTTAGCGTCCTCTTCAGTAGCGAGGCTATATGAGGCGTGGACCTAGGGCTTAACGTGGGATCCGAATCATATGACCTCCACCGAGAATCGAACCTGGACTTCGGAATCGTATGTTCCACCTTTGAATAACAGTCCCTGCAAGGTTAAGATTTTCCAGTGTCACGTTTCTCAATACAACCATGCGAGTGATGCTTTAATACCTGTACCTCTTGTTCTGACCTCACATTTTGCTTTCAAAATAAATAAATAAATAAATAAATAAATAAATAAATAAAGCTAATACGTAGTAGGCTATACATAGTAATATTCGTAAGTCCTAAAATGTGATGCTGGTGTGCTTATTATCTACTTATAATACAAAATAATCTCTCTGTGACTAATGCTAATTCCTAATAAGTAACAATTGCCGATCTCCTACGTTCACTGCTTACTTTTATTTGAAAATGGACAGTGATTATGCTGAACATGAACGTCCTTTGTTTTTTAGTGTTAAGACAAGAGCTTTATTAAATGTAAATAAGTTTGTAATTATTTATATAAAATCCACAAGTATTTATTCCATGTCAATCGTAATGTAGTTTAACAAGTAAACAACATGAACACAGTATATAAACAACAAAGTTGTTACCGTTTACCTTTAGAACAATGCAATGCTTTATATGCTTTACCATCAATCCGAGCATTATATTTATATAATCGCAAGTTACCTCAACCTTAAACTGGAGATGAAAAGGATGGACACAGGTGTTCTGGGATTGAGTGATATAAGATGGCCAGAGAATGTTGATTTCTGGAGTGGCGACTACCGAGTGATCCACACAGCCTCCACTGAAGGATGTCAGACACAGAGGGAGTTGGGAGTGGTTCTAAGCAAGAAGCTAGGGCAGTGGGTCAGCGGATATGCGTAAGTTTGTGGAAAAATAATACTACTTAAACTCGATATGAAGCCTAACCAAACTGACGACAACATCCCATAATATCGAATAGATTATAAAGACCTTTGACGAAATAAGCGGAGGAATTAAATGCGAAGATAATTTGATCATAATGAGGGATAGGAATGCTGTACATCCCTATGGATTAGAGGGATAAGAGGTTCTATAGACTGGTAGATTTCATGGTTCCAACATTATCCACGTAGGAAATATACTTGGAAATTTTCAGGCGATAACAGAAGTTGTCAAATCGATTATATTCTAGACAAGAATATATATATATATATATATATATATATATATATATATATATATATATATATATATATATATATATATATATATATATATATATATATAAATCAGGTCAAGAATTGCAGGAGTTTCGTAGGTCCAGACATAGACAGTGACCACAAGATGGTGTTAGGTAAGTTCAAATAAAAAAAAAAAAAAAAACTGAAAAGTAACGATGAAGCATACTGAGGAAACAAACACAGATATGATAAAATGTACTTCAGGAGGCACTGAAGAGCAAAGGAACAGGCAGAAAAGTAATATGTTAAAGGCAGTGAGTAAAGTAACTGGAAGACAGAAATCCAAAGAAAGAAAGAAAGGATGAATAACTGATGAAATTTAAGGAAATCTAAGGAAGAGGAACAACGCTTACTTAAACAAAATAATCCTGAAGAGGGAAAAAAGGAAATATTGCGCACTTAGGAATGAGATCAACAAAGAGTCATTAAAGCTAAAGAACAGTGTATGGAAGAGAAGTGTAGGGAAGTTGATAAGTTAATCAGAGAAAGTAAACTGAAAACAATGTATATAAATCTATCAAAAACTTTTTCGGTTCGAGAAGAATAAAGAGCAACGAAACAGAAAAAAGATGGATCATTGATGCATAAAAATAAGAACGTTGCAGAAAGGTAAAAGTAATACCTCGAAAAACTATACTGAGCAGGACAAAATATCAAACTGTTGCTGGAAGAAGAAGATGAAGTTGACCTGAAGAAAAAGGCGATAGTGTTACAAAAGGTGAGTTTGACTTGGCCTCGAAACGACTTACAGAAATTAGAAAGCTCTGCGAATCGATTATGGTCCAGGATACAGCTAAACTAATAAAAGCTACAGGTACGGAAATATACGATGAATTGCTCCACCTTGTATGCAAGATCTATTATACTGGGCAGCTCCCTTCAGTTTTTTAAAAAATGTATTATAGTCCCTCTTCAAGAAATCATCAGCAGTCAAGTGTGAACATCACAGATATCGAAGCTTGGTAGCTCACGCATCAAAAATTACTACCATTATACTGCGGAGAATCTAGAAAATAATAGAAGCAATAATTTCAGAGGATCAATTTGGGTTCAGGAAAGGTCAAGACAGAATGGAAGCAATGTTAAGGTTGAGACTTATCCTCGAGAAACGGGTAAAGAAAGGACAGGGCATCTTTGTAGATCTGGAAAAGGCTTTTGACTGAGTCAATTGGAACACCCTTTTCCAAATGCTGAAGTGAGACAGGAGTAAAATGCAAGGACAGTAAAACAATCCAAAAATTGTACAAAGAAGAGATGGCAGTTATAAGGCGTGTCGACCATTAGGAGGAAGCTAGTAATAGACAAGCAGCAAGACAAGGCTGTGCACACTAGTAGTAGGGACCCCCGTATGCGCGAATGACTCATCCTCACTCTCTTTTACGACCAGGGTGAAAGGTCAATGACCTGGCCCGGGGTCAATGACCTAGGGGTACCTAGGACCACCCCCTCTAAATTTTGGCAGGGGTACCTTGGCCCACCCCCTAAATTTTGGCAGGGGTACATAGGACCACCCCCCTTAAATTTTGGAAATTGCCAAATCTAAAAATTTGGTATGGTAGCCTAGGACCATAGTATGTACCTCTATCAGTATTGGGGGTCTATGTCGTTCCCTTTTATGGGTAAAAAATTGCCAAAAATTCAAATTTCGGGGGTTTTTGACCTAATTTATCCCCTTGGATGAGGTATTATTATCCTATATAGTTATATGGGCGTATACAGGGGTCCATTACCTTTCATAACATATGGGTATATTAATGCACCCCTTGAAAAATTTGGGAGGGGTACGTTGGCCCACCCCTTAAATTTTGGAAATTGCCCAATTTAAACATTGGGTATTATAGGGTCCACCTCATTCCCTTCTAGGGGTATAAAATTGCCAAAATATAAACGTAAGCAATACGTTGTACCACGTGTTTGGTCTTTTGGCCCAATTTGTCCTCTTGGATGAGGTCCTATTACCTTATATGGTTATATGGTCATGTATAGGGGTCCATTACCTATCATAAGACATGGGTATATTAATGCACCCCTTGAAAAATTTGGGAGGGGTACTTTGGCCCACCCCTTAAATTTTGGAAATTGACCAATTTCAACATTGGGTATTATAGTATAGGACCCTAATATGCATTATGATAAATTTGGGTGGTCCACCTCATTCCCTTCTAGGGGTACAAAATTGCCAAAATATAAACGTAAGCAATACTTTACGTGTTTGGTTTTCGGCCTAATTTATGTGCTTGGATGAGGTCCTATTACCTTATATAGTTATATGATCATGTATAGGGGTTTATTACCTATCATAAGACATAGGTACATTTGTGCACCCCCGGGAGGGGTACAATGGTCCACCCCTTAAATTTTGGAAATTGACCAATTTAAACATTTGGTATTATAGTACAAGACCCTAATATGTATTATGATAAATTTGGGTGGTCCACCTCGTTCCCTTCTAGGGGTACAAAATTGCCAAAAATATAAACGTAAGCAATACGTTATATCACGTGTTTGGTTTTCGGCCTAATTTATGTGCTTGGATGAGGTCCTATTACCTTATATAGTTATATGATCATGTATAGGGGTTTATTACCTATCATAAGACATAGGTACATTTGTGCACCCCGGGAGGGGTACAATGGTCCACCCCTTAAATTTTGGAAATTGACCAATTTAAACATTTGGTATTATAGTACAAGACCCTAATATGTATTATGATAAATTTGGGTGGTCCACCTCGTTCCCTTCTAGGGGTACAAAATTGCCAAAAATATAAACGTAAGCAATACGTTATACCACGTGTTTGGTTTTTGGTCGATTTTATTCCCTTTGATGAGGTGTTATTACCTTATATGTTTACATGAGCGTATACAGGAGTCTATTACCTTTCATAAGACATGGGTATATTGATGCACCCCTTTAAATTTTGGGAGGGGTACCTTGGCCCAACCCTTTAATTTTGGAAATTGCTTAATTTCAACATGTGGTGTCATAGTACTAGATACTAATATGTATCATGATAAATTTGGGTGGTCCACCTCGTTCCCTTTTAGGGGTACCAAATTGCCAAAATATAAACGTAAGCAATACGTTATACCACGTGTTTGATTTTTGACCTAATTTATCTCCTTGATGAGGGCCTATTACATCATATAGTTATATGGTCATATAGGGGTCCATTCCCTATCATAAGACATAGGTACATTGATGCACCCCGGGAGGGGTACAATGGCCCACCCCTTTAATTTGGAAATTGCTCAATTAAACATTTGGTATTACAGTATAAGACCCTAATATGGATCACTATAAATTTGGGTGGTCCACCTCGTTCCCTTTTAGGGGTACAAAATTGACAAAATATAAACGTAAGCATTACGTTGTACCACGTGTTTGGTTTTTGACCTAATTTATTCCTTTGGATGAGGTCCTATTACCTTATATGGTTATATGGTCATGTATATGGGTCCTCGCTATCATAGTACATGACCTCAATATGTATCATGATAAATTTGGGTGGTCCATCTTGTTCCCTTTCATGGGTAAAAATTGCTAAAATATAAACATAAGCAATATGTTGTACCATGTGTTTGGTTTTTGGCCCAATTTCTTCCCTTTGATGAGGTTTTATTACCTTATATGGTTATATGGTCATGTATATAGGTTCATTTCCTATCATAAGATATGGGTACATTGATGCATCCTTTAAAAATTTGGGAGGGGTATCTTGGCTCATCCACTCGGTTTTAGAAATTGTTTAATATAAGCATTTGGTATCATAGTACAGGTCTCCAATATGTACCACTATAAATTTGGATGGTCCACATCGTTCCCTTTTCATAGGTAAAGAACTACCAAAAATCGAATTTCGGAGGTTATTGACCCCTATTTAGCATGTTATATGGTTTATTACCTTTATATGTTTATGTTCCCTTTTAAATTTGGGAATTATCAAATAACAAAATTCGGTAAACGTTTTCTAAGACCCCATTGGTGTCCCTCTTATGGCCAAATATTCAAAATGTAAATGTTATTGACCGGCTTTATTATTGAATAAGTACAGGATTTATTACTTTTTTTCATAAGACACAGGTGTATTTGTGTACCAATCTTAAATTTTGGAAGGGGTACATTTCTTATTGTCGTATCAATAATTGGTAATTGTTCATTGGGTAAATCATTACGATCACGTGATCGGTTATTGACCTATGATGGGATTAGGAGTCCAGGACATTGGTACATTGAAACTTTGTAGGATAATTTGAGAATGCGTCATTGGTTTTGATTATTCCCGCCAAATATAAACGTAAGCAAGACGTTGTACCACGTGATTGTCCTTGATGAGGTAGTGTACAGGGATTCATTTCCTTTGTTGTGGTACTTCTTAAGTTTGAGTACACACACACTTCTAGAAAACAGTTGGTTCTAGTCAGGTAAACAATTGACGGACATTATTGACCTTATTGAACATATAATGATATGATTAACTCTAAGACTTAGGTATATCAAGAGAAGTATTCTTTAAATTTGGGAATGGTGATAAACAGAATTTTAACATGAGGTGCGAAATTTGAAACAATACATTGAACTTTAGTCACAGCTCATAGTCTAAGATCATTGGTGGTGATTGATTTGAAATCTGATAGCTAACCTTATTGAATCTTATGACTCATAGACGAAAGGCAATACATGCTACAACAGTTTAAAATTTAATCATAAGGTGATGTAATCTGACACTAGCAAAGTTATTGTGTATGCAATTTGATTGGATGATCACTATCTTTCCTGCAATCTGATTGGTTGATCACTATCTTTCGTGCAATCTGATTGGTTGATGATTTTCAAATCTTTGCTGTATTCAGTTTTAAGTTTAACATTTAAAAATCTTGGTTTCGTTCATCATTTTGCACTCACTGATAAATATGATCAAAACCGTTTATTTGTTAATCGAATAGTTAAAAACCGGTTAAAGTTTGACGGTTAACCGTGAAACGTAAAATTTTTTGCTTGAAACTTTTTGTTTAAAAATTCTTGCTTTCAAATTTTTGTTTGATTTTTTTTGTTTCAAAATTTGGTTTGACATTTTTCGTTTCCAAATTTTTTGTTTCAAAATTTTTTGTTTAAAAATTTTTCGTTTGAAATTTTTTGTTTGAAAATTTTTGTTCGAAAATTTTGTTTAAAATTTTTTGTTTGAAATTTTTCGTTTCCAAATTTTTTGTTTGAAATTTTTTGTTTCAAAATTTTGTTTGAAATTTTTTTCGCTTCAAAATTTTGTTTGAATTTTTTTCGTTTGAATTTTTTTCGTTTCAAAATTTTGTTTCAAAGATTTTTTGTTCTAAATTTTTGTTTCAAAGTTTGGTTTGACATTTTTAAAAGTTTGTGCACTCATTAGTAAAGAACCGGAACTGTTTAGAGCAAAAACCTCTGGCAACATGTGGTGCAATAGTACATGTCAGAACATGATAATGCAACGTCATCAGTTTTGCATCATATATAAGTATCGTTCGAGTTAGTATTCATGATAACATCATCATGGCTACTTGTCTGCAGTTTCTAAACACACGTGATGTGATGAAATCATTTACCAAGATTACTGATTTACAACAGAATGTACCTTATAGAATCTTAGCTAGCCAAATGATCCCTACAAAGTTTGGATTAAGAATCGTAGTGAAGCTTGAAAATGATAAGAATATAATTTTACCAGCAAGATATTTACCCATGGAAGCATCAAAACAAGAAGAACTACTGCGTTTCTTAAATACTGGATCTGTATCTTTATGTTACAAAGGATTCTTGGGTCGAAGTCATCAACTTGAATTTAGTACACAGCAATTGTGATGAAATCATGAATCAGCACATTTCTTTCCAATGACGTCAGCCGTAGTTGTATGAATTTGGTTGGTCGGCATGACGTCAGCAACTGTGATGAAATCATGAATTCAAACGTCAGCACATTCCTTTCCAATGACGTCAGCAATAACTATAAACCAGCAAATACAGTGTCATCCCACGAAATCATTTGAGCAAGTGCTTTTCAGGAGGAAAGATGTGTACTTCTAACGATAAAGAGTTCATCTTCGCAAGCTATTATCCAATAAATATATTTCAAACAAAACATGTGATGATTGGTATCAGTGCTAGAACATTTGAACCAGTGATTCGATTGGGCAAAGCAGAACAATTTGGTGTACAACTGACCTGTGAAGAATGGCACGAATCGACCAAATGAACGATTATTTTCATGATGAGCTAAATGTGACCATAGTCAAATCATTAGGCTCAAATCATGAAGTGGTGCTGCGTACAGTCCTCGAAGAGAAGATGGTGCTGTTACGTAAGAAGAGTACATTCCATGTCCCTCGCAATATGGTGTATCTAACGGAAACTGAATGGAACAAATTTATCAGCGTATTTCAGTGTGTGAAACATGCAGTGGAAATGTGTAACAAAACAAGTATATTCCTGAAAAAGTACTATTTTGAAAAATGTGTTATGCATATTGTACAACATGTATCTAGATATTGTGATGGTTGTCAACAGCGTTCGTGGGTGCATACCTGTATTGATAAACAGTTTATTTGTGATCAAATGGACATTGAGTTTCCACCAATTGATATTGCATTAGACCTTAAAAGACTTCAATTGGAATTAAAATTATATGCTAAAGACAAACTAGTGCAAGAAGTTCAAAATACATTGTATCGACAATATCCAGAACCACTATCTGGTATGGATGTATGTGGAGTGTAATAAAATGATCCATTTCAATGAATTTTTTTTCATTTCAAGTACAACCCCAGGTTCTGACGTGTACTATTGCACCATAATGTTGTCAAAGGTTTTTGTTCTAAACAGTTCCGGTTCTTTACTAATAGGTGCACAAACTTTTAAAAATGTCAACTCAAACTTTGAAACAAAAATTTAGAACAAAAATCTTTGAAACGAAAAAAATTCAAACAAAAAATTTCAAACGAAAAAAATTCAAACAAAATTTTGAAGCGAAAAAATTTCAAACAAATTTTTGAAACAAAAAATTTCAAACAAAAAATTTTAAACAAAATTTTCGAACAAAAATTTTCAAACAAAAAATTTCAAACGAAAAATTTTTAAACAAAAAATTTTGAAACAAAAAATTTGGAAACGAAAAATGTCAAACCAAATTTTGAAACAAAAAAAATCAAACAAAAATTTGAAAGCAAGAATTTTTAAACAAAAAGTTTCAAGCAAAAAATTTTACGTTTCACGGTTAACCGTCAAACTTTAACCGGTTTTTAACTATTCGATTAACAAATAAACGGTTTTGATCATATTTATCAGTGAGTGCAAAATGATGAACGAAACCAAGATTTTTAAATGTTAAACTTAAAACTGAATACAGCAAAGATTTGAAAATCATCAACCAATCAGATTGCACGAAAGATAGTGATCAACCAATCAGATTGCAGGAAAGATAGTGATCATCCAATCAAATTGCATACACAATAACTTTGCTAGTGTCAGATTACATCACCTTATGATTAAATTTTAAACTGTTGTAGCATGTATTGCCTTTCGTCTATGAGTCATAAGATTCAATAAGGTTAGCTATCAGATTTCAAATCAATCACCACCAATGATCTTAGACTATGAGCTGTGACTAAAGTTCAATGTATTGTTTCAAATTTCGCACCTCATGTTAAAATTCTGTTTATCACCATTCCCAAATTTAAAGAATACTTCTCTTGATATACCTAAGTCTTAGAGTTAATCATATCATTATATGTTCAATAAGGTCAATAATGTCCGTCAATTGTTTACCTGACTAGAACCAACTGTTTTCTAGAAGTGTGTGTGTACTCAAACTTAAGAAGTACCACAACAAAGGAAATGAATCCCTGTACACTACCTCATCAAGGACAATCACGTGGTACAACGTCTTGCTTACGTTTATATTTGGCGGGAATAATCAAAACCAATGACGCATTCTCAAATTATCCTACAAAGTTTCAATGTACCAATGTCCTGGACTCCTAATCCCATCATAGGTCAATAACCGATCACGTGATCGTAATGATTTACCCAATGAACAATTACCAATTATTGATACGACAATAAGAAATGTACCCCTTCCAAAATTTAAGATTGGTACACAAATACACCTGTGTCTTATGAAAAAAAGTAATAAATCCTGTACTTATTCAATAATAAAGCCGGTCAATAACATTTACATTTTGAATATTTGGCCATAAGAGGAACATCAACATCTACAATGGGGTCTTAGAAAACGTTTACCGAATTTTGTTATTTGATAATTCCCAAATTTAAAAGGGAACATAAACATATAAAGGTAATAAACCATATAACATGCTAAATAGGGGTCAATAACCTCCGAAATTCGATTTTTGGTAGTTCTTTACCTATGAAAAGGGAACGATGTGGACCATCCAAATTTATAGTGGTACATATTGGAGACCTGTACTATGATACCAAATGCTTATATTAAACAATTTCTAAAACCGAGTGGATGAGCCAAGATACCCCTCCCAAATTTTTAAAGGATGCATCAATGTACCCATATCTTATGATAGGAAATGAACCTATATACATGACCATATAACCATATAAGGTAATAAAACCTCATCAAAGGGAAGAAATTGGGCCAAAAACCAAACACATGGTACAACATATTGCTTATGTTTATATTTTAGCAATTTTTACCCATGAAAGGGAACAAGATGGACCACCCAAATTTATCATGATACATATTGAGGTCATGTACTATGATAGCGAGGACCCATATACATGACCATATAACCATATAAGGTAATAGGACCTCATCCAAAGGAATAAATTAGGTCAAAAACCAAACACGTGGTACAACGTAATGCTTACGTTTATATTTTGTCAATTTTGTACCCCTAAAAGGGAACGAGGTGGACCACCCAAATTTATAGTGATCCATATTAGGGTCTTATACTGTAATACCAAATGTTTAATTGAGCAATTTCCAAATTAAAGGGGTGGGCCATTGTACCCCTCCCGGGGTGCATCAATGTACCTATGTCTTATGATAGGGAATGGACCCCTATATGACCATATAACTATATGATGTAATAGGCCCTCATCAAGGAGATAAATTAGGTCAAAAATCAAACACGTGGTATAACGTATTGCTTACGTTTATATTTTGGCAATTTGGTACCCCTAAAAGGGAACGAGGTGGACCACCCAAATTTATCATGATACATATTAGTATCTAGTACTATGACACCACATGTTGAAATTAAGCAATTTCCAAAATTAAAGGGTTGGGCCAAGGTACCCCTCCCAAAATTTAAAGGGGTGCATCAATATACCCATGTCTTATGAAAGGTAATAGACTCCTGTATACGCTCATGTAAACATATAAGGTAATAACACCTCATCAAAGGGAATAAAATCGACCAAAAACCAAACACGTGGTATAACGTATTGCTTACGTTTATATTTTTGGCAATTTTGTACCCCTAGAAGGGAACGAGGTGGACCACCCAAATTTATCATAATACATATTAGGGTCTTGTACTATAATACCAAATGTTTAAATTGGTCAATTTCCAAAATTTAAGGGGTGGACCATTGTACCCCTCCCGGGGTGCACAAATGTACCTATGTCTTATGATAGGTAATAAACCCCTATACATGATCATATAACTATATAAGGTAATAGGACCTCATCCAAGCACATAAATTAGGCCGAAAACCAAACACGTGATATAACGTATTGCTTACGTTTATATTTTTGGCAATTTTGTACCCCTAGAAGGGAACGAGGTGGACCACCCAAATTTATCATAATACATATTAGGGTCTTGTACTATAATACCAAATGTTTAAATTGGTCAATTTCCAAAATTTAAGGGGTGGACCATTGTACCCCTCCCGGGGGTGCACAAATGTACCTATGTCTTATGATAGGTAATAAACCCCTATACATGATCATATAACTATATAAGGTAATAGGACCTCATCCAAGCACATAAATTAGGCCGAAAACCAAACACGTGATATAAAGTATTGCTTACGTTTATATTTTGGCAATTTTGTACCCCTAGAAGGGAATGAGGTGGACCACCCAAATTTATCATAATGCATATTAGGGTCCTATACTATAATACCCAATGTTGAAATTGGTCAATTTCCAAAATTTAAGGGGTGGGCCAAAGTACCCCTCCCAAATTTTTCAAGGGGTGCATTAATATACCCATGTCTTATGATAGGTAATGGACCCCTATACATGACCATATAACCATATAAGGTAATAGGACCTCATCCAAGAGGACAAATTGGGCCAAAAGACCAAACACGTGGTACAACGTATTGCTTACGTTTATATTTTGGCAATTTTATACCCCTAGAAGGGAATGAGGTGGACCACCCAAATTTATCATGATACATATTAGGGTCCTGTACTATAATACCCAATGTTTAAATTGGGCAATTTCCAAAATTTAAGGGGTGGGCCAACGTACCCCTCCCAAATTTTTCAAGGGGTGCATTAATATACCCATATGTTATGAAAGGTAATGGACCCCTGTATACGCCCATATAACTATATAGGATAATAATACCTCATCCAAGGGGATAAATTAGGTCAAAAACCCCCGAAATTTGAATTTTTGGCAATTTTTTACCCATAAAAGGGAACGACATAGACCCCCAATACTGATAGAGGTACATACTATGGTCCTAGGCTACCATACCAAATTTTTAGATTTGGCAATTTCCAAAATTTAAGGGGGGTGGTCCTATGTACCCCTGCCAAAATTTAGGGGGTGGGCCAAGGTACCCCTGCCAAAATTTAGAGGGGGTGGTCCTAGGTACCCCTAGGTCATTGACCCCGGGCCAGGTCATTGACCTTTCACCCTGGTCGTAAAAGAGAGTGAGGATGAGTCATTCGCGCATACGGGGGTCCCTACTACTACACTCTACTGGATTTTTCAACGGATACATACAAAGGCCACTGGACGTGATGAGAGATAGACTTGGGGGAAATAAATGGACAGTAGATAGACATGCTTTGTTTGGCTAATGATATAGCTGTACTGGTAGAGAGCATAGATCAACTTTAAGCGACACATAATCAGTTGGAGGCCAGTCTCAGCTCTGGTCATAACATAAAACTGAATAGAGAGAAAATAACAATAAATCTTACGGCTTAGGTTGAGAAATGATTAGGTCGCACTGAGTAATTAATCACTAAAAACATATTTGTTACTAGGCCTATTAGCTATTTTCATTTGGTGTGTTTTGTGAATATTTTGATTGTATAATCTTAGGTTATAAAATCGGAATTCCTTTATTTTCTACTATCTCATTTCGTAGTATCAATGTAAAGAACATTTTCTTATCAGCAAACGATAACAATCCTTTATCTTTATAGACATACAGTGTTGATAAGCAAGTTCCTGATTCAGCGTGTTCGGCTACTGCTTTGTTCTGTGGAGTGAAAACAAACTATGAAACATCAGGTGTTGATGCGAAAACCAAGCTTGATGATTGCAAAACTTCACTTAATGAGTCCACCAGAGTACCCTCTATTATCAAATGGGCACAGGACGCAGGAAAACACACAGGTTAGTCTTGATAAAGTACTTTAACCTTTTAAAATGCAAACTTTCATGGAAATGACTCGAAGCTACTTTTACATGAAGAAAAATAACCTATTTCAAGTTTCTCGTTTTAAAAATTTACTTCAGGAATGTTTTCCCATTTCAGCAAAAATCGCCAGGTTGAGATGGTAGGCCTATTTCCAAGTCCTTAGAAGGCGCGAATCCTAAAAATTTTCATCTCAATAAACTGAACCCTGATTCTCAAAAAATCAAACTGATACTATAGTGACACTTGGTTTATATAAGGCTAGAAGATAAATTTTACTAATACTGTAGTCAGGAGGACGTGTATGCCAGGGGGAGGTAATTATATATTTGAGTAAACATGAAATATCTAGTTATCTAAGTATTCTATGTTTTCATGTAAGATTTCGGTATTATTTGTATATCAGCTGTACACACTTCGTATACTAACTGTTATATAACTGTGTAGGTACATATTTGTAAACTTTTACTTTTTTTTAACATTTCCTTCTAAGTAGTATATAATTTTTACTGGACTATGATGTTTTGCGTTTCATTACTCTCTATCCCCTCTTACTTTTCAATGGCAATAAACAAAATTGTGTTTTATGCTATTAGAAACCTAATAGGTTAGTGGCGTTTCATTCTCTCGCTTACAAAGGGAAGGGCAAATTATACACGTGTTTCTCTATGAAGCACTTAAGAAACTTACTTACAACAGAAAACAGATAGTGCATTGTAAGTGTGAATATTTCTGTAATATTGAAATTCCCCTTTATTTAATCACAAAATGTCATACGTGGAGTTTTACTCAATTCAGAGAAGTGAAATTTGTTATATGCACTCTTAAATAAAAATTAAATAAGAATTTTAGCATCCTCGAAAATCCTGCTTATAAAGTTGTAAAGGGACAATTTCTATAATAAAATTTCCCATTATTTACTCAGAAAATGCTTAGTGCAAGAATTTGTCAGCGTTTCGAACATTCTACTTGTTCAAGGAGGAAGGGGGACAATATGTACGATTATATGGAAGAGTGAAAACGATTCATTGAAAATTCAGGACATTTTAATCTATATAGAAACGCGAGATTTGGTCAGAAAACTTCTTTTAGTAGAGAACAATGAATACAAAAGGAATTTTCTAAAATAAGTATGTTAAAGAAGATAAAAATGAAAAGGTTATTCAAATGTTTTGCCCAGAATACTGTATCACATAATCCTGAAGTTAGAGAGATGAAACTCGACATATAAATTTCTCATTGAAAATAAGCGGACAAGTATCCCAGCAATTTTAAAAATTAACGTTGAAGAGGGAAGAGGCATTTTTAAATTATTTTTTCCTCTGCATTGAAAGCAATGCTGTCTTTTGTTGGTGATCGCATCACGTGAAAATTACTTCAAATTTTGAAATCAAATTTGAAACATAATAAATAATGTCTACTTCGAGCTAGGCCTGAATCACTACTTTGATTAAACAGGGTATCCTAAAGGGGCATGGGCCTCAAAATTAATGCAGTAAATAGAGTAGGCCTATCTCATCCTCAAGTTGGAAAGATAAAAATATGATCTCTTCATTAAAATAAACAGACACGTGAACCATCACTTTCCAAAATTTCGGTCTTATGGGGCTGAAAATTGCAATTTCTATATATTTTCGCTACATTTGAATAAACATTGTCTACTGTTTGTGATCATATACAGCAAAGGACTTACCCGTTTACAATGGATTTTGGAATATAGCTTCTGCATCAATTTTTTGTCATGTTACATTGATTAAACAAGGTATCTCAATGAGTTAGAGGAGCATAAAATATATGCCAAAAAATTAAATACAGTATCTTATGGGATTTTAAAATTACATTTTCATTGAAATGCGTATCCTAAGGGAAGGACAGGAGTTCAAATATTTCCCGTAAACGTATTCCACTCGTGCAAAGAACAGTCATTTCAACTAGTCTCTATGAAGCTGTAGGGACACAAGTGTGCCCGTTACATAATATTTAAATTTGTCATTTAGCCTTTCGTTTATAAGACACAATAAATAAATAAATATGAATGTTTATGTAATAATCAAAATGTTAAAATATATATATATATATATATATATATATATATATATATATATATATATATATATATATATATATATATATATATATATATATATATATATATATATATATGATTTAAAAGCTTATTCTTTTTTATTATTATATTTTATAGGAGAACATGCTTTTATTTAAATACATTTTCTACTTATAAATTTCACATAATACATTTTCAGACCCAAATAAAATATTTTTTAAAAAGTGTAACTTCGTCAAACAAATATAGCTACAAAATTTAGCACTAAGAAGTAGTCATAGAAAAAAGCTTTTTTTCATCTTTTGTCCAGATATTATTAATTTAATAGCGGCTAATAATTTAATTATTAATTAAGCTTAATTAAATTAATTTAAATTATCAATTAATTTAAGTGTTAATTTAATTAATTTTTAGCCAATAGTCGGCTACCATTAATTTAAAATGCCTGAGGGTTAACATAATGATCCATCAATATTTTAAATATTCAAGTTTCTCTTTCTGGCAAAAGGCAGAATTGCCATGAAACTTAGCTTAAAATGGTTTTCTTGCTTCTAAGTTGAAAATAGAACAACATTTTTTGTTTAGTTTTAAGTTCCACGACTATGCACAGAGGCTAAAGAAGACAGTAATAATGAGATGGATGATAATTGTAGAATGAAGAAAGTGGAATAAAACGAGACAACTTTGAAAACACCCACACTCATGGTCTTTGTCCACCATAAAGTCCAGGTACTCATGCAGCAGAGATAGAAGTAATAAATAAATCTTTATTATTATTATTTTTTTAAAAAGATTTCTAATTGTAAAGACTCTTCTCATCGTGTTTATAAGATTATTTTGAACACTAATTAGGCATAAAGTTAGTTGCTGAAGGACTTTACAGAAAATAAATTCCCCAAGTTGTTATTATAAAATTAATGCTGCTTCTGAAACTGATTAGAGTGAATAGATATGTATTTGAATAACAAAACCACTTGCATAAGTTTTTCAAAGTATCAAGTTTGAGGAACGAAGTTTCTCTTCCATTGTTATCTCATTGCTCAAAGATACCGGTGGTGAAACAATTGGCCGGAAATTATGAAAAAGATGAGTGCCAATATTAGATACCTAAGTTCATTAGCAAAAAAAAAAAAAAAAAAAAAAAAATACACCCAACCTCTTGCAACCATACTTAGCACACTTAGACTTGAAATAAAAATACAGATGTTTAAAGATGATTGCCTTTGTCTTTGAATTTCATATGTGGACAACATTATAGGGCTTTTCGCGTAGAGGACGGAGAGGGGCAGGTTTTGTTAAACAAGACTGTACATCTGATATGTTTGAGTTATATGCAACTTGTGCTTACGGGTTAACTCAGTCCTCTGAAGTTAATCGACAAGTGATTACAGATACAAAGATAACACTAGGCTCCCAAGTTTTAAAATTATATTGTGTATGAAAACAGATAGTAGAATTAATTCATATTGGTGTTGATCAATATCTAAAACGATGGTAAATATTTTGGTACCAAATAGTAACCAGTTGCCACTGTCCAACTGGTCACTAGTTTGGCGAATGGCCAGTTGGCCAGGCCATCAATTATTATCGTTACCAAAATGTTTACCATCCCCTTAGGTCTTGATTAACACCAATATCATCTCTCTATGACTTACCGTTTCCGTGATAGTGGCCAAAAAATGACCAATTTCTAGATATTTAAGGAGCCATAGATCGGGAACCATAAGTTGTAGAGAGATGATATTAATGTTGATCAATACCTAAGAGGATGGTAAATAGTTTGGTATCAAATAGTGACCGGTGGCCACTGTCCAACTGGACACTGGTTTGGCCAATGGCTACTAATTATTACCGGTATCACGATATTTACCATACTCTTAGGTATTGATTAACACCAGTATTATCTCTCTGTGACTTATAGTTCCCGTGATAGTGGCCAAAAATGACCAATTTCTAGATATTTAAGGAGCCATAGATCGGGAACCATAAGTTGTAGAGAGATGATATTGATATTGATCAGTACCTAAGAGAATGGTAAATATTTTGGTACCAAACACTAACCGGTGGCCACTGTCCAACTGGCTACTGGCCAAACCAGTGGCCAATTGGGTAGTGGCCATCAACTAATATCGGTACGAAAATGTTTAACATTCTATTAGGGTTTAACAGCAATATCATCTCTCTATGACTTGCCGTTCCCATGATACTGGCCAAAAGATAGTTTCGATTTCGCGAGATTTAAGGAGCCAAATCTCGGGAATCGTAAGTTACACAGAGATGATATTGATGTTGATCAATACCTAAGAGGATGGTGGACATTTTGGTACCAAATAGTAACCGGTGGCCACTGATTAACTGTCTACTGGCCAACTGGGCACCAGTCCCCAGATATTGGCCAAACATTTCGAATTTCTAGATATTTAAGCAGCCATATCTCGAGAACTGTAAGTCATAGAGAGATACTTTGCTAATTTTTGCGAGAAAGAGAAGAAGGTGCGGATAAAAAGATTTACTTTTACATCTAGGAACAATCACAATTATCCTTCCCGCTTCATCTCCCCATTCTTTTTAAGTTCGTTCTGGCAATGCTCTTGGAGCATTCTTATTTTTCTTTCTGAATTTCACTGGAGTTCAATACCTTGGAAGAATAAGGAATCTTCAATTGTCAGGCACCCCACTTTAAACTTTAATCGCTCCTCTATCACCTCAAATATAATATTGGGTATATTTCTTTTAAATAAAATTTTCAAAATATGGCAGAAATACTGGATTTTTAAAACTGCCAAACCATGCTAAATAATGGCAGGTTAGTTATAAGAGAAAGTTATCTTTATCTACCATCTCAATCAGGGGCGGATTCAAGTCTCCTTCGGAGGTGGTTAGAGTGTGGCGGTGAAAGATTATCAGTTTCTCTCTGACCGGATGTTTGCAGCACATCCGAAAATGATCTCAATGCAAAAGAATTTTGTTACTCAAGACACTGCTTAGACAGTCGATCGGAGATTACATGGTCCAACTTAATATCTATTTCGAAGACGTCTTATCTTAAAACTACACAACAGAACTTGCTTTAAACAATGAAAGCGCAGTTGCCAAAGTATAACTTAGATTCACAAAGATGAACTTCGAGGTTTTGTTAATAGAAGAAGTGTAGAAATTCCTTACACTCGAATGCCACGAAGTTCATAGTGTTTCTTTGTACAACACTGAGGTTAGTTTATTTGCAAGTTATTGCCAAATTAATATGGAGGGTGTATGTACTTTTTTTTTCAGTCCCTTAAAGTCTTCTGGAAATAACTTCTATAACTTTTGAAACTGTGTTTGTCTTAACTTGAACATATGCCATGCGTGAAGTGGTTTATTACGAACAGGACAAGAATAACTGTGATAGATTAATTACAAGTAATCCGGTTAGAAACACTGTTTGTATTTTAGTTCCAAAACCGGCCGCCCGCACTCGTTCGCTGGTCACATCAAGTGTTATACGGAACATGACTCACATACGTATCTACTGAAAGACTCGTTTTCGTTTCTTCATTAAACAAGTGATGGCACTAGTGTGATGGCGAATTTGTCTCTAAGCGGAACAATGCTATAATCTGGAAAGATAACTACAGTTTTTTCTTCAATTCATTGAAATGTGCCACACTATACAACGTTATTCGGTGGACAATAACGAATACTTCAATTGTGCATCTTAGAATTATCTCTTGACTTCACTTCTCATTCATTGTAGTATAATGTGTGTTTTTTTTTTTAATCGTTTTCATAGTTTAGTGTAATATTACAATAATAACATTGAATTGCATGATAATCAATGTATTATTATTATTGATTATTATTGTATTATTATTATGCAGCATGTTTATTGTTTCAGGATTTGTTACAACAACGCGTGTTACTCATGCTACTCCTAGTGCTTTGTATGCTCATGTTCCCAATCGGAAATGGGAATGCGAAGATAAAATGGGGCAATGGAAAACGACTTGTAAGGACATTGCTAGACAGTTAGTAGAAGATAGTCCAGGAAAAGATATTAGGGTAAGTAGTCCTACGTTGTTAATTCGGTTTTAAAACCACAGTTTCGTTACAACGCTGTGAATAGAGAACATCATTTAATAATTACTTACACTTATTTCCGGATGCAGTCTGTGAAATCAGTTTACACTGGAATCATTAAGAATTGGAGATGAAGAAATCGAAAAAAATAAAAAAATAAAAACTTTCTTTCACAGCTTTTTGCCTGGGAAATTTTGAGCTTTTTTGAACATTTCGATTTTAATGAAGAAATAATAGTATATTCTACTTTTCTGCTCCCATTATAACACAACGCACTCACACACGCACTACAAAATTTAATTACTATATTTTTAAGACAACATGATTTATTTCTGGAGCTATTAGAGTAATGTTTAATGACAAAAATGTTTTAGTAAAAGGCTTAATAGTGTTAGCAATAACTGCTCTGGAGTGTAGTAATTTCGTGGAACAACATTATCGTTTCTAACTTATGCATAAATTAAAACGTTACTTAGTAACGTTTTATGAGCTAAAGTCACCTTTTATGTAGGAGATTATGTGGAACAATTACTATATCTGTCTAGAATTTATTGGGGTTATTTTATTTTATTTGAATTGAGTTTAGCATCCCTTTTAGCAGCGAGGTTACGAGACGTGAACCTATAGTTTAACGTTGAATCGAATCACATGAGCTCTCCCTGAAGTTGAACTGGAGTCTTCCGTGCCAAATGGGCGTATGCTATTCACATAGCCACGAGGGAGCTTAATTGGAATCGTTAAAATTGGAAAGAGAGACGGTTAAAAACGCATTACTCAAGTTTTCTATTTCAAAGTTATTGACACGTTGTATATGTTTGTGACTTAACATCTCTTGAACCACTCAATTGATCACGATCAAATTTTTAACATAGATGAGGTTCAAGCCTAGGATGGTTTTTATCATTTCTCTTTGACGGTGCAACTTAGGGGAGGGGGGAATATAAATGATCGAAAATGACAGATATTAGTAAAGAATCCGTTGTTTTCGGGGTCGCTGAGATGAACAGTGACACTTCCGATGCCGTTTAAATCCAAAATCAGACCACTAAATAATATTTAGTTTTTATATATGGATTACGTATTATTTTCTGATTTTTCATTATATTTTCTGTTTCTATCGGTTAGTGAGCGCTGCAGTAGTACTAAAAAGTGAATGACTAACGGAACCTATTACTAGTTTTTCTTATTTTAACCCACCGAAGAAGGTAATTGACACTAGTATAACAATAAGAAAAGAAATAGTGTTGTGAATATGAAGTTTTGCTGCCGCTAAATTAACATCATACCTAAAACTACCATTAATATGAATGTTAGGTTCTAATACAATATCTGGAGCTCACAATAATGTTTCTCAACGGAGAACGAAATGAAATCAAAAAATTTATACCGAAAACTAAATTGTTTTTGTCTCTGTTTCTTGGTGTGTGATACGTTTTCTCTTGTCTAACAGTTTCACTTTATGTAACCCGTAAAATACACATTACAAGATGCATTACTTTGAGGCACTTGATGAGGTGGTTAGGTAACCAAAGTGTCACTAGTGATATGTTGGGCTACATAACTTACACTTGCTATGAACCGAAGAAATGTAAGTTTAAAAACCAATCAAGATACTTAATCTCGGAAAGTGGAACTTTCAAGTAATGAATGGTGTGACAGTAATTTTTTTTTTTTTAACTGTAGAATCTGCTACAGGAAAAGAAATGCGGTTATTGTGCTGTAAGTTTCACAGAGATGGACTGCAAGGTGATTAAGACCGTTGTGGTTTCCGCCCGTTGTGGTGTTTGTTCGTAATTATATTCAACTCGTACATATTCCCCAAAAGTCATGAGTCTAAAGTTGAACTTCTTGGATGTATCTGAATCGCAAACAAAATCAAGAAAGATGAACGAAGTCGAAAAGTTTTTGAAATTGCTTTTTTCAAATCTTTAACTGAAACAAAAGGGCACAACTACAATCGTAAAAAATGGGTACCAGTACATAGACTATCTTATATTTTTAATAAATAGTTATATATTATACATATATTTGCTTGTTTAACATCCCACTTTTGTATCAGAACGGCTAAAGGAGACGTGGACCTACTGATTATAGTGGAATCCGAACCACTTTTTTCGTTCAACTGTACCTCCACTGGGAATCAAACCCGAGATCACGCGCACCAAAGACAAGTGTGTTAGCCATTAGACCGAAAGAGGTCCATATTATATCTGAGATGAAAGGAAAACAAGTTATACGTAGTTATTCTCCATTGGTAATTTCGTTTAATGGTGAGGATTTTTCAAAATTAAATTTTAATTTGCATTTTTTTAAGTATATAATATTATCAAATAATATCGCCAGTCGGTATGTTTTAGGAAATATAGTTTGTGTGCAGTAATGAACGGAAACATCACTTTGGTTTTACATTTCTAATCTTCTTTCGTTCATTTTGTTGTAGGCTTTGCTAATCTTTCAGAGGTTTTTTTTTTTTTTTTTTTTTTTTTTTTTTTTTTTTTTTTTTTTTACTAGTTATACATTATAATGGCTTATATTGTGATTCTATATGTAATTTTAACTCATGTTTTAGATTCGACAAAATTTCTGTTGAGTTTGTATAAAAGAAAGTTTAATATTGTTTTTTTTGTTATTACATTATTTGCAGTATTTTATTGAATAAATTGTGCATTTTCCTTCATAGTTATTTATTTGGTTAAGGAGTACTGCAATATATTATATTTATGTAGGATTTATATTCACAATTCATTTCTTTATATTTTTCTGCTGTAATTTAACTTCAAACCGTCGCTCTGGGTTCCTGTTAGTAGTACAGTACAAGGTTTAAATGCAGTGATGATTAGTATTATGTATTAGAAAGTGTATCCATTTCATTCTCCTGTATTTGATCTGTGCCCTTGAATGCGCAGCCAGTTCTTTTAAGGTAAAAACCATAACATTCTTATTTCGGGGGAAAGCCACGAAATTCATGTTCGGGCAGTCATTACTACGGGGAATATTCACGGAGACACTAAACATCCTTTCAGTTCAGTTTGAATATTATATTGTTTTCTTTTCAATTTTCAATTTGCTGAATTATATTTGATACAAACACAAATGAAAGCAATATATAAAGATTACTCTCCTATATCTTGGCCTTTCTGGAACACTGTGTGCCATCCTATTAAACATCACTTTATAATTAATTATTGTATTATTTTTTAAGCTACTAAGAAATGTACATAGAAATATCATAATGTCTTTTGTTATTTATTGACATTTTGTGTTATTCTTTATGTATGTATACTTTTGTTATTTATTTTTGCGTAGACCAAGTCTTTTTTTTCAACTGTTGTTCCGTAATTGTTATTCAAAGTAAATAATTAGAGCAAATTGTACATTCTTTCGTTAAAATGAATGCCATCGTCAATACAGTATTTTCTTTTATGCAAGTACTGTGCAAGACAGTGCATCTCAAATATTGCGATGACTAGTGAATCATGACACCGCCATGTCTCCGAAACGAAAGTGCGTATTCAATTTAAATCTACTTTCATTTAAAAGAAAGAAAAAAACTTACAAATTCGGGTCACAAAATGAAATCTGGGAATCAGGTTTACACCCCTCCAGTCCCTCATTCATATGCGTCCGATTCTTGCAAAGTAAAATTCTGGTCACCTTGAGACTACAATCATCTTCCAGGAAGCGAACTGTTCCCCCCCCCCTCCCAAACGACCCTTCTGGATCCGCTAGTGTCCGGGAGGTACTCTCAGAGCTCAGGGGAGGAGCGGTGTCTCCCAAAAACATGTCTGGAAGAAACACTGCTCTCAACATTTTGAGGTTTAAAATACAATCCCAACATGTGCAATCTTTACGTTACTTTCTTTTTGTAGAATTTGATAACACCCAAGTTAGATCAAAATCCATAACTGGTTGGTATTGTAAGTGCCGAAGTGGAGCAAGGGTTCTTTTTTGTTATTTCCATATCGCTTGTGTTTTATGGTACTTGGCAATAGGCAGGTGTTGACACCAAAGACTTGTGAGTTTGACAATACCGAGTTGGTATGAAATGTTCCACATCTTTGCAGTCAGTCTCATTTTGTTTTATCCATGTGTCATAAGAATTATACAATGTTTTCCTTTTAATTGGTTTAAGTTCAATTAGTCGGATGTGTACGACAAGACCTCAAAGAAAATACTAATTTTAGTTAGTGTAAACTATATGCATTTATGGAGTCAGTGTAATTTAGTTTCACCCATGTGTCATACGGATTATGAAATGTTCTCTTTTTTTCGTTTGGTTTGCTGTCAATTAGTTACATTTTATGTGAACGAGTAGAACCCGAAGAAAATATTCATTTTAATTTATGTCAACTGCTACGCATATCCATGGATGTTCCATTTCACACAATGTTCCTGCTACATGGATGTTCCTGCTACAATATTCCATTTCACACTTTTTGTCCGGCGCAGTAGTCGAAAACTATAAAAATTTCCATCGTGGTTTGTAATTATTATTTGCCTGTGTTTATGCTTTACACGCTGCCCAAAGTCCAGCTCCTTAGGCTGAACCCAAGGTATCTAAAAAAAAAATTCATTCGTCACATGTAGTCTCCCATATACTCCATTGTAAAATATTTTGATATTTGACCTCCATCTACCATGATAATTATTTACTTCGCAAAATATATTTTTTTCATGATGTACCAGCCCTATACCTTCCTGATAGCACCAGAGTTTTGCAAGAAATCGACATTTCAATTTTGAGCTCTTTGTGTCAAGGGGTCATTTGGTTTCAAAATGTTGAAAAGTGGTACTATAGACCAGATATCATCTCATCCAAATGCATTTCCACTCCTACCTTCCATAGATCTCACATTCAATGTGCCATGAACTATAATGCAGTTCTAAATTACTCTGTAATGAGTGAATCCCTTTCAAATATTATTTTTGGCAAATTTTTACCCTTGAAAGGAAAAATATAATGCATCCAATTTACAGGGAAATATTGAAGTCTCATAGAATAGTTATAACTTTTTATTTTTTGACAATTCACAAATTTAATTGTTGGGTCATTGTATACCTTCAACAATTTAAAAGAAATGAATCAATGTACTCTTGACAATTTTTATACATAGAAGGGAATGAGATGGATCACCCAAGTTAACAGAGGTCGTACATACCATGGTCTTATACTGCCATACAGAATTTTTAGTTTTGTCACTTTACAAAATTTAAAAAGTGGTCCTATGCACCCTTCCCCAAAACTGAGGGTTAGAGGAAAGTACCCACTGCCAAAATTTAGAGGAGATTGTCCTATGCACTCCTGAGGCATAGCCTCCAAACCAGGAACCATGGGTCTTGATCCAAGGGCCATCTTAAATTTTTTTTGTGACGAAGTGGGCGATAGGAAACCAGTGCTAGTAAGAGGAAATAAAATTGTCATCAAATTTAGTTAAGTATTAAGCTAACATCTTGAAAAAGAAATACAAGTCATCTTTACATGTAACAGAATCTTTGTATAAACGGTTACCCTCTATTTTGTTTATATGTATTCGGTAACTTTAGAATAATCTTGAAGGATTCTGTTTGAAGCAGTGCTAATTATCATCCGACTCGACTCAATATCAATTATAAATAGAGGATTTAGCACCTAGTTCGTCATATTCAGACAGGAGCTATATAACAGGAATTCTATTTTTAAATATGATATTTTTCTGCAGGTCATAATGGGAGGTGGTAGACAGTGTCTTACTTCCAAATATACCAACAGCTCTTCCGATCCTATAGACACATGGGCATGCAGACGAAAAGACGGTCGAGATCTTTTGGAACTATGGGAGAAGGACAAGAAGCAGAGAAATGTCAAATATCGTCTCCTAAATTCCACTTCAGACCTGGAAAATCTTGAAATAAATAAAACGGATTATGTAATGGGTAAGAATAAAATGAAAACATGAGTATTTCATATTATTTATTTATTCACAAAGTTTAATACAGCACTACGTCAATTAGCTGAAACTGTACAACATAAATACACAAGAAAAAACTAAAACAAAAATGATAAAATACAGAAAAAAGGTCCATCTTTCAATATACAATGTTCTCATGAATTGAGTTCTAAAGTTTCGCCTAGAGGTAAAAGTGCTACATCCTGATGACAATATATTGCAATCGTGCACTAGTCTGTGAAAAAGAAGCGCTTTACAATCGGTAACTAGGTGTCTCATAACAAGTTAGCAAATTGAGAGAGCAAGTTCGCCGTCAAGGAACACGAAAGGTAATCTGCGATAGTAAAAATTTAGAATCAATTTTGCTATTGATAATCTTATACAGGTAAAGTAAATCAGCTTCGCGGCGTCGTTTGTCAGGGGAACATAAGTTTATTAAAGACATTAGTTCTTGTTTCGAGTAATTACATAAGCCATGAATTCTAAATCTATGGTAAGAAAGAAGTTTAATACTGAGTCAATGCGGCATAGATTAGTAGGTATTGCCCTGTTCCATACAGTGATCGGAGAAATAAAAGCCTTAGAGAGCATCGTAAGTGCAGGGAAACTTTGTATTTCTAGATATCTAAAGAGTGGACTAAATATTTTCTTAGCTTTGGATGAGATTGAACCGATATGATTCTAACGGAGAGTTTTTCATCAAAGAAACTTCTAAATCTTTTTGAGATAAAACTCGTTTGATAGGTACATTGTTAACATTATATATATCTGTCGAAGAATTCTTTTCTAAGGAAAAGGAGATTGTAGTACATTTATTGGGGTTTAGAGATAGATTCCAGATAGAGCACCAATTACATAACATATCTATGTCAGCTTGTAGTGAAGAATCATTTTCTACAGTGTTAATGATTCTGAAGAGTTTACAGTCATCAGCGAAGAGCAATATATTAGATGAAGATGTCGCGAAGATGTTAGGTAAGTCGTACAAAAGTAGTAAGTCGTTAGTATACAATAAAAACAAAAGTGGACCCAGCACACTCCCTTGAGGCACTCCGGATAAGACGGTACTAAATGGAGACATGGATCCAGGAAGAGTGATGCATTGTTCTCTTCCTGAACAATCTAGGAAAGATAGGCTCTTGTTATGAATGTTATATCTATTAGAGAGTTTGTAACGTTATTTGACTTGTTAATTTTAGGATGGGCTTCAGATGCATATTTCTCAAAGTTTGGTTTTAAAATAACACTCAAGGGTAAGTCTGTACTCAGGGATTGTGGCAAACTCACTAAAATTTCAAATTTTTTGACTCACTAAAATTATATATTTCTTGACACTAAAATTTGTCAACCAATATTAAATAAAAATTTTTGAAACATCGTTTTTGTTGGTTATTATTTAGAATTACTTGTGTAAGTTGTATGTAAGCGGGAGATTGCTGAGAAAATATGATTGTTACAAGTTTATTTTGATTTTTTTGTTTATGTTCGGTTGTAATAAGACATTAAGAAAGTTATACACGTAAAAAAAAACTACCAATACAATAATACTTACCTTAACTTTTCAAACATTGCCGAAATATATTAAAATCTTATTTATGTTTGGTTGAAATGTTATACCACTTTCTTCATTCCACCATTTCACTCATCTCTCATAATCACCGTCTCCTTTAGCCTAACCGGCATAACCGTGGGACGTAAAATTGAAAGATTTCTTTTTCATTTCATGAGGTACGAAAACGGCCTCACCAAGCAACATTTTTTCAAAAGTTAATTCATCTAATTAAAGAAAATCAATTCGATATAATGCAACCCAACAAGGTGTATGTTCTCCCTCGGAGAAAAACATATCGGCATGTCTATTTTTAAAAAAAAAAAAATCTATGTAATGAGATACTAGAAAATCCATGTAATGAGTGTAGGCCCTAAGCAGAGTTACAAATCTGTTGCCTGTGAAAAGGTTATGCATTCAAACAAATAATGGTACTAAAAACAACGTATATAGTTTTCCACAACCGTCCATATCTTAAGTAAAAGGGAGAAAGGGAAGGGAGATCAAGGCAAATTACAAAAGATTGTTTTCTCGGAGATACCACAAGAAGGACCATGAAAGACTTTTCAAATTTACGAAATAGAGATAACAGTTTAAAACAGACGTACAGTAATGAAAACTGTGTACTACATACGTATATATCACACACTGATTCAAGCAAACCCCAGAATGCTACCTTAGTATCCATTTAACACATGAAACTAAATTCATGGCAAGTCAAAGTAATAAAACAATGTCTAGCCGATTCTTTTTACATATAAGAAATGTGAGATTTCACATGCAGAATTAGACAAGAATGCGTTATATATTTATGTAACAAGTTAAATTATAATTAATTAATGAAAATATTTATATAAGGAAATCTGATTTTGCATCAAACTCTATATGTGCATAATCTATATTTCATGTATTAGTTGGTTGACTTGGAGTTTAGCGTCCCGTTTATCACTGTGGTTGTATGAGACTTAATCCTATAGCTTAATCGAACTCGAACCACATGAACTTCCACTAGGAATGGAATCCGGGTCTTCCGCGCCAAAGTGGAATCACCATACAATCACAAAAGATTTCACATATTTTGGTGATTTGTACAAAACAATATTAATAAGAAATTGGGATATATTATTAGATGACGTTGTGGCTTTGGTTATCGTAATTCCTTTTAATGTAATGATATTACTTCGTAAGTATAATTATACACACATTATCAAAAAAAAAAAAAAAAAAAAACTTTCATGGAGGTTAAAATTCTTTACTTGTGTTCAGCACTTTTTGCGATAGGTCCCAGGTTGCGACAAATGAAGACAATTTAAAAGAGAAAATACCTGAATATCTTTCATAATGAATTACATTATTGTCTTCAAAAACTCTTGTCCAACGTAAAAAGACATATATCCAAAATAAATAAAATGTGCAATGAACCATGTGTGAACAGCATTTGAAGGCAGCTTATACATATGATTAATTCAGAAAGCATTCGCAGTATAAGAAATTATTTGTGGCAATTAATTACTCATCATCTATCACAATTAATATATTAGTATCTATTACAATGACAGTTTTCAATTAAACATAACATGTTTTGAGTAACCTCTACCCCAGGACCGCAGAATTAACGCATTCAATTCAAAGAAGGATATGACCTCTTTTATTTCAGAGATAACATGAAAGAAAATATTATTTTTATAAAATTGAAAATGATCGTTTAACCTCTAAACTTGATGTGAACCAGAATTCCTTGTAAATTTGTTTATCTTCCTCAGAATTTACTCTTCGAAATTTTAAGCATAAAACAAGAGTTAGGATATATGAAGATGATGACAAGAGATCTGTTTACTTTTATCTCTTTTTTCCTAAGTATTGCATATAGGATACATACATTAGCTTGGAATGCGCTTATTAAATAGAAAGTAAATATTTTGACTAAATTGCAAGAAAATTTGTCTTTAATAGCCTGTCGACAGCTTTGTGTACCAAGGGGTTGCAATGAGACTGTGACTCTCTGCATGACTCTCTTGCTAATGTATTCCAAGTTATTATTTCTCGTAGTTGAAGTCTGTATTCCTTTGTATACTGTTTTAATTACTGTATAATTTATACTGTGTAATTACTGTATAATTTATACAATTTTATGGGATTTTATGTTTTGTTTGTGTCATAGATACTAGACCTTAATTCAAGAACAACTATATTTCATGTATTACATAGACAGCCACATAGTGGGAGCATTGGGTGAAGCTTCAGCAACATTAACTGAATCGGTAATTTATGAAAATGAAATGAATTAAATTTTTGAGTTTTACGTCCCACGGTTATGCTGGCTAGGCTAAAGGAGAGTGATGATGAGAAATGAATGAAATGGTGGAATGAAGAAAGTGGGAGGAAACGGGAGAACCCCGAAGAAACCCACGCACACAGTGTTTGTCCATCAAAAAGCTCGTTGGTGTGACCGGGGATCGAACCAAGGACCCCATGCAGCAGAGATGAACGTTCTGCCACGAAGCCACTGCGGTCCCTTCCGTAATTTATGGAACAAAGTAACTCCACTTTTTGCAGAAAATGAGTTATTAGTGCTGAAATATTCCATCATAATAGTTGCATCATTTTAGGTTGAAATCACGTAACTCTCACACACTGACACGTCAGAAAACATAGTGTCAAGTTTCAGTTCACTGCAGATACGACGTTGCTCTTTCTACGGTTCTATCGGTTCTGTTTAGCACTTACAGCTTTGTAGTTATGTGACATTATGTACAACTGACAAAATTGTATAGGTAATAACCTCAATTAAACAATGAAGCAACTGTTTGAGTTATAAGCTGTACTTATCTCCTATATTGGTGTAGGAATGTCAACAAGCAGGATTCGGCCAGAAATAAAGTTCCAATTGAAATTAATATGAATGAAACAATAACTGAAAATCATAAAGAGAAAAATGCAAAAGAAACGTGAGAAATAAAAATGACTAAAATGTTTAATGATTAAGAAGTCAAGAAGGACCAAGAAGTTTTACAATCAACTTCAAGAATTCATAAATCTTAATAAGGAAAGGAGGACCTTACAGTTCTGACTCCATTACATGCAAAATGTATCTTGCCAACCACACCTAAGCACGAACAATTTTATCTCAATTACTTAAGACTTAAAATATTTACATGACAATGTTCTTATAATATAAATAAACAACATTTCATTCTATCTTCATATTTCCTATTTTTTTTCTCTCCTGAAAAATTTGTCCCCGAAGTTACTCTGTTTCATAAATTATCGATTCAACTTAGGTCTTCATTTTCCCTATAATAATTCATTCAATTTTTTGACACCTATTATTTTTGTGTGTTTGTCTATGTTTGAGTAAGTCCTTGATTGCTTGTTATTACAATACTTTATTTTGTTTACTGAAATTGAAGAACTTAATTTTAGTTCTTAACGCTTAATAGCAGATCGTTCTGGCAACAATATTATGATGCATCCATACATGTAGTTTCTTTAAATATGACAAAGTTACTTATTATGTACATGTTAGTGTTTTCGTTCTACTCTGTCTAATCCACCCCCAATCTGCATCTTCATTATCAAAATTCTGCATCAATTTCTGATGTTATCATATCTGAAAGTATACAACCTAGAAATAAAGAGTCCGATATTTAGTTATCACTCACATTTTTTAATTTTAAGCGATTTCTATTGTTTAGTGAAGTAGACTTCAGTTTTAGACAATATTCACCTATTTATTTCAATGAATGTTCCTTATTTTTTAAAAGGTATTTTCTCTAATGGACACATGGCATATGAATACCAAAGAGACAAAAGTGGTTCAGGACAACCCTCTCTTTCTCAAATGACAAAAGTTGCCATTCAACTTCTACAGAAATCTTCGAAAGGATTTTTGTTGGTCGTAAGTAAACTTCAATACAGGTATTGTTTAATGTTTGGGTGTTCTAAAGAATATGATCTGACGTACTGCAGATTTGTTGATCTAGTATTTAGCACTAAAACATATTGTTATTATCAATAGGAAAGGTCAAACAAAATCTTCCAATGCTAGAAGTTTGTACGTCGTCATTCCGACCCTGTAATACCTACAGTAAGGCACGGAGAAGGTATTATCACTATTTAGGGATGCTTTGTGGACTACCAAAATGATAGTTCGAATTAATGATATAATGGACAAAACCGTGTTTCACAGCGTTTAAGTGAGACATGGAATTCCATCAGGAACTCGGACAGTTGCCATAGTCAATCGATTTGTTGCATATCGAGATCTTGCACGATGAACTTGACAGGACAGTCCGTAAATAGATGCCAACGAATACTGAAGGTCCTTGCAAGACTCTTCAGGGCTACTGAATTCGCATAGCTTCGCAAAAGTTGGATAAATTAATCAAACGAATGCCTGGAATTTGTAAAGCTCTTATGAAGGCTAAGGGTCGGTATTTCATTGAACGCAAACATCAGAATCGTGCTTGTATGTTTTGATTTTTTTTATATGAATAGTGATGTTTATTTTACAGAACAATTCATACAAACTAAGTTTTGTATGGACACTTGTATTTCTTTTTTTTTTGGGGGGGGGGAGGGATTTGAAAAATTAGTTGTGTGCTGAGACTTTTAACAATGACTGTATATCCTGATATGTTACTCCTTCATAATCCATTACTGGTAATAATATTTCTCTTTTTGATATTTTTTTTTCAAAATATTTGTTGCTTTGTAAACAAGTTTGTTTCTAATCGCAGAAAGTTATTCGTATTATAATTGCTTAATAGGTAATTTTTTGCCGTTTTTCTACAGTTTGAAAATTTTATATATCATTTTAGCATTTTCGTTCTTCAGTACATTCTATGTTATCTTCTGTTCATCTTTCTTAAATTTTGTAACTTTCTGTTTACCCAGAAACATTATGATGAAACTTTACTTCCATTTTTCTTTGAAGTCTTCTTTTGAAACTAATGGTAACTTTTGTATATACTTGCTAACTAGACTAACTTTATTCACATCATTACATGAGATTTCAGCTGTAAAGTTAATCAGATCGTGGTAAATTGCTGTAAAGTTGGTCCTTTTGTAGTCATAATTTAAAGTACTGTCCCTAATTATATTAGAAGTCGTTACACTAGTAGATATTTCAACAATAAATTGTAGATAACATTTATCAACCTCTGCTAAAGTCGGAAAGTTGGTAAATAACACAATTTCATCTAGATTTGTTAGGAAAAGATCTAAAAATTTAAAACTTTAAAATTGCCTAACATAACTGTTTTACTGCTAAATACTAACAGTAAGTGTCATGTTCATTACAAGTGTGTTTATACAGGATGTTTCAAAACAACACCGACAATGTTTCGGAGGTGATTCCTGATACCAAGATAAGACAAAAAGTATAGACCAACTTGGGTGCACAAATGCTTCCTTTCGGAGTTATGAGCTGCCGAAATCATGAAAAATTGAACTTTAAAGGTCCATAGGCCCAAAACTATGGAACCTGCCGTAATGGGGTCAAGACTTCACTTAGGAACTACTATGTGCCCTATCCAAAAATCCATGTTTCAAAATCCTGCGGTACTTCCACAACAGTTTTTATAGAGGGAGTTTGGCTACAGATATATAAATTGAAGTACTTACCAACTACCTCTATAAAAATTGTTGCGGAAGTACCGCAGGATTCTGAAACATGGATATTTGGATAGGGCACATAGTAGTTCCTAAGTGAAGTCTTGACCCGACTGCAGAAGCTCCCATAGCTTTGGAGCTATGGATACTTAAAGTTCAATTTTTCATGATTTCGGCAGCCTATAACTCCGAAAGAAAGCATTGTGCACCCAAGTTGGTCTGTACTTTTTGTCTTATCTTAGTGTCAGGAATCACCTCCCAAACGTTGTCGGTGTTGTTTTGAAACACCCTGTATAAGCACTGAAATCACTAACATTAGTGTTTGGAGGTATATATTGTCGACCTATTATTAAGTCTTTACAGTGTGATTTAAGTTTAATCCTAACATATCGAGATCATGCGGAGCCAGATTTAACACTTTGTATCTGATGATCTATTTAATTAAAAAACAATATCACCTCCCTTTGATTTCCCTGTTTGGTGGGTGCGGCACGTAAAACCGGCCCGTCGTAATATTCTGGTATATTGTGTTTTTGGCAACACTTAAATAATCTACCTTCCTACCAAGAGATGGCGTGTCGAGGTCGGGTCGACTTACGTGACCTGCAGCAGTCACGTGCAGCCGCAGCCAGTGAAACTTGTCCCAGTTGAGAAAAAGGCCTCGTTGTGTTAAGCCGGGTGAGTGTCACTGTGTGATAATGCCGTATTCGATACCCGAGCGTGTTGCCATTGTTGAAGGGTTCATTCTCGCTGGATCTTTTGTGAAAACAAAGAATTTGTTTCGGGAGAAGTTTCCAGGACGTTCTGTGCCAGCAAAAAGCACCATTCAGGAATTGATTGAAAAATGGCGGCGTACAGGATCGGTTCAAAATGCTCCCAGGAACAGACGACCATCTGTCTGCACACCTGAATTAAAGATGCAGGTGGAGGAGATAATGACAAGAAGTCCTCGAAAGTCAACCAGGAGATTGAGTCAACAGGTTCATGCGAGTGAGAGAAGTTGTAGACGTGTTTTAAGGGGACTGAAGTTAAAACCGTACCGGATAAGTGTTGTGCAAGAACTGAAGGAGCCTGACCTGCAGAAGAGGGTGCATTTCTGTTCATGGCTGTTGAGCAATGTTGCCAGTGGTTTCTTGGATCCACTAATGCTCATCGTGAGTGACGAGGCGTGGTTCCACCTGTCTGGGTACGTAAATTCCCAAAACAACCGGTATTGGTCGACAGAAAATCCACACGCAATCCACCAGGTACCCTTGCATGATGAGAAGATTAGTGTTTGATGTGCCATTTCCGCCACACGCGTTATTGGGCCCATATTCTTTGAGTCGACAGTGAACAGTGACGTGTATATGGGAATCCTGGAGGAGTTTTATACACACTTGACCGAAGAGGAGCGTCAGTTATGTTACTTTCAGCAGGACGGTGCAACATGCCACACATCAGCTGCATCATTGTCCCTTGTGTATGAGATGTTTACACCAGAGAGGACAATCAGCAAAGGTTTGTGGCCTCCTCGGTCACCAGACTTGTACACGTGTGACTTTTACTTATGGGGACTGTTAAAGGGAAGAGTATACGAAACAAATCCCCACACAATTGAAGAACTCAAGACCAGGATGTCACCAATAGCATTACAACACAAGAACTGACAAGGGTATATATGAATCTCCTCAATCGTGCTCACATGTGTGTTGAAGTGGGCGGAGGACACTTTCAGCACCTGCTGTGAAGGCTGCTGTGAAGGTGAGTAGTCATATTCAATACATTACATTTCATATATGTGTTGTAGTTAATCATATTCAATACATTATATTTCATTTTATGTGTTCACTTTACGGGCCGGTTTTACGTGCCGCACCCTGTATCTTTCCTAACTGTTGAATAATCACATTCTAAATGACTTAGATATCTACCCTCACTTTTGAATCAACTTTCAGAAATACAAATTAAATTCAAGGCATTACGTGATATTTGAAATGATCAAGTTTTTCCATTCACATCTCAAACATTTTAATAATTATGTTAGCCATTTAGTGTTCATTATTATTGTTGCCGGCTTCGCCATGTATTTCGTTACAATAATTATATTAGATGCTCTCTTGCACTGTTTTGTCACTATCGAAACAGCCATAAAATCGAGTTGTGGGAATGCCTGTAAGCCAATGTTCCGGATTAATAAGTGTAATGTAATCTTTTTCGTCTACAGATAAAGAAAGATGAATACGTGTTAAATTTAGTTTTTAATTTTTCCATTTTGTCTTGTACGAAGAGAATTATTTCTTCGTTCTTAACCTGAGATTCTAGCCGTGTTATAAACAGTGCTTTTATATGCATAAACTAACGACGTGAGTTTACGCAAATGCGCTACGGGCGTAAACACACGGCAGAATTGGCTACCTTTATCAACACAAAACGATGACTTCCACTTGCGTCACTGTCCTGACAAACCGTAGATACGATATCACCACCTTCACTTTTTTTATTACAACCTTAATTTAGATTAGTAATGTCTTGATCTTGACTTTGAACTAAAGCTCTTTTGTTTATGTTCCGACTTGGCTTGCCTCCCAGTCACTAGTTGCACTTGGGATGGTTTTCACTACATTTGCATATGACTTATTTACAAAGTAATTTTAAATAAATTTGTGTGAATTATACTGTTTGCTTTTAACTTCAACTATTTCACCACATAAGCTTTGTGCTTCCTGTAAAAGCCTATTTGTTTTATCGGCCATAAGATTTACTAGGTTTGTTATTGAATGACATTTAGTACAGTGGAAAATTTTATTTTTATTCTTGTATTCTAAATTAATTTCACTGGTGATGACCATCACTAGCAGTGGATGAACAGTCATTATAAGTAAATTTAGAACTCTCACCTTGGAACTGTTGTTTCACTGGCTGAAAGACAGCTATGGGTGTCAGTTCATATGACTTCTTACAGATTTATCGCACTATATGTCGAAATACCATTCAGTATGCATGCTTCATATTCAACTTTTCTAAATTTTAAGTAGTTTTTCACATGGATCCGATTATTGCACTCACAGCAAGATATAAGACTTTGTTTCCCATTAATTGGATTGGAGCAAGAGCACAACGATGTTCTCCAGGTACCGTCTTGGAATAATAATAATAATATAGTAGTAGTAGTAGAAGAAGAAGAATAGTGACTGCATCTATTGCTTATAACTTTTCATAAGGTATTCATTGTTAACCTTAATATTCAATATTTACATTGTAGTGATTATTTAAGTTCAAAATATTGTTAAGTTATAATTAACTTTTGGCATTAATTTCTGCTAAATAATTGGACAATTGCAACTCGTCTTCAGATCACGAAGTTTTTTTTTAAAACAAAGAAAAAAGAAGACTAAAATACTTAATCTGTATTCTTGATTTAATGTGGAATTAATTGTTTTATTCTAAAGATTACTCGGGATCATATTTCTGTTGTTACAGGTAGAAGGTGGTCGTATCGATGATGCTCATCACAGAGGATATGCAAGGAGAGCGCTTGATGAAACATTAGCATTCGATGCAGCTGTTGAAACAGCAGTGCAAATGACCAACAACTCAAATACCTTGATTATTGTAACAAGTGACCATACACATACCCTTACTATTAGTGGATATCCGCCGCGAGGAACTAACATTCTAGGTACGTGCCTGCATAACTCTTGTAAACATTTCATAATGTTCACGATTTGTTACGTCTGTTTTTCAGTTGCAAGACTTTTCTTGGAATTCCATGTGGAAGATCAAAGACTGCAATCGAAGGAGATATGTATGTATGAAAGCTATTGGGAAATTCTCGGAATGACCCATAGTTTGCAACGCTAATTTGAAATCGAGTACGTTATCAGAACACTGCTTCTTTTGTGTAAACATCAGTGCATTCTTGTTTAGATTAGGGAAGAACAATTGTAGTTATAGTTGATAATTGAGGGGTTGGGTGGCGAAGCGATCTAAGTCACTTTTCCTGGAATGAGACCAAGTGGATTTCCGTGAAATTGAAACCATACTTTATTTGATTGCAAAATGATGTGTAATGATGTGTTGACAAGGTACCTTGGCAAAGTAACTGAATTGTAACAGAACTTTGTAATATTTGTGGAAGTTTTCTGTATATAAGATCACAAAATATCCAAAAGGTACTTACGCTGCTTTATCATCCAACGACTCAATTGTGCTGTGTCTGTGTGCGTTTTAAGATAGTATTATTTTGTAGATCCAGCTGTAATTTAACATTTGAAGAAGTGTGTGAGCAGATGAAATTATGTAAGGTTAAAAAGGGATTCGTTAGTATATTAAGGGAGCAAATAATATACGAAATCTAATTTATTGTAGACTGTACTAATACAATTTAATAGTAACTATAAAATTAAATTGGTTGGGATACATGTTGGGGTATGTTAATGGGTTAATTTAGGTTGATAATTAGTACCTAAATTAATTACCATGTGGTTGTACGATTGAAGAGAAAAGTGGTTTGTGTACTTTAGGTCTTAGATTTGTAAAGATGGAAAACTAAATATACAATGAAGTATGAGTAAATGAGTAATAAATGTGAATAGAGATAAAAGAGTAGAATGATGTATAGAATTATGATGTCAATGAAAGATTGGAAACGTAAGATAATAATGACAATATGATGGATGAATAATTCAGTAATAAATGCCAATGATAAACATAGACATTGAGAACTAAATACGATTGGTGACAATAGTATGCAGTAACTTGTTTATTTTTAAGAGCACTACAATACATAAAAGCTGTTGAACAAAACAGAGAAAATACGCCAGAAGTAGTGCATATTTTTAAAGAAAGAAATATAGTAAGTTTTAGAGACAGAGTAGAAGAGAATAATAAGTAACTTTCAATTATTGAAAAAACGAGAATAATATGTAAATACAGATGGTGAAAGAAATCTTCCATTAATTTGTAGGCTTCTTCGGCATTGAGCCAAAACTTCTAACACCACAGAAATATTGAAGTCATTCAGAGCAGAATATCATGATAAGTTATTTGTATTATCTGGAGGAAATCTTACATTTATCTCTGGAGTAGTGCTCCACATATTGAAGACCAATAGCACACATTTTTGCTTTTGCAATGACTGTGAAGCTAGTTGCATATAATCATACTTAGAGTATTTTGAACAGTTACAAGAAACCCACAATGTGTTTCAAGCCAAGAAATTGTTTACACTGCTTTTAGCAATAATAATGGTAGCTGATGATGAATTTAAGAACTTTTGCAAGCCTCTGTTTACTAATAAAAATACCTCAGCTACTTACCCTGGAAAACCTGTTGCCCTCTCACGAAATGTATGAAGAAGAAACGGGAACAGATGAAGTAGCAAAATGGATGACAGTAGACCAACACTATCTAGACTATAAGGTCTTTCAGTTACCTCGTTAACACTTTGTATCATCAAGACAAACAAGTCATCAATGTAAAATGGATGGGATCAAGATTGCTGAATGACGTTTCAAGTAAACTGTGATTTATTAACAAAGACCTTTTTAACGATTAGCTCGGGAGAGTAAAACTCCTGAAAGTAGGAACTAAATATACGGTTCTGATTGGTTGGCGTTATCCGTTTCTTGCCACGTAGTATACATATAGCAGAAATCGAACACTTTCTGCGTGGCCGAGCGTGCTAGCTAATGGAAATCGCTTTTGGGTTGGGTTCAAACACGGCCCAGGGAAAGTTTTTTATAGTTTTTAAATTTTCAGAAAACTGTTTTCATTAAAATAAAATGAAAATAATGCTCAAAAACGTTACTTACTTATTTTTGTGCAGATAAGTAGTAATAGTAGTAGTAGTACTCGTATTAGTAGTAGTAGCAGTAGCAGGAGTAGGAGGAAGAGGAGTAGGAGTAGTAGAGTACTAGGAGCGGGTAGGAAGCCCTGCAAGGCTCGTTTTGTTCCATCTTGACCCCCATGATATACATTTTGTGACCAACTTAAAACAGCTGGCTAGGGTAGCACGTGAAAAAAAAATGTTCCGGGAGTATTACTCTCCCGAGCGGGTCGTCTTTTTATGATACAAAAGTAACATACTCATAATCTAAAATCTTATCTCTACGTGTATTACGTTACAAACACCTCTTTACGTTTGTATTTAGACAATATAAAATATAACGTTATGTACTTTGTTTCTAGACTCATTGATTTTGAATGTATATAGATTAATGTTGGATTTGAAATAATATCTAGATTTGTAAAGCTTACATATGATCGGACTAAAAAACTGAAATTAGAAGAAACAGAGATGAAAGTGTTATCGTGAAATATTTGACAGTAGCGAGTACTTAACTATGGAAGTCGATATCACATCATTACCCTAAAAGACGTCTGGTCAAATTATTTGCAAGTTCCAAAGTTTGGTAGTAAATAAAAATTTGAGATACTCAGTTTATCCTAAAATAGTAAAAGTTTTGCAAAAATGTGTGTATACTTCAAGATTTGATCTTTAAAGTTTTATGATCTACTCATGTTTTAAAAGTTTCGAATCAACATAAATAAATGTTAGAGAGAAAAGTAGATGCAGCGACTTTGGCTTAATATACACATAACACACGTTTTTTGCTTCCAAAATTTTTGTTGGAATTTTTCGTACACCAAATTTTCAATTTTATCTCGGCAAAATTGCTAGGCGTAACTGGAAAATTTTAAGATCGAAATCAAATTGTTTGTAAGTCGTAATCGAATACTTTTAAAATTTAATTGAATAGTTTGTAAACCGGAATTTCGTTTACCAAATATTTTCCAAGTCTCCTAATTATTAAGCGAATATATTTAAACAGCTTCGTCAATCAAATACTTCTTAAAACCTAGTCTAATATCTAACAGTATTTAAACAAGATTCAAAATAAAGATTAACATTGAAAATTTTCATCTGGACAAATTTTCATGTAAATATTTTTAAAATCTTTGTAACGAAGAAACATTTTCCAATAATTTAGTTTTAAAATCATTTGTTTAAAAAATCATCGAACTAGGTTTAAAATTTCCATCATAACGAATGTTTTAAAAATGTGATTTATTTAATACTAAGTTCAATGAGAATATTGCTTTCGTAGTTTGGTAAAAAGTATTTTGATTTTTTGCACTTCAAGTGATTTGTGTGTGTTATGTGATTTTTCTTCAACTTTCATCTTGGAAACTTATCGTAATTATTTCAATAAAATGCATCGTTATAATAGTTAAAATATTGCAGAAGTTATTTTTGTAATTTGTACTTTATTGTAATTTTATTGTAATATTTAAAACTCAAACCAATTCTAATTTTGTTCATGAAGCAAATTCTAGAAGTTTATAAAATGCACTTTAAAAATTTAATCTAAATTATATTATCAAACGAAATCTAAAATCCTTCATGAAACATCTAATATTTTTCATTAAAATGAATTTAAGTACTCTTTCATGAAAACAAAATTGAATTTTGTTTACTTCTACAACATTTAACAAAATAAAATTTAGGTTTCGAAATTTTCACTTTCAAGTAACAACAGTTTAGATTTAGAAATCTTTAATATCTGAGGCACCATTTTGTGATACTTTTTAAAGGAATGTAGCATACTCAAATGCGAGAGGTTGTACTATTTACGCAGCTTACATAATCGGCTGAATATTCGTAATGTTTTAACACGTTATATGCGAAGAACAAGTGAATTTAAACACAGCTTTAAGAGTGTCGTTTTAATGCTATTTAGAATAACATGTCGTGAATAACATGTCGTGTCTGTGTACTATGGATGTTACTAAAGACACTGATTAAAAATAGAATGACATACTACATATAGCATAACACTGACCTGTGCATACTAAGTTTAATGAGAATATTGCTTTTGTGGTTTGGCGGACTAAGTCTTTAGAATACACTTTGATGGTATTAGCCTATTTTAGGGATTTGTTATTTTGTAGTGATTTAACTTGTTATAGGTTCACTAGTGTTTGTTAGTATTGGCTAACTACTATACTGTGGATAGAAGTTCTAGATGATTAGACCTAAGATATACAGTAAACTTTTAATATTTGTTGGGATGAGAATTATTTAAACTTACTATTTCTTCGTTTTCGCTTTTGGATTTTTGACCAAAAAATTTTATAATTTATACATGTGAGATTGAGTTCTTAAAATTTAGTGTTATGGAATCGTGGATTGTAAAAATTCAAACGCTCACATATACAACTATGTAAAGATAAGATTCCGCTACATAAGTCTTCAATATTAGCGTTTTCTTTTATCTTATCTACACATACGTTACGTGAAGTTAAAATTTCATAAATTGTAGGACAGTTCTTTGGACAAACAAAACACTAAGTTCTTTCCAATAATAATAATAAAACTGAGACCAATAAATAGATGTTTTTAATATTTCAAATAATAACTTTTAAACAAGATAGAGTTTTTGGACTTAAAATTTTAATTTCGAACCTTAATTGTAAAAAGTAGTTTCCAGAAATTTTCAAAGGGTCTTTCCTACTAAGATAGTGAAATCGGCCCTTGATCCAAATTGGGTCGCTATCGACCCAAAAGGTTACCCTTGACCTAAAACTACCTCAAAAAATTTTTTACCCCCTAACCCCTGCCCTTACCGAATTATCGTATCATACATGCTCAAAATTGAATATTTTTAAATTTTGGTGGGGGTGGTCGAAAAATTTTGTAAGTTCTACAGATTGAAGATACTATCTAGATATAAATGTGCAATTTTTTCAAAACCATCGATGCGTATTTTCTTTATTTTTTTTTTTGCGTGTTGAAAATTGCAAAAATTTGTAGAAAATTTTTTTTGGGGGGAGGGCACGTCGCTGATTTTTTTGGTTAAAAATTTTTTTATACCCTTTTTATACAACATATATTTTTTCGGGGCCTGAAAGTGATGGCAACATTGTCAAAAAGAAATAAAACTGAAAACAAACGTGTTTTTCTCACAGTTTTTCCACCATTTTAGGGCCCTCAAGGTGAGAGCCTCTTCAAACAATTCTTGGCAAAGTTCACAATTTTCATTTCTCTTGCGTCCCTTCCGCTTCTGTCGTTCTTCAGCTGCTTCGATTGTGTCAATTTCGGAATAGAAACATCAAATATATCTCCGTAACAGTGCTTCCACTTCAACCGACTCTTGCACAACGAAGTTTTCACAGCTCGCTGTAGAGAGCGCCACTGTGTGCAGCCAGTGAAGCAAGCACTGATAGATACGAGAAGGCGACGCGAGGTGTGTGTAACTTCGTTGTGCATAAGTTGGTTGAAGTGGAAATACTGTTACGGAAATATATTTGGTGTTTCTATTCCGAAACGGACACAGTGGAAGCAGCCGAAAAACGACAGAAGCAGAAGGGACGCAAAAGAAAGGAAAATTATGAACTCTGGCAAAGGATTGTTTGAAGGGGCCCTCACCTTGAGGGCCCTAAAATGGTGGAAAAACTGTGCGAAAAACACGTTTGTTTTTAGTTTTATTTCTTTTTGACAATGTTGCCATCACTTTCATGCCCCTCCCAAAAAATATATGTTGTATTTAAAGTATAACAAAGTTTTCAACCAAAAAATCAGCGACGTCCCCCCCCCAAAAAAAATTTCTACAATTTTTTGAAATTTTCAACACGCAAAAAAAATGAAAATACGCATCGATGGTTTTGAAAAGAATGTCCATTTACATCTAGATAGTATCTACAATCTGTGAAACTTTCAAATTTTTTCGACCACCCCCACCAAAATTTAAAAAAATATTCAATTTTGAGCATGTGTGATACGATAATTCGGTAAGGGGAGGGGGTAGGGGTCAACATTTTTTTGAGGTAGTTTTAGGTCAAGGGTAACCTTTTGGATCAATAGCAACCCAATTTGGATTAAGAGCCGATTTCACTATCTTACTAGGAAAGACCCTTTATACTATAGCTCGATATTTCAACGTCTAAATTTGGTGAATCAGTGGTAGAGCGTTCACCTCTGGTGCGTGGGGTCCCTAGTTCGATCCTCGTTCAAGCCAAGTTAACTATGTGGTGGACAAACACCGTGTGCGTGGGTTTTCTCGTGATTCTCCGTTTCCTCCTACTTTCTTCATTCCATCATTTCACTCGTCTTTCGTCATCACCATCTCCTTTAACGTAGATGGGACGGAAACCGTGGGACGGAAAACTTACACATTTCATTTTCACTTCATTTAAATTTGGATCCAATTTTGGAAGTATAATAAACACGTGTGCTAGTGTACTATATCAAATTCATTATATTAAGATGTTTCTTTTTGTGGGTGTGTTCACCTAGGACATTTAAACATGAGTCGTTCATAAACTAAAAATTAAATCTTGAAATATGATAACATCTTACTTGTATTTACTATTTACTGTGCAAAATGTATATGTATTGATAATAACAGCAAACTGTAATAATTCATATAAATTGGGTATCCATTTTAGCAGCTGTTAGGAATATTTTTACAAATGCTAAAAACGAAATTTTACTTAAACAATCGATATTTATTATTCCTTATCGATGGCAATCAAAGTTATCACAATCTGTCAAAATTATAATTCAGAAGATATATTCCACGCTTGTCTTTGAATGCTTGGGAACCCTATTGCTATTGCTAATTGAAAGAACATAAGTTCTCATAATTGGAAGTATACTGACGAATTCTTGGGAAATAACTTCCAAAATGCAATGAAATTATCTAGCTAAATACTGAAATAAAATGTGTATTGATTAGATTAACTTTCATTCACAGTAAATTGTATTTGAATGATTTTTGAAAAAAGGAAAAATACTCTGCAATGAAAATCTCGTGACAGCTGATCTGAATAATTTCAGAATTTTCTTAGTAGTCGTCACTCTAGCCGGTTTTCAATAGCTATGAAATCCTCAAATTTTAAACAAAATATTTATACATTTCACATTTTCTACGAGTTTTGAGTTTTGATGTGTTTACATGCTTAGTTTATGAAATACTAAATTGTTATTTTTTCATACATGCAATATCAAGATACATATCGAATCCAAATTACAATAATAGAGCCTTGCATGCCTTCTACACACTACTCCTATAACATACCAAGTACCATTTGTGATCTATAATTCACATTTCATTACTTATAATTGAACCCAAATATTATCAAAACACAATTTAATCATCTTTTGTGGACCACTAACCATGTATCTGTACCAGAATCAAAATAGAAATATATTGTGATAATTTCTCTTTAAATATTTGTGATAATCACTCTTGTAAACACCAGCTAAGAATCATTTTAAATAAAAGTATCCATTAAACTGTACTTGTTCCGTTGATATTAATTTGCTGGTGCAACGGAACAAAGCTTGTTTGAAGAATTTTATCAATACTGTAATTTTGAAGTCACTGAATGAAAAAATAGAATTGCATTTTTATTCAAGACTTTTTCATTCTTATATGCGTACGCCGAATGCTAATAAAATAGTACAAACAATAAAACTGGCGAAATTTGCTGTGGGTCTGTGTACTCGAATCCAGTATGGGAGGAGTGCCGGGAAGACCAATTGAATTTGGAGACAAACAACAACAAATGAACAAGTAATAGTATTACAGGCAAACAAATTGTCAAAATTACAATGTACAAAAGGGAACAATTTTAGAGGTAGGCTAACTTGTCAAGTGTAAAGGAGGGGTAATGCCAAACTTAAATGTGTCAATTAAAACCTATATATCCTATAACAAGTATAAATGCACAAGCCTAAGAAAGAACAATTGTAAGGAAGTATCTTTGTCAGGAATCAAGTCAAATTTTAAGAGGGTTGTAACTTTGGCTGTGTATATACAAAGGGCATGAAGATGTTAAAAAGACCAGAGACGTAAACGCACTCTTCCAGGTTGGAAGAAATATAAACTGGGCCACCGAGGATGAAGACTGCAGAGGGATGCATTTGTCAAATTTTGGAGTTATTCGCGGTAAATTTAAACCGTACAATTGTCTAGACATACACAGCTGAGAATTTTCTTCGGACCAATAGGTAGCGCTGACAAAGTCGCTGGGATAGCCTCCACATAGAGTACATTAGCTTTTGATAAAAGGACTAACCGCTTGGAAACACGAAAGTATTGAAGATAGCTTCTGCTAGACAGTACAAAGAATCATGCATTAAAAATTTCAATTTCATCCGGTAGATGCCAATCGCTGGAGGATGTTTACTGCCATCTAACGACGAGGTGTTTAACTTCTACTACATTTGCTACAATAGTAGAAATGGGATAGAGATAATTCCGTTCATGTGGCTGTTACTCATCAAGATGTTAGAGGATTAATGCCATTAACGAACTCAAGCGAGATATTCACTCTAACTGTCTATTGAAAAAAAAAATAGAATTAAAAAATTTGCATTTATTCATTAGGGATCGTGTGAGCCAACGGACGAATGTAAATCACCGTTACGAAGCTTGCCATACGTCCTGGCTTTAACCCTACAACGGTCGGACGGAAAAAAGTTTCATAAACGGTCGGGCTGGGTCTGAGAGCCCCCCCCCCCCAAAAAAAAAAACTGCATAATTAATTTGTAATCAATATTTTTTAATAGAAATATACTTTTATGTAATTACAAGTATTTTTAAAGCAGAAAAAAGCATTTCAGCTCAAAACTGGTGTTTTGGCTTATTTTTAGAAACATATTTCTAATTGTTTACACATTTTTGTTAGTAAATTATATGAGCTTTTTTAGAAAATTATATAAAAAGGAATACTTGGTTACATGTTGCTATAGATAAGCAACATTATAAAAGAAACTTATAAGTTTATTTAACATAACCTAAGGGACCGCCCATGTTGAAACGTACTGAATGTCAGAGGGTAAAGTTTTTTAGTTTTTATTGTTGGCAAGATTGTTATCTAATAGCGGAGTGGATGGAGTTTTCTTAGCAGTGGCAGTAGATAAAAAGTCTTCACTCTCATCCTCTTCTTCACAACACTCACTGTTTCTATCAGGTCAATAAATAATTCATAATCAGGATCTGAATCAAAATCATCCAGTTCACTTACATCATCATATAAAATTCTATGAATTTTACTCGCAGAAACTGTTTCTCGTCCGATTATGTTCTAAGGTTGCTCAAAATACCAACTGAAATGTTGTTCGTATATACACACTCAAAAAATGTCGAATAGGTAGTCTTAATAAAAAAGTAAACTTCCTACAAGATTCTTAACACTGGCAAAAAAAAAAAAAAAAAAAAAAAACTTACGTGAACGGTCGGGCTGGGTCTGACAGACCCACGCGAGGTTTAGAGTTCTATTAAAAGCAAACTAACAATAAATCAAACTGATTTGCAACGCTAGCGTCTCTTATCGGTCGTTTTAGGAAGGTATAGGAAGTTACAACTCAAACCACTAACTTTAAGTTGAAAATTTTATTTAAAATATAAGTAGATGGGTCTCACAGACCCAGCCCGACCGTTCTAGGGTTAAAGGGTCATCCCAGAGTCCCGGCCGGTTTTGGGTTTAGTCCCGGTCAGACGAAGAAATTTTGTTTCTAGTCGCAAAGTTATTTAAAAATTTCCAGCTCTTTTTCTATAGAGAAGTTTAACGGAAAAGTCAAAAATGGAAGGACTAATGCTCTGCAAAATGAACTTCACAATGATTTACAGTGAATTCTTTGATAGAATAAAGAACAATAAGTGCTTTTTGAGAAAGGTTTATTCAAGTGAAAAGTATAAGCTGCATTATTATTATTATTATTATTATTATTATTATTATTATTATTATTATTATTATTATTATTATTATTTGGTACTACAATCAAAATAGTGTGTTTGTGAATACTAATATTTATGCAGTGTAAATTTGTTTGAATTCTGAGTGGTGTGTAAGACTAACTCTTATATTAGAATTTTGAAATTTTCATTGTGCGTATGTCTTCTAAGTTGAGAATTTATCACGAGAATTTTTGGTGAAATATTGTCGTCAACAATGTCCTAATTTGGAGCTTCAAAAGTCTGGCAAGTCTACCGTTACCCGTTAAGACACTGATGGATTGACTCCATTAACATACTCAGTCGAAGTAGTTGCTCTATGTATTGCAAATAATAAAAAAAAAATCAATTTAAAAAATAACTTGTGTTTAAGAGTAATAGTATGGAGTAACGAACGAACGTAAGTTACCGTTATCCATTAAGATATTAATGGACTGACTCCTTTAACGTACTCAGTCCAGTTAATTGCTCTTCGGCCGAATCAATAGCTCTAGCTATAGCAAAAAACAGAATTCAAAAATTCGCTTGCATGAATGGGATATGCTAATTTAATAGACTTCTGATTGTTATTCTCTCGCCAATAATGTCAGTTGTTATCCAGCAAAAACTTGGAATGTGTAGTTGCCATGCATGAGTGTGTAGTTTAAAGTACTGAGCAACAGAGTGGTGTTTAGCTAAATTTATTTCAATTCTTAACATTTGCAATGCAGATTACCTGTACAATAAGAACATAGAAACATTGTGTAGCAGATAACACTTTTTTTTATGAGCCCAATCAAATCTAATGAAATTTAGTACCTTGAAAGTAAACTCAAATGCAAATGATAATATTCTTTTCCAACACATTTCAACCACTGATTATATTTTTCCCCTGGTAACTAATATACACTATTGATCCACTACAGGTTTAGCTGAAACATCGAAGGTCGATAACAAATCATACACAACATTAATGTATGCAACAGGAACTGGATTCCAATATTACGTAAATGGAAGTACAGTGATGAGACCCGACCCACGAGATCAAGATTCTACAAGCTTTAACTATCAGCAACTCGCTGCAGTTCCACAGGATGAAGAAACTCATGGAGGGGGAGATGTTGCTGTTTATGCTATTGGTAAGATTTGAAGGGAAAAGGAAAAAAGTATATTTCACGACATACTTTTATAATTTAAGAAAAGTTAGCACAATACTTCACTACACTATAGGCTCTACTGCTGAATAAAAACAGATGCAACACTAGTGACCATAGGAATGCAACAAATGTTTTAGAATTGACCATAGGACTTTACAAGAATGGATTGTCGAACACAAAAACACAAATGTATTTATAGTAATTTGACTGTAACGAATATATGAACTGCTAATCGAAAGTTCACTCACTACACAGAGTCAAGCACCATTAACAACTCATTTAGAAAAGCTGAAATGTTCGACGTACAGGACTCCCTTCTTTGCAGAATAAATTATACGGCCATTTCTGAAGAAAAGCCACAATATACCTAGATATAAAGTAATCCGGAAAACATTTTATTGCTTTAATCAGGATTTTAGTTTCAAGTCAAGTGTTAATATATATGACAAAATACTGAACACTAACAGTAATATTTGTTTGTAGCCTTTACGGTACACAATACAGGTGTTTCAAAATGATTTGAACGATAAGAAATCCTTTCACGAGCATTAATGAGGCTGTGAGACGGGACCTACTGATTAACTTGGAATTCAGACTACATGAACTCCCGCCGGGAATCCAACCCTGGTCTCCCACGCCAAAGGCGCGTACGTTAACCGCTTAGCCACGAAGAAGCTCAAGGAAGTCAGTGCGGAGCGTAGTTGCACACTTTTTTTTCGTTTAGATGTTACATCATACCGTTACAGGATGTATGAAATCTAACACTTTTATCCCTGGTTAACGTTCTCGTATGAAGCTGCTATTTCACTAATGCGTTTTAATGGTCATGTAGAGTAAATTTCGTGGGTGTGCGTATCGTAACACGAAATTACCTTATACAAGAGACACTCTCATGTATACATTTATTCATTGTGCAATTGCATCAATTTGCAGGGAACGTATGCGTTTACCATCTATTTTGTCGTTATTTTCATTGCTATTTCCAATGATGATATCCATTTTAGGTCATTCGTTTTACAAACATAGCTTTGTCTTAGATTGGCAACATTGTACATTCGGTGATGTTTGTCAATATACGAGCAGGTGTCCTTCTTTGTCTAGTTGCTTCGCGCAAAGTTTCGTTTCTCTGTCTCTTTTGGTTTCTCCGTTATTACGGTTGGATAGTCTAAATTATATTATAATGTGGAAACGTCATTTCATGACTTCGTCGTCACGTCGGCACCGGTTAACATTCTCGTATGGAGCTGCTATTTCACTAACGCGTGTTCACGCTCACGTAGAGCACATTTCACGGGTGTGCGTGTTGTAACACGAAATTACTTTGTATAAGGAACACCATACTATATATATATATATATATATATATATATATATATATATATATATATATATATATATATATATATATATATATATCGGGTGTTGCAAAATAAGTGTTACAACTCTTGGGAGGTGAATCCTGCCACTGAGACAAGAAAAAAAGTTCTCTTGAACTTTCGGCTATCGGACATAGTTTCAGATCTACAAGGTGCCGAAAGCGTGAGAAAATGACTTTCGGACGCCAATAGTTCGGAAACTATCCAACGTAAAGAGGGCGGGTAAAAAATTCACTGAAGAAGTCATACCTGCTGTGTTGAATTTTGCATGTTTCACAATCCTACCATGCACGCGCAAGGGATTCCCCAAAGGAACGTAGGGAGTCCCGGATAATGTGCTAAATGAAAGTTGGTCTAAATGGATATGAATTGATGGGGTTTCTACTAGGTAACAATAATTCGTTTGTATTAAGTCGATATCTGGAACAAATACAAAATGGTGGACACATTCATGCTCGTTGTGTGTGGTTGCATAATCGCCAGGTACGGATGATGGGCAACAGTCAAGTTCTGAGTATTAAGTGTAGCGAATTTGTACTCAAATGCTCTAGAAAGACATCTGGAGTGTCGGTAGAGCACAACACATGGAGCAGGGTGTTTCACATGTGTGGAAACTAGAGATGCAAGGGCTCGGAAAAAAACCGGCTTTTTTTGGAAAAAAACTCGGTTTTTTCTGCTTCGCTTTTTTGCTTGGGAAATTTTGGGCTTTTTTCAAAATTCTGCTTTAAATCGATAAAGCAGACTTTGTTTCGCTTCTCTATAACCCAGAAAGTCATTTAATTAGTGGTTGATGCCGATAATAATATAAAACCTCGAAAGTAAACCATGAATTTCGAAAAGATATTTTAAACAATTTTACTTCAACATTTTTACATTAGGAATTCCAAAGGATTAACCAATGTATATAATAAAGACATTTTAACCTCCTATATACAAAAGTAAGCAGAGTTGGCAAGAACCATGGTTGTTTCTCAAAATGCCAAAAACCCGTTTTTGGGGGGCAGTTTAAACCAGGCTTTTTTGGGGTTTAAACCAGGTTTTTTGATTTAGATATTTTGCTTTATGTATTTATATTACATATTCACAGAAATAAGTTTGTTTCGCCTTGGTGTTATTATTCAACAACGGGGTTATGCTGGAAGAGGTCCCATAAGGTTAAAGAAGTCCGGTCAGTAAATTTCTTAAATTGAGAAACTCCCGCCCTAGCCATCGGGAAAATCCCGTCATTCTTTTAAATGTAAAACAATAACGGGAAAATCCTGTAAAATTTAATTTGCAGGTAAAATTTAAAGGTCAACGTATTATAATCAGTACGCTAAAACTGAGGTATTAAATTACAAATTCAGTATGTAGATATCATTGAAAGTCCAATCCAAGCTAATGTTGGAAGCTAAGTAGGCAATCGATAAATTTTACCAATTTTAATCAATATATTTAAGCAACCTTCGCTTCTTTATAAAACAACAGGCATGCAGCAATATATAATTTGGTTTCGTTTCGTATGTCTAGGCTTAACATCCTTACGTAATACCGAGGTTATCAAGGAGAAGACTTTCGCTTAAAGTGACATCCGAAAGAGTACTTGGTTTACACGTGAAAGAAGGGCTGTGGTTCAACCGAGAATTGAACATGGGACACCTTGATTAAAAGGTGAAAAGGAAATAAGACTAATGCAGATGGTTTGACATGTGAAACGTCACCATGAAGTTCACACGATTCGCATTTTTGTTCTTTTAATTTTTTTAGTTTAAACCAGTTATTAAAAAAAACAGCTGGTGTAAACAAGCCAACCCTAAGAGTAAAAACTTCTTTTAAAAAATACACAAATAACTAGCAAAATTGTATGTACTATTTTTACTTCAAAATATTCCATACCCTCTTTTTGAAACAAAATAAAATTAAAATAAAACATAAGAGAAATACTTAGATTTATATGATACAATTAAAGGCTGCACATCTGGAACTTTTGGTTCTGTATATTCTTGAAATTCTACAGTCAAGTTTTTTATAACTACCATCAAGGGCGCCCATCAGGGGGGTTAAGAGGGCGCTTGCCCCCCTAGAGGAAAATGTACTTCAGAATATTGAAAATCCAATAGGATTTTTACATTAGTTACAGCAAAATTTGAAACTATTTTTGAAACGTCGCTTATACTTGCCCCTCCTTGGAAACCACAACATGGGGCCCTTGACCACCATCACGGTTTACCCAGTCCTCAAGTTTTCTGAATTTTTAACAAGAGGGATTCAACATATCATTACGGAACTTCAAAAAAAAAAAAAAAAAAAAAAAAAAAAAGACTACGGAATATATTTAAGTTAAGCTAAATACAACTGCACAACAAACGTGACTGAGTGGTTGGCTTTTGCGCTTCTATCGGGAAGTCCGGGATTGAACCCAGCATTCGACCATTCTGACAAAGCCTTCCTTCATTCCATCTGAGAATGTAGAAATAGTGCGTGTACTGGCCGACAAGGAGTGTAGGAGTTGGCCGACTTCCTTTCTTATTGTTTTTAAATCGTCATTATTACTAATTACCAGTAGTGACGGTTTTGCGAAGGTTAGAGGATCTGTCTTTTGGACTGAAGCCTGTTCTCCAAAGTTATGGAATGTCTAAAACGAACGAAATATTTATTAGTTATGCCTTTACTCATAAACTTTAAGCTCCCGTCAAATAAAAATTACGAATGTTTAGAAAAACTAAACATTAGTAGTAAGAAAACCCCTCCCAAAACACTCTTTTAAAATTCGCCACTGATTCTCAGTATAAAATGATCTTCAAGGTTGTATCCGGAAGATTATTGCTAAACATATAAACGAAACGAAATATTAGTTATGCCTGTACTCATAAACTTCGAGCACTTCCCAAATAAAATTAGGACGTTTTAGAAAACGAAACAATCAGAGAAACCCCTCCCAAAGTACTTTTCTAAATCCGCTATTAATTATTTGTATAAATTGGTATTCAAGGTTGTATCTGAAAAATTATTGCTAAATCATTGCACAACTACAGTATAACAGAAATGTGGAAATACGGTTTGACGGACATATTGAAAAACGTATGCTTTGACGGATATATAGAAAATCGTAAGTTTAACTTTCGTGCTAGAAGCTGGAGTACTAAGCTCTTAGAAATGAAACACAGATGACAAACTAAAATGACCTAGGGAAGGAAAAAATGTCGATAACTCAAAAGTTAAAATAAAGTTAAATAGCCTGTAAAATTGCCCTCAAATACTACATTCTTCATGTTAGCTTTAATTCGTAAAATATGTGCTCCATCCATCTTGATGGTGAATTACAGAGCTAAATATGGCATTCAGGTCGTGGAAATCTTATCTAACTATAGGATATACTATAAGAAAGCTATTTGGATAGAAAAATCATGAAAATGAAAAAAGCCAAAATTTCCAAAATTCTCGGTTTTTTTCCAAAAAAGCCGGCTTTTTATGTGAAAAAAACCATCGATTCAAAAAAGCCGGCTTTTTTGCATCTCTAGTGGAAACACGTAACGAAAGATGCCCAGAAATGCACTCATACTCAGTAAACGTGAGTTCAAAGCGTCGGAAATGTAAGGATTAGCGTCAATAACATGAAAGTCAATTCACCAATAATATTCCCTCAAACCGACGCAATATCATGTGCACGGTTGCATACCAATAAGGATGCAACAACTGAGGATAAGTTGAAATTGTGCAAGGGGACTCACTAAGAAACTGGGTAAACTAAATGAATGTCTCTAGTGGGATCACATAATCGATATTGAAATGCGGACAATTTGTGTGTTGATATCGATATGTAGCTAGTGGAGAAATGTTAACATGTGCCACTACTGCTGGGACACCGTCCCACGTGGGAAAAATAGGAAAATAACTACTCAGGTCTTGAGTCTGAGGCCGTGGGTTGCCAGTAGGATTGGAAACTGCGATCACGCGAGCGAAAGCGAGCGCTCTAGCCCTGAGGCTCGAGGGAGCCTGACTTTCTCTGCATACATTTCTTTGAGGAGTACCCACTTTGTTTGGCAAGCGCTCTTGTACATCCTCCCGACATGCTTGTGTGTTACATTTTGTTACTCCTACTGCACAGTTGTAAATAATCAGAGCTTTAAGACGTTTCTTCCTATTTCTCATGTCGTTTTATTTTCCATGTGTATGGTGTTCCAGCTGTAGTGTTACATGTGCCAAATTGGTTAATTTTCGTCTTTCTCTTGGCATGTGTACTGTGTGTAAGATACATATTTCTGGAGGTATTTTGTCCAGAAGACGTGAGACATGATACAAGTTTGTTATTTTCACGCTCTATCACAATTTGAATCATGGATTAAGAGATTTCTTTCCATATGTGTCGACTGTGGGACAATGTCCCAAACAAAGTGGGACATTGATACAATCTTGTTCTAGTTACGTTCTACCAAAAAGTGCACCAGATGTAATAGCAGAATGTACAACATTATTTTCCTAGTTTTCGCATGTGAGACGGTGTCCCAGCAGTAGTGGCACATGTTAACATTTGTCCATTAGCTACATGTCGATATCAACACACACATTGGCCACATTTCAATATCGATCATGCGATCCCACTAGAGACATTCATTTAGGTTACCCAGTTTCTTAGTGAGTCTCTTTGCACAATTTCAACTTGGCCTCAGTTGCTGCATCCTTATTGGTATGCAATCGTGCACATCATATTGCGTCGGTTTGAGGGAATATTATTGGTGAATTGACTTTCATGTTCTTGACGCTAATCCTTACATTTCCGACGCTTTGAACTCACGTTTACTGAGTATGAGTGCATTTCTGGGCATTTTTCGTTACGTGTTCCACACATTTGAAACACCCTGCTCCATCTGTTGTGCTCTACCGACACTCCAGATGTCTTTCTAGAGCATTTGAGTACAAATTGGCAACACTTAATACCCAGAACTTCACTGTTGCCCATCATCCGTACCTGGCGATTATGCAACCACACGCAACGAGCATGAATGTGTCCACCATTTTGTATTTGTTCCAGATATCGACTTAATACAAACGAATTATTGTTACCTAGTAGAAACCCCATCAATTCGTATCCATTTAGACCAACTTTCATTTAGCACATTATCCGGGACTCCCTACGTTCCTTTGGGGAATCCCTTGCGCGTGCATGGTAGGATTGTGAAACATGCAAAATTCAACACAGCAGGTATGACTTCTTCAGTGAATTTTTTACCCGCCCTCTTTACGTTGGATAGTTTCCGAACTATTGGCGTCCGAAAGTCATTTTCTCACGCTTTCGGCACCTTGTAGATCTGAAACTATGTCCGATAGCCGAAAGTTCAAGAGAACTTTTTTTCTTGTCTCAGTGGCAGGATTCACCTCCCAAGAGTTGTAACACTTATTTTGCAAAACACCATACTATATATATATATGTAGGATGTTAATGAACTGTAACGACAAACTGTAAGAGGTGATTCCTCACACTAAAATAAGAGAAAAAGTTCATATGGAACTATGGCGAAAAGTGCACAATTTTAGAGCTAGAGCTGTCCAAAATCGCGAACAAGCTAATTTTTAACAGGCTCTATTTCGAATTCCAGAAATTGTCGATGGTGGTCCTTATCAGCATAAAGGAACCCACACATACACAATCCAAAGGTGCATATTTCATCGATTTTCAATAGGTATACAGTGTATTACCTACAGAGTGTAATCCTCAGATATGCTCTCAATAGAGTTTTCAAATATACCCTGATTTCAAGGAGGGTCTAAAGTAGGCAGGAGTTAGGACTAGTGATGGGCAGTGGGAATATTCCCGGTGGGAAGGAATTTAAAAATGGGAATATTCCCGGGTTTTTTCCCTGGCCTATAAATTCCCGGGAAGGAATTTATTTCCATTTCTTTACCTTATCTTCAAAATTATAGAAACGATATGACTAATTACTTTATTTTAACATATATTATGATTTACTTCTAGGTTATAAAGAATTTGGATATAAAACAACGTGCCATGGAAGGCTCTAACCCGCCTACATTCGCTAACGCTCGCTCTGCAATGCTGTCTCAATTTAATGTTGGTAACGTAATTTAACGTATGAAAAAATAAAACAACCGAATCGGAATGGAATATCGCTAAAAAGTAGGTGCAAAAGCTGGCCCCCAATGCTAAAGAACAGCCAAAATTAGCAAAGTACTAATTTACAAATGATGAAAAGGAACCATTTTGTAAAGTAATTTAGAATTATGTAGAAATAGAGATGAAGTGCTATTAATAAACCCTGAACCACCATTAGTAATAGACGTCGGTCTGTCTCATCTCTCTGACTCGAATTTCTGAAGAGGTACTCGGACTTCTTTTACATGTGAATTAACGTATAGAATTTCGACAAAAAGGGAGAATGAAAGGCCCTGTATGGCAATGTTACGTGCTAAAATATAAAGATAAGTAAGTATCTTGCAAATTTTGTAAACATAGAATAGAATATTTTATTGTCATTGAGCTTTACAAGCAATAGATAACGTCCGAATGAGATATACCTACATATAGATACAGATATATATATAAATCATTGCATACAGACAATCAGTTATTGGTTAATTTTATAATGAACAACCTACTAATATTTGAAATAAACTGCCACTGCAAATTAGGACACAATGTCTTGACATTCACTAAACTCTTGAATCGAGTAAAATGGATTCGTTACTAACCAATCATATAACTTTTTCTTATAGACTATAAATATGTATGCGCAAATGTTGTTAAATTGGTGAGACATGTATTTTCTAGCATTTACCCAATCTAATTGGTTTAGAACATTTATAAATTTAATATGTTTATAATATCAGTAATAGAGTCAAGTTGAGCAAATCCACTTACATATAAATTTAAACTGTTACTTTATAATTTTCTCACACATATTTAATTGATATAACATGTTGTAAATAAATATACATTTATGCGTACTCTCTAAATATAATAAAGGGTTAATAAAGTAACATAGTACCGTTCAGAATATACATTTTAAAGAATCCTCTGTGAACAACAGTAGTAATATGCTTTGATATAAAAATTAATTCCACTTTGAAATCACAATATAGTAATAGAATGCAATTTTCTTTCTGTTTGTACATAAATTCCCGGATAAATTCCCATTTTGGGAATCTTCCCGGGAATATTCCCAGGGAATATTCCCGAAAAATATCTTCCCGGGAATTTACCCATCACTAGTTAGGCCTTGACAACAATGGACATGCAATGCTTCGGAGGGAAATCGGAAATGTTAAGAACCGGCAGCTCCATGTTTTTTGTGTTCGGAATAACATGTGATGCGATGTATTTCGTCACGGTATATTTCACGTTTTCCTCACTTATAAGCGTGAAAGAAAACATCGTAGCATTTGTTTTCCCGAATACAAGAGACCGTGCTGCTGACGATCCTTAACTTTCGACATCGCGTTAAAGGATTCCGTGTTCACTGCTATCAAGCCTTATCGTTTGCCTATTTTGGACCAATCATAAAGTCAGAGCATATCTCAAAATTCGGTCCATGGCATGTTTGAGAATTTCACCCTGCAGGTAATACTCTGTACATCCATTGGACCTTAATGAAATATGCATTTTTTACGATGATGGGCAAGAAAATCAGCCTGAACTCTCTCTTCTAAAATGATCAATAGTCAGGGGAAATTATACATATAGCGATATGAACAGAAATAGTTGAATGTATCTTTAAGCCTGATATCCAAAATGACTCAGCCCATTTGCTCGCTACATGACCCAATATGGAGATTTAAAATAATGCATGCAACAGTTAAAAGAAACAACAAAGAATACTTTAAAAATTTAATTACAAAGAATACTAGAATACATTAAAGATGAATTGTTTTCGTATGATTTAACCTTTGTAACCATGTCATGAAATGATATTATTCACTATAAAATTACATGACCTGGGATTGAATCAAAGCACTTTTCGCATAGGAGATAAGCGTTATATCACGAAGTCTTCAGACGTACAAAGATTTCTTATCTAGTAAGTTTTATGTAAAATGTACTATGATCATTAAAATAAGCATCACAGTATTGTTAATCATTTACATGAAATTGTGTAAAATGAGGTACAAAACTTTCACATAGAGTTATTATAGTAGTTATTTAGATAAAATTATGTTGAAGCAGATACAACGCACAATGTTAACATGATGATGATTATTATGTTTTCAGGTCCAATGGCTCATCTATTCCACTCTGTTCACGAACAAAGTTACGTTGCTCACGTGATAAGCTACGCTGCGGATATTGGACCACATCAATCAAGCACACAAAGCAAAACCTGCACTCCAGAAATAATGATTTTAATAATTGCTGGACTTATTTTCATATCTCTAAATTTATAACTTAACTCAGAATATCGACTACGTGTTTCAAGTTTATATAAATTAATTATAGGTAGACCTGAAAATAATTTTAAAAGTTTTTGAAATAGAAAGTAATATTTCATGAATTCAACTTTAAAGTTACATACTTATCTATAAGCACTCAATTTGAGGATTATGTTTACTGGTGTAGTGTCCTGTATTTCAGTCAATGTTTTGTTCCTTCGTTTTTGTAGAATGTAGATTTGTATGTTTAATGATAGCAAAGGCATGTATGATAATTACTGGAAGTTAATTTTTTTTTTTTTGACCTTCAAATAGTTTGATTCTAGCTCAAGAGATGATGCCTCGTCACCTATGTTATTGTATGTAAAGATATACATAAATATAACCATAAAAATATAAATCAAAGAGTTATATAGAATCAAAGTAACTAAGAAAAATGGGCAGGCATATATAAATTTTCCATATTATTGTTCCTCTCATTGTAAGAGGCAACAATTCTTCAGGAAACAACCAAAAATAATTCAATTATTCTCGATCAGAAGACAACTAAACTCGTTTTGCCACTCGTTAGAAGGACATCTAGGGAACTGGATTTGTGGAAATTCGATGATTCCATGTAACCATTGTTGGGAGCAGAAGTCTAGATTTCAAACTTAGACTTAAGTTAATAATGAAAGAAAAAGTTTCCGACATTTTCAGAAAGACTAATTCTCGAGTTTCCAAAGTTTTCCTTTTCACTAAACATTCTTCCTAGCCATTATCGAAAAGGTATTGTTAGAAAAGAATTGCGAAACACAAGACTGAACTACAAATTTACATTTTAAACAAGATTCGATTTCTCGCCGATTTTATTCTCGAAAGAGATAATTATTTTTAGTAGTATTCCAAATCAAGATATCTAGAGAACTCTATTTGTAAGATTTCAATATTTTCTTTGTAACCATTGTTGGAAGCAAATACAATGTTATAAAAAGGAGTGCAACTACCTCAAATTCAAATTTAGTTTATAATAAAAGAAAAAATTCCAACATCTTCAGAACGAGCAATTCATGAATTTTCAAAAACTTTGTTTCCACTAAACTCTTTTCCTAGCTATTATCAGAAAGCTATTGTTGCCAATGCAAACTATATGACTGAACTACATATTTACATTTTAGACGGGATACGATTTCTCGCCCATTTTATTCTAGAAAGCAGTAATCGTTTTTGATATTATTTCAGGTCCAGATATCTAGGGAACTGTATTTGTGGAAATTCGACATTTTTCTTGCAACCGTTGTTGGAAGCAGGTACATTGTTGTGAAACGACATATAAATACCTCGACGTCAAAATCAGTTTATACTAAAAAAAAAAAATAGTTTTCAACATTTTCAGAACGACTAATTGACGGGTTTCCAAAGTCTTTCTATTCACTAAATATTCTTCCTAGCTATTATAAAAAGCCATTAATGCAAAACATTTGAAAAACGCACTGCGCAAATCCCGGGGTGATGAGGGGGACATGTCCCCTCTAATCTTGGAAGTGGGAGGATTGTCTCCTAATAATCCGATTTGAAATGTGTTTTTGGGGGAGAAATGTAGGAAAGTAAGATGAAATTGATGTCCCCCCATAATAAGCCTCAAATCTGCCCGCTTCCCAAGTTGAAGACAACTCTACTCCCCTGATCCTCCACAGCATTGTTTTTCAACTTCATAAATATTTTGAACATCGTTTAAAAAAAGAAAGAAAGAAAAGATTATGAAAACGGTCTTACCCATCCCATCCAGTATTGAAGACAGATTTGCGCCGCTGGACAACTACAAATTTACATTTTAAATGGGATTTGATTTCTTGCCCATTTTATCCCATAAAGCGGTAATTGTTTATAGTAGCATACCCAACAAGGTTATCTACCGGTATATGTGGAATTTCAACATTTTCCTTGTACCATTGTTGGAAGCAAATACATTGTTGCGAAACGGGAGACAACTATCTGAAAGTCAGACTTAGTTTATAGTAAAAGACAAGGGAGCTTCGTTTCCCAATGTGAAACTACAGTAGACAACCAAACTATATGAATTTGATACTCAAACTTGAAGTACAGTAGTGTAACTACTAGTTGCAATAGATTAAGATCAAAGATAGAACTTGTTTCTGAGACACTGAATTTATATCAAAAGCCCAGTACTCACTATGCCTTGTTTTTGTCCTATGGCAATAAAGGTGGAAACCAGAAATAGTTAATTTGAACCACTTCCGGATTGAGTAAATAGTTTAGGGAGGAAATAGACCTACTCTTGGGAAGCTGAATCGATTGTAATAAACAGCACTTCGATATTCGTACCGTTTTTTTTTCTCTACGGAAACTGGTATTGAAACCGGGAGTACTAGAAAATTTGAACCACTTCTGATTTTGTTATGGTATGGTCTCTAAATTTTGAATCGTTTGCAGAAAACCGCTTGTAGCTATTTATTATCATGCTTGTTCTATGGTTATAAAGGGTGAAACTGGAAATTGTTAATTTGAATCACTTCCGGTTTGAATAGAGGGTTAACGGAGGAGATGGAACGCATCATTGAGACACTAAATCAATTACAAAAAACTGCATCTCCATAGCTCTTACCGGTTTTGCTCTATGAAAATCAATATTGGAACCGAGGTAATAGAAAATTAGAGCCACTTCCGGTTTTGTTAGAGTGCTGAGGGTTGTGACGATGAGAAATTGAGAAATTGAATCGATCGTAGAAAATCGCTTGTCGGTATCACCATTTTTGGTCTATTGCGATAAGTGATAGAACTGGATATGGCTAATGTGAACCACTTCCGGTTAAAATATAGAATTAACAAAGAAGGTGGAATCATTACAAGGTTGGGGCAATTAATCACTTGCAAAAAACGAATCTCGATACCTCTTATTGGTTTTACTTTGTGGAAATCAGTATTGAAACCGAAAATAATTTTAAATTTGAATCATTCCTGGTTATGGTAGATTATTCGGGATAATCATGGAACCTTCACTTAACCCGCTCATAATACGTTTTCTGAAAACAGATTCTCGATATCTGTTACCGCTTTTCATCTGTGGCAATAAACATTGTGAAACCACAAATGGCTAATTTAAACCACTTCCGGTTTGAATAGAGTAATGGAGAATATGGAGCGTATTCTTGGGACGCTGAATCGATTGCAAGAAACCATATCTTGACATCTCTTACTTTTTTTTTCTCTGATACCTGTCAACAGACCAGTGTTGGGCAAATATCAATTGAATTAACAATTAACAATTAATCTGTAAATTTAATTGTTAATTGCAATTAACAATTGAAATAAGTAATGGTTAATTGTTAATTGCAGTTGGCCATTAAAAAAGGAGAATCAATTGCAATTGATCAATTGATTGAAAGTAATTGCAGTGGAAAGTAATTGCAATTGAATTCTGTAATTCAATTGCAATTGAAATTAATTGGCAATTGATTCAATTGCAATTGATTTCCACAGCAATAACTTTCAATTGATTGATCAATTGCAATTGATTTTCACTGATTAATTTTCAACACTGTAGTTCAGAGAGGGCATGGGGCAATGAAAACTTTAGCCACGACCAATTGACTCACCACCCGTCGTGACCCACGACCCACCGTGACCCACTCTGACCCACCACCCACCATAAACCACTCTTACCCACTGTGACCCACAGACCCACCAAAACCCATTGTCATCAACTCTGACCCATGATTCACGCCCTCTTCTCTACTGACTAAAGAGTTTAAACTTGTAATAAAACAAGCCTATAAAATTATCACTCATCGGAGTTTGAATTTCTACGGTCAATCGCTCAAGCACCGCACTAATACAATAACGGCGGATCTGACCTTTCTAATATAAATAAAATAGAGTTTGTTCGTGTGTCTGTCTGTCTATCTTTGTGCGGCCTGTGGACGAGACGAGTGGACCGAAACTTTTCAAAATTTGGTCACGGGTAGCTTGGTCTAGGCCCCAGACCAAGACGAAGAGTTTTTTTTAATTCCTTACTAGGGGGTCTCCAGGGGACGTTTATCGGGACCGGCCTGGGGACCAGAAAAGTCGACCGAGAGTTACCAAATTTTGGTCAAAGATACTTTGGTCCAGGTCCCACACCAAGGCAAAGCGTTTTCAACAAAATTCGAACCAGGGGGTCTCAGGGGGGCGTTTACCGGGACATGTAAAAGTAGAACGATATCAGTGTCGATTTCATAGTTTTCGCGGTCGCTGAGATCAATGGTGAAACTCCGATCGCATTAACTTCCAAATTCACCGTATTCGGCTGCGGGCCGTGGGTCAACGGGAAGGGGATACCGAAACGTAAAAGTAATCCAAAATGACCGATATTAGTGTCAAATCCATGGTTATCGCGGTTGCTCATATCAATGGCGACACTACCATTAGCGATGACTTCCAAATTCATCTACCGTTGTATGCGGGCCTTGGGTCACCAGAGGGGGGAATTCCGAGACATGTAAAAATAATCGAAAATGACCGATATTAATGTCAAATCCATAGTTTTCGGGATAGCTGAGCTCAATGGTGAAACTCAAGACCGCGTTTACTTTCATATTTAGCCCCCATCAGCTAAGAAAGGGGGCATTATAAAGGGGATCACGAGACATGTAAAAATAATCCACAATGACCGATGTCAAATCCGTACTTTTCGCGGTGGCTGAGATCAATGATGATACTTTCATTAGCGATGATTTTCAAATTTAGCCACTATTGTATGCGGGCCGGGAGTCACCGGGGGTGGGGAATTGCGAGACATGTAAAAATAATGGAAAGTGACCGATATTAGTGTCAAATCCATAGTTTTCGCTGTCGCTCAGATGAATGGTGATACTTCCACAGGCGTTGACTTCCAAATACAGCCCCCATCGGCTGTGGGCCAGAGGCATTGTTTTTTTTTTCAAAATTGGAACCAGAGGATTATAGGGACTTTTACCGGCATATGTAAAAAGTAGTAGAAAATGCCAGATGTTAGTATCACATTCATAGTTTTCGCGGTATTGGTTGAAGGTTGGTGGGGCCAGAGGAGATTTTTTCACAATACGAACCAAGGGGGTCTGAGGGGTGGTTCACCGGGACATGTAAAAGTAGTAGAATTTGTGTCGAATCCATATTTATTGGGGTTGCTCAGACGTATAGTGACACCCCCGATAGTGTTTACGTTCAAATTCAGCCCCCATCGGCCTTCCCAATGAAAACACATATACGTTGTTGGATATATATTCACACAAAATATATCCAATGTTAGAAATGTTTCTTAATTGTTCTCCCGTTGTTCAGTTTGTTTACATTGATATTTTATCTGATCCGTTCGAAGAACGGGCATAACAGCTAGTATGAAATGGTAAAGTGTTTGTTATGGACCAAATTACAATGAATTCAATTATATAGATAATTATTATAATTATAACTAATAATTATTTCGTTGTTGAATTATAGAGCTCCTCCGTGGCTAAGCGGTTAGCGTACGCGCCTTTGGCGTGGAAGACCTGGGTTCGATTCCCGGCGGGAGCTCATGTGGTTCGGATTCCACGTTAATCAGTAGGTCCATGTCTCATATAGCCTCGCTGCTGACCGGGACGTTAAACCCCAAAATCAACTCAAAATCAAATCAACTTGTTGAATTATACATACTTTTCAGTGGAAAAATGATTAAATTTAAAAGTCCCAAATCAACGTAAAGGAAAAATGTATAAAATTTTCCATATAATTAAGCTTACAAACTTAAAATTTCCATGTAATTAAGCTAAATTTCCATTTTTGTGTCGTTTTGTGCGCCTATTTCCTCGTTTTCTGCGTCACCGGAAATGGGTCAATGTTATCCTACAAATATGGCGGAACAAGTTAATGCTGTTCCGTCAGGAACGATTTCGAGGTCGTTTCCTTCACATCGTCTTGTGCGTGTTTTCTACCGTTTTGTAAGCCTATTTCCACGTTTTGTGATTCAATGGTAGTGGGTCAAAATGGGCATTCAATGTGGGAAGAAAACTGATCCACTCTCCCACCAGTATCGAATTTCAAGGTCGCTTTTTTCGCATTGTTTAGTGCATATTTATACCGTTTCTGCGCATACTTTCACGTTTTGTAGGCCAACGAAAGTGGGTCAAAGGTGACCTACAAATATGGCAGAGAAAGACATATTCATTCCACTTTCAAGGTTCATTTTGACCTCTCCCACTGATGCACAAAGCGACACAAATCATGTATAAAAAATGTGAAGGAAACGACCTCATTTGATGGTGACGGAACAGCATTAAGTTATTCCGCTATACTTGTAGGCCATTTTGACCCATTTTTGTTGTCGCACTAAAGTGGAAATAGGAGCACAAAACGGTACAAAGCTGGCACTGTACGATGCGAAAGAAACGACCCCCCAAATTCGATAGTGGCGGAACAATGGCTCTATTTTCTCACACATTGATGGACCATTTTGACGCATTTCTGGTGATGCTCAAAACGTGGAAGTAGGCGAACAGAACGGTACAAAATACACACTAAATGATGCGAAAGAACCAACCCCGAAATTCGATAGTGGCGGAATAGTGAGCCATTTAACTCCCACTTTAAAGGCCCGTTTAACTCACTTCCGGTGACGCACAAGACGAGGAAGTAGGCACAGAAAACTTTTTAAAAAATAATCACTAAACGATGCGAAAGAAACGACCTAGAAATTCGACAGTGTCGGAACAATGGGTCATTTTGGTCACACTTTGGAGGTCCATTTTCACACACTTCTGGTGACGCGCAAAACGTAAAAATAAGGGCACGAAACGGCACGAAACATTCACTAGTCGACGCGAAAGGAAGGACCACGAAATTCGGTAGGTATAGTGGCGGAGCAGTGGGTCATTTTCGTCCCACCTTCGAGGCCCATTTTGACCGTCTTCCAGTGACGCACAAAACGTCGAAATACGCGCACAAAAGGTTATGCAATGTGAAATTAACGACCTCGAAATTCGATAGTAGCGGAACTCTTGGTCATTTTCGTCCCATCTTGGAAGCCCATTTTGACCCACTTCAGGTGACGCATAAAACGTGGAAATAAGGGCACGAAACGGCAGGAAAATCCACTAGTCGATGCCAAAGGAAGGATATCGAAATTCAGTAGTGGCGGAACTCTTGGTCATTTTCATCCCACCTTCGAGGCCCATTTTGACCGTCTTCCAGTGACGCACAAAACGTCGAAATAGGCGCACAAAAGGGTACGCGATGTGAAATTAACGACCTCGAAATTCGATAGTGGCGGAACAGTGGGTCATTTTCGTCCTATCTTGGAAGCCCATTTTGACCCACTTCTGGCGACGCACGAAACGTGGAAATGGGGGCACGAAACAGCACCACGAAAATTCAGTAGTCGATACGAAAGGAAGGACCTCGAAATTCGGTAGTGGCGGAGCAGTCGGTCATTTTCGTCCCACCTTCGAGGCCCATTTTGACCATCTTCCAGTGACGCACAAAACATCGAAATAGGCGCACAAAAGGGTACGCGATGTGAAATTAACGACCTCGAAATTCGAAAGTAGCGGAATTCTCGGTCATTTTCGTCCCATCTTGGAAGCCCATTTTGACCCACTTCCGGTGACGCACTAAACGTGGAAATAAGGGCACGAAACGGCACGAAACATTCACTAGTTGATGCGAAAGGAAGAACCTCGAAATTCGGTAGTGGCGGAGCAGTGGGCCATTTTCGTCCCACCTTTGAGGCCCATTTTGACCGTCTTCCAGTGACGCACAAAACGTCGAAATAGACGTACAAAAGGATACGCGATGTGAAATTAACCTCGAGATTTAATAGTGGCGGAACTCTTGATCGTTTTCGTCCCACCTTGGGGACTCATTTTAACCCACATCCCACGACGTACAAAACGGAAGTAGACGCACAAAACGGCACAAAACGATGTGAAGGAAACGATCTCGAAATTCATTGGTGGCGGAAGAGCAATAACTTGTTCCGCCATATTTGTAGGCCCATTTTGACCCACTTCCGGTGATCCACAAAATGTGGGAATAGGCGCATAAAGCGACACAAAACACGCACAAAAGATGCAAAACAAAGTATCTTGAAATTCGTTGGTGGCGGAACAAGTTAATGACGCCGTGAGCACCAATATAAGTATATACTGTAGTTCTTAATAGTTGGCGCGGTGGGTCAGTGGTAGAGCGTTCACCTTCGGTGCTTGAGGTCCCTGGTTCGATCCCAGCTCGCACAGTTTGTACTTTGTGGTGGACAAACACCGTGCTCGTGGATTTTCTCGGGGTTCTCCCGTTTCCTCCCACTTTCTTCATTTCATTCATTTCCTATCATCACCGTCTCCTTTAGCCTAACCAGCATAATCGTGGGACGTAAAACTAAAGATTTCATATCATTTTTTGTAATTCTTACCATCAAGACTGAGAACTGCACGGTCCAATTTTTTAGCCAAAGTAGAAGCCCAACCGGAATAGTGATGTCAACCGACTCGGATCGGTTCAACTGAGCGTACTACAGCTTGAACTGGCTTGGTTGGGATTACCCATCGACTGAGTTCAATTGAGCCAATGGCTTGAACCGGCTCCGTTGAAACGAGTCCATAGGCTGGATTCGAGTCAGCTTAACTGAGCCGATGGCTCGAACCGGCTCGGTTGGGGTAAGCAATCAGCTCGGTTCGGCTCGGCTCGTGTGAGCTATCGGCTCGAGCTGGCTCGGTTGGATGAGCTGTTGGCTCGGCTCACTTCTCGGTTCGGCTCGATAAGTGAATGAGCCGTGAGCGAGCCGCTTGAGCTGTTGACAACCCTAAACCCGGGTCGAGCAGTTTTGAACATGTTTGGCTGGAGTCCCATAACTTTTAATAATTTTTGGCTCGAGCCCGAATACTTGCTCCTCCTGAACTCAAACCAAGAACCTCGTGACCGATGTCCTTGCCTCCTGAAGATTTCTTGACGACCGAGATCGACAGTCAACTAATTTTTAGTATTCCGATACAAACCGCCTATATTCCATGTTTATACAGGTACACGGTGTTATAATGATAATTAATTATAGTAGTAGTAGTAGTATCATTGATAATTATATTGTCTATGTAGGATACTTGAAGATAGTAGTACTTGGAACTACACAAAGAATTTAGCTCGAATTGGCTCGACTCGACTGGAAACTCGATCCGAATTCGAGTCGAGTTGGGGGAAATTTTTCGAGCCGAGATCTCAAGTCGAGCTCAAAGATGTCTGCTTCAAGTCGAGTCGAGTTTTTAAAAAAAACTCGCTCGAACTCGTTGGTACCCATTCCTATTGTATGCATGACGGGCATATAGAGTTCTTTCGAGGGGGATAGAACCACAAACATAATATATTTTAAAAAATACTTAGTTTCCCGGCTTTCTTCCCATGGGGGGGGGGAAGGGATGATAGGTATCCAGCATTTCTTATAAGTACCTTATTTGAAATATGTAAAACAGTAACAAGTGGACAACACAATACACACACATCTTCTTATCTTCAGTTTTAATTGCTGATTTCAATTGCAATTAACAATTACAATTAACAATTACAAGTTTCAATTGTCAATTGCAATTAACAATTAAATGTTTCAATTGCACCCTTTGCAATTGACAATTAACAATTAAAAGTTTCAATTGCCTGGTGACCAATTAACAATTAACAATTGACGAAAATTTAATTGCAAATTTTATGATTGAATTCAATTGCAATTGAAATTAATTGTCAATTACAAATTGAAATCAATTGCAATTGAAATCAATTGCAATTGATTTTCAGAGCAATTACTTTCAATTGATTGATCAATTGCAATTGATTTCAATTGATTTTGCCCAACACTGCAACAGACGGACGGACAGATAAAGGCCATCTATAAGACTTCCGACTTTTCTTTTTGTTATCGAAAACACATTGTTGGGAATATTCTAGAAACCAGTAATTGTTTTTGATGCTGTTCCAAGTAAATATATCTATGGCAAGGTATATGTGGTATTTCGATATATTTTCCTTGTAACCATCTTTTGAAGCAGATACATTGCTGCAAAACGGGATCCAACTACCTCAAAGTCAGACTTAGATTATAATAGAAGTAAAATGTTCCTACATTTTCAGAACTAATTAACGAGTTTCCTAAACCTTTCTATTCACTAATCATTCTTCTTAGCTATTGTCAAATGCCATTGTTGAAAAAAAAACAGCAAAACACAAGCCCGAACTACAAAAAAATTCACACTTTAAACGGTATTCGATTTCTCGCACATTTTATCTTTTTAAAAAAATGGAATATATATGCACACTTAGTGATTAGAATAAATATTGGGGAAAACATAGGTTATACTTATGATTATTGATTAAATTTCTTCTTCAGCAGCCACCCTGCTCGACATAGATCCTGAGCTCTCTCCCGTGTCTGTGTGGTTAACGTAATCACCTTCTGCACAGGAAATGTGGGTTCTATTCGCGGTGGAAGCTAATATAGTTCGGATCCTATTAAGCTACAAATCCACTTCTCATATAGCCTGGATATTGAGCGGAACTCTAAAACCCGTTCAGACCAATTAATAAATCGAGATAGGATCCTTGCTGCTAAATGAAATTTAGATTCGAATTAGTTAGCACTACTGGGAATCATCGTGCTCGTAATCTCCTGAGGAGACCCTCGTTAGCTACTAATTCACTAGAAACATAGATTACTTTTTTAGTCTGGGATATGGGTAAACAACTCTCTCAAATAATTGGAATGAGAACCTTTTCGTGTTACGATTAGGATAAAAAATAAATCCATTCAAACTTTTGATCCCAGTGGATATTTGGAGCTCTCTAGTTCATCAGAAGTAGTCAATGGAATTTGTCTTAACTTTCAACCAGGTTATATTATAGTTATCTTTCTTCTAAATCTTTCCACCTGAAACAGGTGAAGAAAGGAATGTTGATGCTTTGATATTTTTGGGCTAACCACATGCAAATCAAGGGGCCGACAAGGATTTACTCTAACATAAGTGAAGTTGACAAAAATGCGACTTGTATCATTGCAATGTTTGGGGATCGGAATGACTTTTATTGATGGCATGATAAAGGGTCATAGCCGGCCTTTGTAGGTATCATACAAAGTTCAATAGCAACTTGAAAGCCGATGACAACGTGCTGTACATATGTTTTCCCTTTGCCAAGTACTGACCCTTTAGGTAAACTTTCCTTCAGGACACATGTTTAGGATTAGTTAAGATGTAATGATATACCACGTCCTTTGGATTTGAGTCTCCAAGTATCAAGGTAACGAAGAAAGTTCTGTCACTTTTTGTGTAGGTCTGTGTTCAATTTGCCCTCACACCATGAGTTGAATGCAAATGGAGATAAGGTGAAGGTAAGTTTTGGTGTGGGTATATCCAACATACTACCGGTTGTGATAGTTCAGTTACACCGGGAACATGCGTAAGGACAGAGTGAACATGGGACCTCCACAGAGCGTCATAAGGTCGTGTATGCTGTACGAGTTCAAACTGGGGTCAAACGCCGCTGTAGCGGGCCGGAAGATATGCCAGGCCTTTGATGAGGGTGTCGTGATTACACGGACAGTGCAGCAGTAGTTTAACAAGTTTAAGGAAGGTGACGAAACACTTGAAGACGCACTACGTGCCGGAAGTCCAACACATGTACAAAATTTATTTATTTTATTTATTTATTTATTGTATATTGAACACAACAGGTATTCAGTAGTAGGCAGTGATCATTGACAGTGTTCAGTAGTAGGCCCTCTAATAAATGATTACATTACATAATACGTATTTGTTCTACATACTGAACTATGTAGTCAAAGTATTTTTTATATGAATATTATACATATCTATTGTAGGGCACTTTATTTGGACACTTTTATATATTGTGCACATTCTCCTAATAGGCGATGTTGGCAATTCTATCTCATTATGTGTAAGTTTATCCAGAAAACACAGAAGGAAATTAGCTCTTCTTGCTTCAAGAGAATGCATTGAATAGCTTGGTAAGACTTCAAGATATTTTTCGTATCGAGAATAGATCCCCGTGTCTTTATATATTAAATAGAGAACAAATTTTGATTGAATTGCTACTAATTAGTGTGTATATTTTTGTGCACTAGGATTCCACGTTATGGACGTGTATTCCAGTTTGGTACGTACATATGCATCATATAGAATTTTAAGAACATTAGTGTTCTTGAATTCACTTCCAAGTCTCATTACAAATCCGAGATTTCTCTAAGCCTCATTTACAATTCAATTTAGATGAATATCAAACGGGAGATTTGATCTTATTGATACGCCAAGATCAGTTATTTAGTCAACTCTTTGCAGTGGTATGTAATTAATATGATACTCAAATTCCATGTAATTTCTTTTTCTCGTATAAGATATTACACTGCACTTCTCAATGTTTAGTGGTAACTTCTTAATTTCACACCACTCATGAAGTGCACTGATGTCATTCTGTAAATCAATGCAGTCTCTTTCCGAATGTATGACACGGTAAATTTTTAGATCGTCTGCACATAACACATTTTGTGACTTTATTACTTCACGTAAATCATTAATATATAAGAGGAACAGCAAAGGTCCTAAGTTCGAGCCCTGCGGAACACCTGAATGAACTAAAAATTCAGTGGTCATTACATTTTTGTAGCGAATACGATGTCTGCGTTCACGGAGATATGACGGTAAAAATTTACGTAAGGTATGAGAAAAATTAAATGTTACCAGCTTGCTAAGAAGAGTATCGTGATTAATAACATCGAACGCCTTACTGAAGTCTGTATAAATTATGTCAACTTGATTTTTATTGTCAATTTCTCTTGCTAATAAGCGAGTGAACTCTGCAGAAGTAAGAAGGTAAGTAAGAAAGAAAGGAATTTGTGTATATATATATATATATATATATATATATATATATATATATATATATATATATATATATATAACATTGAGAGGTACTCTTAAGGTGGTATCCTTGTACCGTTTGTTGAAGTGCTGTGTCAATTTTCATCTAAAGTCAAATAGATAAGTACCGATGAAAATATATTTGGAGATTTTTTGACACGTCTTTATGGCTCATATGAGTTCAATCAGACGTAGGTGCACCTGAAGGAATGGCAATTACGAGAAGAAATCTAGAAGTTACCAATACCTGGAAATTGCCTACAGTTAAGGAATCTATAGGAAAATTGCAAAAAAAAAAAAAAAAAAAAAAAACGAATGATTAGGGACCATAATGGAAAGGATTGAATCTAGAGAAAAGGTTGGGGATTAAATTGTAAATAAGAACATTCTTTTGAAAAAGAGTAGAAAAATAACATTTCCCTTCAAGGTATTAATATTGCTTGATTTACAAAGTGCCATGATGAAAGATTGGACACTGGTGGGCACAAAGTTGCTCATAAAACGTTGAGAAAATTTATACATAGGAAGGCATACGTGGAATGCTATTGTAGAGAAACTAAAGGAATACGAGGGGACATGAGAGATTAGCCAGAAAGCAAATGAGAGCAATAAAAATCAGGGCACTTAATCTCTAGTTTCAGTACTAAGAGTGTGTAAGAACTTCTTGAGATATAATTAGCCCAATAAGAAATTAAAATGCCATAAGTACTCCCATGCGCAAAAAAAATTGCGCGTATACAGTAACTGAAGATTTTTCGTATTTATTCCCTTTTCCTTACGTTTATAGGTAAAATTCAGTTATAAGTATGTGGAGATAATAGAAAGCAATTCATCTAAGGAGATATTTCCAAAAAATATAATAAAATAATAAAAATATAAGCAAAAAACAAAATTATGCTCGGTTTTGTGTATACTGGCAATGGCAACGATGATTTCTAGGGATTTTTTCAGTAGCAGAGCATGATTGCGGAGGGAATTCAGTAGGGGAGTCGAGGAGCTGGATCAAGGAACTGGATAGTAGACTAAAATGTTGCATTTATTGGTTAAAACTTAGTGAGTAGATTGCCTGCCAAATATAAATTAGCTTCTGTAACTAAGATGTCGTACGAAAATATAGAATTAAACAGAAAAACTCTTATCTTAAGGTTCGAAGCAATACGCACCATGGCTATGAAGATTATTTTTTTTAAAAAAGAGCCAATACAACGTAACCTCAGTGGTTAGGTGGATTAGGTGGATAGAGTGGCGGACTTATAGTTTCTTTTATTATTTTGACACCACATCGAATCCCATCCCATCCCGTTCTTTTTTTTCTTTTTTTTTACAAAACATTATAATTTTCATGTTAATAACAACCGAAGCAATATAATAAGGAAAACTTACTGATATTTTGCTGTAATGACGTATTTATCCAGGATTAGAGAACTTTTGTTATTAGCTATTGTTTTCTGTTCATGCTGTTGTATAGCTTCTCTCATCCTGTCTTCTTGGGGAAAGAACAATTTTGTCTCCAACAAAGCGTGAAGGATATATACGGACAGAAAAAGACATCTTAGTACCAAAAGTGATTTATCGTGATGAAATGAAGTAGTTTGCCATTATTATTAAAAAAAAACAAAAAAAAAACTAAATTATTGAAGTTGGCTTTTCTTTAGGTTTTAGCTAAAAAAAATATTTTTTCTTTATAAGACTATACTTTATGAGGCAAGGTGTGTGATCATACCCACAAATTTAGCTAGGGAGTGAAAGATAATTGTTTATACAAACATTTTACAGGGTTAGGTGCGTGAAACACCAATACACCATGGTCTCGCTTATCCGACCATCCTTTGTTCCACATACCGTATGATCCGATATATCATTGCAAATAGCACCAATCGGCAAGAAGAACTGCAAGTTGTGGTCTTAATCTATTTTTCATGCTCTGGAGTCTATCGCCTAGCGCGCCCTCTACACCTTGACTCATACGTCTATCATTCAGTGCAGACACGTATCCAGGTTTTCTATTCGGAGTGGGCCCAACACGTATGATTCTAATTACGTAGAATTACGTCCTCGTAAGCACGTAATTCTAATGTTTTAAAAATATCAATAATAATAATAATAATAATAATAATAATAATAATAATAATAATAATAATAATAATAATAATAATAATAATAATAATAGTAATAATAATAATAATAATGCAACAGTTCTGTACTTCTCTTAAACTTTTTCCTACTTTTCATTTATAAACCGCATTTACTTTACATTTACTTTGTAAACTGCATTATAGCACAAACAAAATGAAACATATTTTCGAGAAAAATGTAACTAAAGAAAACTGTCTGCTACGTATATCGCATAACAAAAATAGCAAGAAGACATTGAGTGTATCGTTCTAATATATTAAAAACAGAACGGAAAAGAAATGTTAATCCTATTTAAAACTGTTCTTTAAAACATTATTATTAGATGCGTAATATGTAAAATTATATCATAAGTTTTACTTTTAATAGGTCTTTTCTTAACACATCCATATTATCCAGCGTTCTGACTGCCTGTTTATGTCGGATAAGCGAAACTCTACTGTATTTCCAAAGCTAGCATATACATGAACTAGAATTGTATCATCCTAGAACAGACAATAGTGTGAAATGCTTATATTAAAAGGCTGGAATAAAATAAAAGCGTAAGTACTGTTTTGGTAGCGTGAGAACAAATTAAAAACAATTGAATATATTTCCTAGGTATTGATGTGTATTCTTTTTTAAACATTGTTTTAAGTCATACCATTCGCAATATTCCTAAGGAAATCGAAAGAAAAACTCCTATGTGCCTCTATGGCAAAGCGGCTTAAGTGCATGGTCCGAAACCGATTCCCACGTTAAGGTATAGATAAAGTTCCCGTACTTCAAAAATGCAAATCCGGGACGCTACTAAATTACGAGAATCTTTGAAATGCTTAAAATTGAAAGAAGTGTTGAACACTAATTTACTTTCCTCCATTAGATAGAGTTATTCAAGTATTACGTTATCACATTTTTATTCATTTCACTAGACCTTCCAAGGACGCCAATTTCTCTGTAAATTTGGGGGGGGGGCATTCAAATGCAGAAGATATATATATATATATATATATATATATATATATATATATATATATATATATATATATGAGGATTTTAATACAAATTACACTCAAATTATGCCAAATATTATATATTCATAAATACAAAGGTGGCCTACACGAGCTTTGGGCGGGCCCGGCCCCCCAGGAACGGCGCCCTTGCCTTCTTCCTAGTTAAGAAAACATATGCAGATGATTTACTCCCTCCCCCTGGTAAGCAAAATTGTTTTTTTTTTTTTTTCCCTCAAGATCTGTTGTGTTTCGTGAAATAACAGCAGGAATTTCCTGATTACTTAACCATCTAAATGAATGTTTTCACTTAGAGCCATCCCGTCGATTCGCGTTGCCTAGGACTAAAATAAATTAAGGGTCAATAATGAAGATGAGACTTCCATATCAAACATGAAGAGACATGTGGATCGAAGATCTTTCTTTGTTCCAACTTTGATTTTTTGAAATCCATGATGGGAAATTATATTATGAGTACAATTTTCGAAATTAATAGTATACAATCGTAAAAATATCTTACAAAACGATGGTTTATTGTAAAATACTTTGACTCAAAGAATGAATTACAAGTAATAAACTTGTTACTTTTCCTGAAGAGTCTAAGTCTTGAATGAGACGGAAGCTCTCGGGCGTAGTGCTTGGAACGATTGCCTCACTTGTTCTACCTTCCCGTGGAGCAGCCTTGATTCGACTTGATCCTAAACGTATTATTCAGAAGTCGAAGTCGGAAGATGTTTCCCATTTTTCCAAAACACTCTTGTCGATTACAATCTGCCTCACTCGTGAGGGGAAAATCCCATGCCGTAAGCGTCGGTGGACCACCGATAGGCAACTAGTGACATGTCCCCAAAAATTGGCGGTCCCGCAGCCAAAAATTGGTAACACTTCTATTTTGAAAATTATACCACCACCGGCAGAGAAGCGACGGGACGCCAACGAACCACAAAATTATTCCCCTAAAATACGTTAAATCGCCTATATGCGTAATTTCTTTGCATCAAGGTGTCTAAAAACATTATTTAAAAAATAAAACAAAAGTGCCGTGAGCTGGGCGTGAACCATCAACCTTAGGGTTACTAGTTGCGTAATCTTCCGAACTCGCCACGGAAGCGACTATGAAGACACAGCTTGTAGAGTGATAAATCGTTGAAGTCTTATTAATATTTCTAATCAGAGTGCTCCTTTAACCGTGTATATTTGAAGATAACTGTTTGGAATCAGATCAAATGCACTTGTCATGTAATTTTATAACAAAATGGCAAGCGTCTATTTACTTTTTTCATAGTTCTCCCATATTCACTTGCTAGTGATCGGCGACAGTTGCCAACTAAATTCATACAATTATACGCACCCATCTCAAGAGTTTTCACTTCATGATGTAAAGGCAGGAGTTACTCTTGACCCCCGGAGTTCAAGTATTCTCCTTATAATAACAATTCGTCAGCGAAAAATAATATATAATAATAACCGCATGCACATGACTGGTGATAGTTCATGTTGGCCCCTTTACGATTCTCCGTGACAAATCAAACGAGCGCGGACCAAAATGAAGTCCTCGTTCTTACGTGGTGGTAACTTCAATACCCCCGATTTTTTTTCTTTTTTTCTTAATGCTCAGATCTGCCTCTTCAGTTTCGGCATCTGAAGACTTTAACCGAAACGGGCTATCATCATCGCATTTTGTTTTTCTTTAGCCTTTTTCATCATCCTTTATTTGCAATAATTGGAAAGAAGACAGGGAACAAGGAAAACGGTGGGAAGGACGAGACCACAACACTCAACATCCAACAACAATGAACAACAAATAAAACAAAACAAAATTTTAAAAACAAAAAGAAAAACGAAAAGAAAAACAAAAGGACTTGAGCTATCTAATCAATATTAACTAACTAAACAAGAATTAAATTACTATCTAATTCCTACCTAATTTTATTATCGTATTACGTAACAAATTTGATTGCTATCTAGCTACTACCTAAATTGTCATAAATAGTAAGTTGACATTTGTTTAATATTTCCAAAACATACATTTTCTATTTTCGTCTTATTGATTTTAAGAGTTTATTAAATAACACGAAAAATTCCTGTTATCACACTCTGATAACTTCGGTGTCTGCTTACTGCTGACTGCTGATACTCTTCCTAATCTTGGTTTCTCACCTAAATGATTTTCACCTGTATGTGCGTTCCTCTCCTGTGTCACGGTTTCCCCTGTGTGGTTAATAATCACTATATACACATCACTTCACTAAACACTACACTACACATCACTTCACTAACACACCACTTTTCTATAATGCATTTAAGTGTCATATCGATAAAGTTGGTTCACTGATTTTTTAAAAATTTTGATTATGGCTGTATTTGTTGATGTAGCTGTATTATTCATTGATCTCGGTTCATCCTACACATCAGAAACGGACCGTGAGTATCGACATGAGGCCCAGGACACACTCGGAGCACTTAGTGCGGGCCCTGGTCAGTTGTGTCCCGCCGCCGCGTACCCACGGACCGAAAGTCGCACGCTATCGTAACCGAATTGCGAAGCGGCTTCGAGATGATGCTCTATTTCCGAGTCTTCATGTCAAAATTGGGATTTTTTATATGATTGTTTCTATTTCATATTAGTGTATATTTATTCCCACGGCTCTAGATTTAACACTCATTCCGTCACCATCGCATCACACATACGCTCCCAGAGCATCCAGAGTTCCTTACCAGTCAAAGACCGAGAATGCTCTAGGCACTCACACACCATCACTCAACCTCCTTCCTAGAGCTCCTCCGTGGCTAAGCGGTTAGCGTACGCGCCTTTGGCGTGGGAGACCCGGGTTCGATTCCCGGCGGGAGCTCATGTGGTTCGGATTCCACGTTAATCAGTAGGTCCACGTCTCATATAGCCTCGCTGCTGAACGGGACGTAAAACTCAAAATCAGTCAGTCAGTCAACCTCCTTCCTGGGGGCGCGGAGATTCAGCGCTTCCAGAAGTTTCCTTCGGTCCAGGAGGGAGGAATCCTCATTCATTCTGTTTTCCATATTTTATGTTCATTTAGTTTGTGTTTTCTATGTAAAATGTTTTCTGCATAGTTTTGAGTATTCCTCTGATACATGTGCCAGGATTCTATAATCCTCTTCATCTTCCAAGATAGCTTTTATATCTTTCTGTCTAATTTGGTCACGAATTCGCAAGTACTCCTCCAGGAACGGGCACCACAGAACACTGTGTTCAGGTGTCCTTTGTTCTCCACATTCACAGATATCATGTTCTTTTTTGTTGATTCTATAAAGATGGGTTGGAAAGGGACCATGTCCTGTTAGGAAATGAATTAGTCCTTTGTTGGGATTGAAGTAATTCCATTTGAGTCGCGTTCCAACGTCTGGAATAAACGTGAATAATCTTCTTGATGTTTTGTCTACTTGCCAGTCCTGTATCCATTTTTGTTGAATTTGTCTTTCTATTTCATCGAGTTTTTGTGCTTTGGTCCCTAAAAGTTCTTTCGTCTTATTTAAATTTCCTTTTTTATACCAATATGTTGCCGCTCTCTGGATTACTGTTAAATACATTGGTTTGAAACCCATCAAAATACACAAAGCGCTGTGCGGTGTCGTGCTGAAGGCACCAATGAGCCGAATTAAAAGGTTTCTTTGTGGGCGATTTATTTTTGCTTTTAAGGAGTTATTCTCTAATAATCAATGTGCCCATACGCTGGAAGCATAGTTCATCGAGGCGCTTAGGATTACCTCCTGATAAGTCTTAATTAATTTTCTCGGTAGCCTATAATTTGTTTGAGCCAATGAAATGAGTTTATTAGTTACTTTATGACCCTTTTGAGTAACATAATTAATATGCTCTCCAAAATTCAGTTTGTCGTCTATCATAATCCCTAAATATTTAAATACTGATACCCTCTCGATCTTACTGTTGCCTATTTTAATTATTGGTCCTCTTAATAATTTACTTCCAAAAATCATGTATTTCGTTTTCCTCTCAGAGATTTTTAGCCTAGACTTTCCACACCAATCAAGTAATTCGTTTATAATTCGTGCTGATTTTCTTTCCAATTCTATTCTAGAGAGTTTGCTGAGATTATTACAGCCAAATCATCAGCAAAAGCAATTACTCGTTCAGTTTCCTCTAATTGGTTTAGCCTTTCTAAACACGGCTGGTATTCCAAATCCCACATCAATGGTCCTAAGATCGATCCTTGCGGACATCCCTTTTGTGCAGTAACTTTGATATTTCCCAGGTTTTCATGGATGATGATCTGTCTATTCAAGAAGTAATCCCTAACTATATTTACTAAATATTGTGATAAATTTAGCTCTTTTAACTTTTCAATGAGAGATGGTGTCCATAAGTTATCAAACGCTCCCTCTATGTCAAAAAACAGGGTTAGTGCATATTTTCTTTCCATGCTACTTTCCTTAACTTGATACACAAATGCATTTAAGGCATCTTCCGTAGATTTGCCCTTTCTGAAACCATATTGTAAACTATCATCTTCGATATTTCTATGCTTTCGTCGAATTCTATTTGCTATTATCCTTTCTAATAATTTTGAGATGTTTCTCAAAAGGCAGATTGGACGGTAAGAACTCACTTCTGTTAAATCTTTATCCTGACTTTTTAACAAAATTAGCAATTTCGATTCTTTCCACAACGAGGGAAATATCTGCTTCTTAAGTAGGGTGTTGAACAATTTTGTTAGATATGGAGTCCAAATATCCTTTTTATTTTTGTAGATCTCATTTACTATACCATCCAATCCTGGAGCTTTTTTAGTTTTTAGTTTCTTAATTATTGTTTCAACTTCCTCGTTATCCGTTAGTTCGATATCTTCCTCTGCTGTCAATGCGATGGGTTGCAAATATTTTCTTCCCGATATCCCCGATTCTAGATATCTGCTTTGACTCGACGAAACCCTGCCACTAGTGGCACACTAGCGGCAATCCTTCGACGCGTCGCTATATCGACGATCGTCATTTACCGGCAAGTGGGCCACTAGGAGTTGGCGACGTTTACGGCATGGGGAAGCTAATAAACAAACAAAAAATAAATCTAAAGCCTTATAAAAAAAGTTTTCCGAAAATTTACATCTAGCAAAATCATTTGTTGGTATTCCAGAACTGTGAATTCACCTTTATTCATAATTTATTTCTATCGTAGTTTTGATATGAGAATGATATGTCTGAAACTGTAACACAGGTCATTAATACTTTTTTTTTTTTTTTTTGCTTTACTCAGATTTAGCAGTTTTACTTAAAAGTCAGTCAACTTGGATCTGCGATATAAGAGTTTTAGAGATTTCCTTAAATTTTTCATTTCTAAAACAGTTTGCAACTAACACCATTAATGTATCTCTTTCGATATTTCTATATGTAATGGCTTGGTCACTCCCAGTATATTTCAAACAATAAACTATTTACGGTGTCTTACTCCATTAATCCGAACTACATTTTATATCCAACAACTCTGTGCATTTTCCCTTAAATCTGCAAACTTTCTATTAGGTTAAAACTCAGTATTTTCTATTTTCTTCCTTTCTTGCTAAAACGAAAGTGTTCTTTAGGCAACCTGAAATGATGACTCTATACTACATTATGTTGCATAGGGCATTTTATGTAGCATATCATTTGAAAGTTGGACACTTTCTTCGTATATTGAAAGCAACAGTAATTAAGTCCTTCTACACTTACATGAGAAGTAAACACATTCGTTTTAATTCGTGGAATTGTGCCAATGCACTAGGTCCAGAGAGTTTTTAATTTAAGCTAATTAATAATAATAATAATAATAATAATAATAATAATTATTATTATTATTATTATTATTATTATTATTATTATTATTATTATTTTATTGACAGGTTTTTCTGAATATTAAGCAATATTTCTCAAAAAGCTGGTATTTTTAAACAAATGTGTTCGATATCAAGTTTTCATAAAGTAGTCACTCTCTCCTATAAATAATTTCAGAGGGGCCGCGGTAGCTCAGTGATAAAGCGTTCACCTTTGGTGCATGGGATCCTTGGTTCGACCCCAGCTCGCACCAAGTGAATTTTGTGGTGGAGAACACCATGTGCATGGGTTTTCTCGGGGTTCTCCCGTTTTCTCCCACTTTTTTCATTCCACCATTGCATTCATTTCTCATCACCGTGTCCTTTAGCCTAGCCGGTATAACCGTGGGTCGTAAAACTTAAAGATTTGACTTCAAATAATCCCAACCCAAACAGTTGCAGGAAGTATGTCATTTCGAATAAAACAAACTACTCTATAAAATACTGAGTATTATTATTTTTTATATATACAATTCTAGCGGACCTTATTTCTAAATCGAAGGGTAAGAAGATTAAATTCACTCTCTTATTATTATAAATTCATTTCAATTGAAGCAGTTAAAATAGTTGGGAAAAATTAGAAAGCCATACCCTACATTCCAGTGTGCCACAACCGGATAACGGGGCACACTGGCGTGCCCAGCAAAATGAACAGTGTGACGCAAACTTTTACAAGAATATTTGTCGAGTTTATTTTATTTATTATTATGAACGATTCTTCCACGGATCACCTGTCTGTATACAGTTAAACAAACAAGTGTCACATTGAGGGAATGAGTGTAATTATTTGCTTTAATAGTAATAGAAATGTATATTTTCTTGTATTTTCTACCGGGAATAACTGCATCCGGTCTAGAAAGCTGCAACTAGCAACAAAGGAACCCGATGTGCCAAACACACACCACCTACGCACTTCAATACACCAACAGAAGGTGCAGACTATTCATGAGTTAAAGTCTCTCACCCAATGTATGCTCCTAACATGTCTCTCAGCGATTACAACATTTTTTGGTATCTCAATCACTTCCTAGTAGGATAGCTTTACCTAGAGACCACTGATTAACCTGGTATTGGATGTTTCACTTTTTAACCTTTGGAGTTGACAGTCATCGTTTGGATATCTCACACGCAAATATCTAATATTAACAACGTTTCTTCTATAATTTCGTAATATTGTATTATTTCTTTGTATTATTCATTAGCTTGGTTAAGCTTGTTTAAACACTTTTCTCTTTGCACCTACTTATTACCTATACCTTAACGTTGTATAAAAATACACTAACTCTCACCGGGAATCAAATCCAGAACCAATGCACTTGAACCATTTGGCCACAACAAGGCACATTTAAATAGAAGTTTCGATTTTGTTAGGAAAATTGTGATTAGGTGTAACATTTAAAAATATATTTAAGAATGAAAATGAAATGAAATCTTTGAGTTTTACGTCCCACGGTTATGCCGATTAGGCTAAAGGAGACGGTGATAATGAGAGATGAGTGAAATGGTGGAATGAAGAAAGTGGAAGAACCCCGAGAAAACCCACGAGCACGGTGTTTGTCCACCACAAAGTTCAATTGGCGGGGGGTGGGATTGAACCCGGGACCCCAAGCACCAGAGATGAACACTCTACCACTTTTTTTTAAAACTTCCTGACTATTTTTTTCTATTTTAACCACTTCTCAGGACTACTGGACACGACAGGGACACGAACACAGAAACATCGAGGACAGTTAAAATTCCACCCTTGCTCTTCAGAGAGACTCGAACCCCCAATGGGCTTCACCTTACGATCATCAGCCTAACGCCTCAGACCGTTCGGCTACACCCACCGGCTACCACTGAGCCACCGCGCCCCCCATATTTAAGAATGGATACGGATGAAACGCACTGATTTTTCTTGCTCGAATTTCTTAAACTGACTCGTGTTAGGCTGCAGCTATTACTGAAACATTTATTTGAGAAATGTGAATAAAATAATGTGTTTTGGAAAACGTTGTTCAAAGCAACTTATGTCCAAAAGTAAAGTACCCATTGGTCATATTTCTGTTAGAAATAACATATGCCATATATTAGATTATTAAGGAAATAATTGTATGTGAACTATGAGCAAAAGCGTCTGAGTACTTTCTGCGAAATCGTCAAAAAAGTCATCCCGAAGAATAAAATATCCCTTGTGTATCTTTTCAGGACAAACGAGTTATGCTATTTATGAAATACGAACAAAATTGCCAGAGTCATTCTCGACAAAATCGTAGGGTAATCGTAGGGTAATTACTTGCTCCGAAAAGTAATATACCACTTCTAGCTTTTTAGGATGATGGAATTACACCATATCGTTAGGTTATTTATGTAACATTTATTTATGAAATGTGAACAAAATTGCGTCAGGCGTTAATGGGAAAATCGTCGGAGAAGAGTAAACTACCCCTTCTGAATGTTTACAGGACGAACGAGTTGTGTCATATTGTTAGGTTATTAATGATACAATTATTTATGAAATGTGATTGAGAAAATTGTTCGAAAAAACGCATCCCATACAGTAAATTACACCTTATGTATTTTTTTCAGAGCAATGATTCATACTATACTTGTAAAAAAAATAAGCAAAATCTTTACAGCTGTTTTTGAAACAATTTAATTATTTTAAATTATCATTCATAAGTAAACTACCCTTATTTTTAGGTGTCGGAGGATATAGAATTCGCAACGATAAAGTGTTATAAAAAATTCGTCTAGAATTCGGTCCAGATACGTCGAACAGTATGGCCTCTATTTGAATGCATGTAAAAGCGTGACGAACCGACAAACGAACAGATGGACAGACATCAAAATAACTTTTTCGATATGTGGGGACGTGAAACTTGAAGTCATTGAAATCTCGAATTCGATTTTTATCACTATTACTACAATTTCTTCTTTCGTCGCTTGAACGTGAAAAAGAATAGGAATACAACGACACGTAAGGTGATAATTTGTAATTCCCAAAATTAATTGTGTTGCCATGCTAGAAAAAAGCTTATGCCTGTTTGTTATATCATTTTAATATCAGTTTTTCACGCTACTATATAATGTAGAAATATGGTATGATTATCTTTCATATTCATGCTATCTTTTGGAAATATTCGTGTTCCGCATACATAGATCTGTATAATTTAGTTACGTTCAACGAAAGCATTCTTGCACTTGTGGATATGAAAAAAAGAGATAGAGAAAGTCAATACTCTAAAAAGCAAAAAACACAAGCACACACACACATAAACGATAATTTAACATCAGGTCGATGTAACAAGGGATAAGACTGGATAGGCTGTCAAGGTCGCGTATGTTCTTTTTCCTGTTCCAGACACACAAACCCGAAGTGAGTTGTCTACTGTTCAAGAACGGGAAGTAACATACAAGACTATAAACTGAAAACAATAACTGTTTCCAATAGTACACGTATTCTAATACAGAATAAATACGTCGATTAAAGGATACTATCAATAAATTATTTCCTTATTATATTGTTTCGGTTCTTATTAACATCAAAATTATACACTTCCTATAATGTTTTGTGAAAACAAAATGGGATGGGATGGGATGGGATTCGATGTGGTGTCAAAATCACCTAACCACGGAGGTTACGTGGTGGTGGCTCTTTTTTTTTTTTTTTTAAAGAAATAATCTTCATAACCATGGTCTGTATCGCTTCGAACCTTAAGATAAGAGTTTTTCTGTTTAATTCTATATTTTCGTACGACATCTTAGTTACAGAAGCTAATTTATATTTGGCAGGCAATCTACACACCAGGTTTTAACCAATAAATGCAACATTTTAGTCCACTATCCAGTTCCTTGATCCAACTCCTCGACTCCCCTACTGAATTCCCTCCGCAATCATGCTCTGCTACTGAAAAAATCCCTAGAAATCATCGTTGCCAGTATACACAAAACCGAGCATAATTTTGTTTTTTGCTTATATTTTTATTATTTTATTATATTTTCTGGAAATATCTCCTTAGATGGATTGCTTTCTATTATCTCCACATACTAATAACTGAATTTTACCTATAAACGTAAGGAAAATGGAATAAATACCAAAAATCTTCAGTTACTGTATACGCGCAATTTTTTTGCGCATGGGAGTACATTCTATTTGGTGTACATAACGCCTCACGTTATGGGTTTCTGTAGAAGGTACACAAGCTTAATTCTCAAACTATCAGTAGCAAGACACACGGCATCTTCTGTAGGCTTGGATCTCCGGAGTCTTTACCTACAAACAATCCTTCATATTTATTTTTCAACATTTAAAAGTCGTTTGTTTTCAGATCGGGTATTAACCATACCAGCTGTTATCATGCTGAAGAAGCAAACATTACTGAAAGATTGATGAAAACATTGAAAAATTTCCTTCATACTTATTTTTCGAAAAAACAAAGCGAGTGGTCAAAGTCTTTGTGAGAGGTGCAATATAATCTTAACATATGCAAACACGCTGTACTGAAATCAATGAAAGGAGAATCGCTTTTAGGACACCCGCTATCAACTCCATTGGAAATACACTGGATAAACTGCAATACTAACATAACACCATACTCATTAAATCGCATACTAAGTCTTTCCTCCAGGATAAGATTATTAAGTCATTAAGTACCGTAATAAGTGGATTGGTCTTTCTATTGTCTCTAAGTTTTGGACAAGAAATATTGTTGATGTCAGATAGGGAGGAGAGCGGAGCATCATATGTCACAGAGATTAGAAAGCCACTTACGCTCGAAATTTGTGATATCTTGTAGTATTTGTATTGTTTGAATTTTAATGTGAATGTTATAAATTTATATGTTAGTAATTGTTATATCAATTAGCATAAATAAAATGAGTCTTTATCAAAGCCTTGTATACATATTGTGAATGAGGTGAAAATTTAAAGAATATTAAATGAAGTTCGGATTTTTTAAAGATATATATTTGAAATTGTGGTTGTTGTTAAGATACATAATTTATAAATACTAATTGAGCAAGAAAAACTTTTTATATTCAACAAATTAGTAACTAAAGTTGGAAATGAAGAAAAAACTTATAATACATTAATTATATATTGGATTGTTTGAAGAATTTGAAAATTTATTGCTGATATTATTTTATAAAAACTTGTTTTGTTACGGTTGAAAACTACGTTACAGTCAACGTTTAGATACTATACGTGAGAATTCTATGCAACAAACAAGAATCGCCAATACGAGTTTCAGGTTTAGGTAGAAGGCATCAGTTTGTTCTGGGACAGGTCACTTTATCCACCTTCTCTTGTCTGCGTTTGGACACTGTGAGACACTTATTCTTTACTATTGGCTGCGAATAGGCCCTGAGAGACTTCATACATCCATCTGTTGACTGCGATTGAGAGGACAGTTGAAGGTTGCAGAGTGTCTGCTTGATATACTGCGATTTATAGGGCTTACAAAAGGCTGCTAAGCTGAAAGAATGTGGGGATGGTGCTCAGTATTGCGACAGAATGCTGTCTGGGATCAGATTGGTATAGCACTTCAATTAAACAAAACTGGGGATTACAATCAATAAGACACGCCAAAATCATTAATAGAAAGGTCCAAGAGACGCAAATAACAGAGTAAAGGAAAGGATCGACTGCACCCCAGCCATGATGAAGTTATAGGCCGCTAGTATAGATGTCAAAGATTCTGATTTATTTACAGGAACATGAAGAAGTTACGCTCTTCCAAGATAAAAGTTGTTGATGGCTTGTTGGAGTATATGATGAGGTTATGGCAGGCTTCAAGTCTTTGGTAAAAGTACTTCTTTGGGAGTCTATTTCGTATTGCACTCTTGGTCCTCTGTCGTATTAGTGCCTACAGTTGACCTTATCGAGGAGTTATGTTTGAAGTTCCCTTGCTGATAATTCCGTGTTGTCCATAAGTGCTGGCTATCGCAACAAAAAATTGTAAGAGTTGAAACTAGAGTCATGCCGAGGTTCTATTCAGGAAGCAAACAGGAAATAGAAAAGGAAACAGAAGTGACTTAGCAATTGGACAAGATGGAAAAATAGGAAGCCTTCTTCACTTTTATTTCAATAATAAATATAGAAAGAAAGTTCAATAAACGAAGAGGCATACACAGTAACTCTAAAATAGGCTCAATGTCTCGTGATGATTCAAATGTGTTACAATATTACGAGTTTTTTTTATCGTCGGCAATCCATTTTGTTTGTCCTTGATATGCATTTCATTGTCCATTTTGTATTTCTGTGCATTAAACATTGTGTATCCGTGATCAGCGGTTTGGAAATTGCAACTCAACCTCGGATGTAACTCAAGTGAGATTGGAATCTTCGGAGCAGACTGTTTTTGTGCTGGAAGAGTTCCTCAATCACTTTTCCCGCATTTGCTCTACGATCAGTGGCGACAATCTTCTATTCAGGGGCGGATCTAGAACGTAAAAACCGAGGGGCACCCAGAACTCAGACTGTGATAAGTACATCATCAGTTTACTATAAAACTTTAAAAAAATATATAAATAATAGCTTAAATTATTTTTGTCACTCAAAAGAACTGGGTGGCTAGGGCCCTCGGCTCCGGGCTACATCCGCCACTGCTTCTATGCTAGGCAATCTTTGTCACTGAGGTTTCTCTTCCGTTCACTATTATCGTTCGTTGTTTTGCCATGAGTTTCATAAGTCATCAATTTGAAAACTCAGAATACTTTTAACACACTGGTCATTTACAATACACTTGTGCCAACTAACCGTGCAACCACAATGTGGCTCGTTTAAAACAAAGAGAGGTCTCCCAATTTAGCGAATACGACTTAAGGTTCCTCCTTTAAACCCAGCCTGAAGTATTACAGACGACAATTTAAGATACCACTAACAACAGCCAGGTGTCACATATTCATACTCAGTGTTAGCAGCTTACACATCCGTTATGCAAACTATAGGTGTTTGCATTATTTAGTTTGACATTTCTCTCTGTGTGTCTCTCCCTTTCTCTCTGCTGGTGCATAGGGTTCTAGGCTCAACACCAAACCGTGCCAACTGGGCTTTGTGGTGGACAAGCACCGTGCACGTAGGGTTTCTTAAGGTTTTTCCATTCTCATTTTCTATAATATTTTTCATTCCACTATTACCATCCATCTCATCAACATAGTTTCTTTTAGCTTCGGATCATAATCGTTGGACGTTAAACAAACAAACAAACAAAAAAGAAAGTGTTCATATCTGTATGATATTTGACAACAATCAAATGTAGAATTATCATAACAACGATTGAATTAATCCAACAAGCGATCTAATAATAAAATTAAGTAAGTGAAGAAATTTCTAAAAGTACGTATACTAGAGTTAAGAAAAAATGATTACCGTCGGTTCATGACAATAGTTATGGGTCTCGTAAGTAAAAATCTTTCTTAAATTTACTAATTGTTTGTGTTTCAAAGCCTTCCCATATTTGATCTAGAGTTTTATACTAGAGCCTAACCCTACCATTTCTGATTTTGCATTGTACATTAATAATGTAGATTTATTAGTAGTGTGTAGTTTTTTATTTTATTTTTAAATGAAATCAAGATATCAGATGGAAAACAATGTAACTCAGAAACAAGGGCGGCTTTAGGATTTTAATTTTCGGTAGGCCCGCTCTCTCGCTTATCGATACATACACATTTAATTGATTAATGACAGTAGAAAATTACTTTTACAGTAGTTGTTGATGCTATTTGTTAAATAATTATCTACCATTAATATAAATAGTGGAAAATATATATTTACTCTTTGTTGTATCTTTTACTCTTTGTATCTTTATACAGTATATTTCTCAAAATTTTTGGGTAGGCCCGTGCCTACCCGGTCTACCAGCTAAATCTGCCACTGCTCAGAAAAAAGAATAGTAAACTCCCGAGTTACGAACTTAGTTCCGTAATGCTGTTCGTAAACCGAAATTGTTTTCCCTCATCGAAATTGTTAACCACAGAAACATGGTACTGTATGTATTTTTCACATTTTTAAGTGATTTTTTTTACTGTAGTAAAGATTATAGACTGATGATACATTATCCTTTTTAGAGGCAAATAAGTGACTAATTAAAACAAACACATATGAGGGTTAAGAAACAAAACGTGCAAGAAAGAACAAGGAGATTTTCAAGATGGAACACTGACAGGTATTATTTACGGCAAACACACAAAAACACTACTGGCGTGTGGAATTTTCGGTATAGGTGTGTGTCTGTGTGTGTGTGTTCATGTCCCAAAACATTGTACGTAAGTCGAGGGAGAAATTGTTCACAAGACTTGTTCGTAGACTGAATTGTTTGCAGACCGAAGAATTCGTAAACCAAGGTCTGTAGTAATTTTCCCTTTGCACAGTAATGATGTTGGGGTTACCATATTTTACGGACTATAATTTTTCTTCGAAAAATTGCCTCCAAAATTCTGGTGAGCCTTGTACTCGAAATTAATATAAAAATGTCCAGTGTTTGATTTTAAAAAATCCAGCCAGTCTTAAAAATGGGTTTATATTCCATGCCGCGGGAAACCTATCTCTATCTGGCATCATTGGATTCAACTAGCCGCAGCAGTGCACCGATGCGACGAACATGAGTTGCGGGATTCACAAGTTTGCTAACACTTGTTAATAAAAATAGTAAAAATGTTACGGTATTTTTAAAAAATGCTTAAAAATTAAGGCGCGTCTTATAGTCCGTAAAATACGGTACGTACCATTTATTAAAATTCGTGTAATTAAAATTGATAGTTGTTTTGCTATTCCGATAGAAGGACGTAATATCTTTCTTCCAAGTTCCCAGTGCCAGACTTAAGACGATTAGACCAATTGCTACCAATCAGGCGCTAGAGTGTAAACTACTCTTGGCATATTTTCAATTACATATAGCAATATATGGATATAAAACGCCAGATTTCACGTTTTACAGATAACAGTAATGATTATTCTAATAACACAACACAACGCTAATTTTTAAGGACGCTCAACTAGTTCTTAAATTATTTCCTAGATTGGTCCCTTAACCTAATAAGAATTATTAATGGTAAAAAATTACTAAAATTGCCTTACTGGCGGGTCACTTGCCGCAGCTGAGAAGCTTCCATGATCCACGGTCCTCCGCTAATCTCTTCGTCTTCACGTATGATCTTTCTGTTTTTATATCATCCATTAATTGTAGTCTCCTTCGCCCTCTGCCTCTCTTTCCCGCCACCACACCCTTTATGACGTCCCTCATGATACAATTTCTTCTTAGGCAATGTCCCAACCAGTTTCTCTTCCTCTTCTTAACAATATCTAAAAGTGTTCTTTTCAACCCCCACCATTTCTAATACCCACTCATTCGTTTTCCGCTCGACCCAACTAATTCTTTCCATCCTTCTCCACACCCACATTTCGAATGCTTCCAGTCGTTTTACATCTCTTTTAATCAAAAACTGAGCTAAATTTAGCCTGTTGCGGCTCCAATTAGGTTGGTGCGAACAAAAAGTTCACTTTGTGTGAATGATGGTTCCAAATGACCCAAATGATGATGTTCCAAATGATGGTGCAGCTCCAGTCCCAGGCTGGGATACTAAAAAGGGTGGTGGACAAGTCTACCAAAAGAGCGCGTATACAAACCCGAAAACGTATACGTGTATATATATCAGCAAATCAATATAGCTATATTTTAAAAATACAATAATCTCTGATTATCCTAACACTCCTCTAAAACACACAGGAAATCTGTTCGGGCCGATCGCCCTTCCTTGAAGACCTTCTTTAAATAGTTTTCTTTTCCTCCAGCAGAAGGCTCCGGAGGGGCACAGGGGGCGAAGCACTCGATGATGGATCTTTATAAAAATTCAAAATTTTGTTCCGGAAATGCCAGTGAGCGTCAGATTTTTCACCACTGTCATAGAATTAATATTCTAATGCTTCTTGCATGTGCCAGTAACTTATATGGGGCTATAGCCCCCTTTCAAAAATAAAAAAAAAACACCATAAATATCCTTAGTATTGACATACGAGAAGAAGGTATTTTTTAATTAATGTAAATTTAGGCGTCATTGTATCAAAAGAGTATGCGTTTTTCAAATCTGGAATGTTATTTTGATAACGCACCGCCTTAGGGGGGCACAGGGGGCGAAACATAAAATGATGGATGTTTATAAAAATTCCAAATTTTATTATGGCAGTGTGAATGAGTATTAGATTAATCACAAATGACACAGAATTAATATTCCGATGCTCCTTGCATGTGCCAGTGATTGATGTGGTGCTACAGCCACCTTCCACAAATAACCAAAAATCACGATAAATATCCTTAACAGGGACATACCAGAAGAAGCTTTTTTCTATTGGTCGATTAATGTGAAATTTTTCGTTATTGTAATAAAAAGTTATGTATTTTCCAAATCTGAAATATTATTTTGGTAACAGGGGACAAAGGACGCGGTTGGTAATTTTTGGCTTTGGAGGGCACAGGGGCCGAAGTATAAAAATTCCAAATTTTATTTGGTAGTGCCAATGAGCATGAAATTAATTGCAAGGCGCACAGAATCAATGCTCCTATGCTATTTCCATGTACAATCCGCAGCAAAGAACCTGCAACATGAGCATGTAAGTTTATTGTGAAACTACAACTAACAGCACAGGGAATCAACATAACGTCTAAGTGGCATGAATCACGCCAGGAGAAACCTCGGCGTCCTCCCCTGCACACTTATTTTGGAGCAAAAGACTTCGTCGTTTCACAATAAACATATATGCTCATGTTACAGGATTTTTGCTGCGGACTGTACCAGTGACTGATATTAGGCTACAATCCCCTTTCATAAAACAATACAAATTCATGATGAATGTCCTTATACGCAAGGACCTACTGGCAGAAGGTAAATATTTTTCATTATTAAAGTGAAATTTGGCATTATTGTCGAAAAATGTTTGTTTAGAAAAAGAGCTAAAGCGACAATATGATAATGGACATGTGTTGATCTCTTTTAGTGGCGTCAACTCAAAATTTGATTCGCCTAACTGGAGTTTCAATGTAAAATACGGAAAGCAGTTTGCTCTATATTTATACGAATTTTGCTGTAAATTAGCAGTTTTAGGTAGAAAATACGATACCATTCCTCTTCTTCCTCCCTTTTCATCTATGATGGTACATGCGTTTCTAGTTTTATTACGCCAAACCTCCAAATTGGAGAAAATAGGCAGTAAGAAATATTCAAACTTTTCGTTATTTCCCGTGAGCGTCAAAATATTTGGAAATATACCAAAATTAATACTTAGAAGCTACCTCCATGTGCCAGCGACCACTTTAGTGATTCAATTCCCCCTTCCCGGTCCCAAAATCATTTAAAGAACCACACCACTTTGTTTTACTATCTTCCATGCTTCTCTCTGGCCTATTCAGAATGCATGCTAAGAGATATGTGTTTAACCCTTTCACTGTGGAAGGCGACGGAAAAAAAATTCCCTAACCTGCGTATGTCGATTATAGTCGACGTGTTAAAATTTGTCTGTATCTTAGGTTTGTCGATTGTAGTCGCCAAAGGTTTTCTGTGTGATTTCTATTGTTTATCGAAAACAATAGAACACAAACAAAAATGAACAGTACAACTTTGGCGACTACTCTCGACAAAGCCAAGATACGGACAAACAAATTTTAACACGTCGACTATAGTCGACATTCGCATGTTAAGGAAATTTGGTTCTGTCGACAAAAGTCGACTTCCTCTGTGAAAGGGTTAAAAAGCACTGGAACACGTCCGAATCATTTGTTGGCGTCCCACTGTAAGCTGATTTTAAGCAATGTCAACAAACTTTTGTTTATAAAATACTCTCTAATTCCTGACTCAACTTCTTGTTCATGTGTGTTGACAACAGTTTCAGACCTTTTCTTATCGCAATACACCAACGATTTACGAGTTAACGTGTTGACAGTTCAATAGGATTTCGTGTCTGTAATCAACATCTGGATTAGATTGACTTCTTCGGAAATGGACATTACATAGGAGGTGAATCTCGGGGATAGACTGGCTTAATCATTTGATAATTACTTGTCGTTTCCAGTATACTTTAAGAGTGTATTCATACTGTAGTGTCCTTCGATCATGCAGTGTTTAACTCAGGATCAGCGTGATAATGTAATTGAATGGTACATTTTATCAGAAAAATCTGCAAGAGCAACAAGATCCCGTACAGTTAAACAACTCGGATTAAAAGTACACGATATGCAAATTCACCGTTTGTACAAACAGTTCCGCAGCAATTATTTTCACACTGCCCATCTTGCATCTAGAGAAAGTGCAGGAAGATCTCCAAGTGTATCTACAGAAGAAACAAAAAGACAGGTGTTGTTGTCTGTTACTAGTTCACCGCGGAAATCCCTTGCTCGTCGAAGCTTAGGCTTAAATATTAAGAAAACTACGCTACAAAGAATTTTAAGAAACTTGAAGGTAAAACGATACAAGGTCCGAATGGTTTCTGAATTGTGTGCAAGTGATTATGATGATCGTGTTTATTTCTGTAACTGGTTTATCGAGAAGTTAAATGAAAACCCTATGTTCTTATTTCAAGTGATGTTTTCCGATGAAGCAAAATTCTTCTTAAATGGTTCTGTGTCCTCACCACATGCAAGATATTGGTCATCGATACAGCCGAACGTGAGATCAGAAGTGTCAATGGACAAACGAGGAATAATGGTTTGGTGTGGTATAACTGCGACTGAGGTGATAGGACCTTTCTTTTTTGATGAAAATGTAACAACGTCATCATACTAAAAACTACTAAGAGAAAAAGTATTTGCTGAACTTGATCGTTTAAATTTAGGTCAAAGTGATGAAATATGATTTATGCAAGATGGAGTGCCAGCGCATCGCTCAAATACGACTATAAATCTTTTGAGAGAGAAATTTGGGGAACGGATTATTTCTATGGGGTCAAGCGTCGAATGGCCACCAAGAAGTCCGGATCTTACACCATGTGATTTTTTCTTGTGGGGATTCCTAAAACAAATTGTCTACCAAAAATCATGTAACAGTGTAGAGGACTTGAAGCAGAGGATTTTCCACAGTATAGAGATGATCACTCCAGATATGTTGGAGAAGGTGTTTACAGTTTCTTTAGTAAATCGCATTAATTTATGTCTTGCTCGTTCAGGAGGGCATGCCGAATAAAAGTAAGTTGATTTTATGGGTTTTACACTTAGGTAAATGATCTTTTAAAACAATTAGTGATAGTAGAGCCACAAAGAATTGTTTTCAACAAAGAATAATTTCCAGCAAAAGATTCTTATTCCTCGGGAAACATTTGTTTCTATTACAACCGTGTGTCCGTGTGTATTACGTCTGCGGTACATACGAGTAAGTTCTTATATGGAAAGTTGGATAATACGATTATTGTGTAAGAAGTAATGAAAATACATGCTTTTTCTTTTTACGAATAAAGCAAACAATATTGAAACTTACAGCTCAATTTTAATTTTTAAGATCTTACTTTTCATTAAGATTTTTTTTGTTCCTGCTACGTTTTCCATTGTCATTATGGGTTTTATTTCGAGATGGTTCTGCTTAAGTGTGTAGAAAATACGTAGGTGATTTGTGTGTGAGATTTTCTGCTATAAAAAGAGCCCTAATTGATTTTTAAAAATATAAAATTCTTTGATTATATTCCAGTGACACCATAACAACAAAGCTATATGCGTAATTAGTTACACTGACAGAAGATATTCATTTACAGTAATTTCCAGGTTTATTGTATATTTTTTTGTTTTGCAAAAATGACAACTTACATAATAATTATGACATATTTATTGTGAATTTTTGTGATTTTTGGAAGGGGGCTGTAGCCCATATAAGTCACTGGGACATGCAAAGAGCATCGAAATATTAATTCTGTGACATTTGTGACTAATCTCACGCTCATTAGCATTTTCAAAAAAAAATAAAAAATAAATAAAATAAAATAAAAAAAATAAAAAAATTGGAATTTTCATAAAGATCCACAATCTTATGCTTCGCCCCCTTTGCCGCTAAAGGTGGTGCGTTATCAAAATTATACCGAATTAAAAAAAAACAGCGCCAAATTTCACATTACTTGATTTTAAAAAATAGCTTCTTCCGGTGTGTCCCTGTTAAGGATATTTATCGTGATTTGTGGAAGGGGGCTGTAGCCCCACATCAATCACTGGCACATGCAAGGAGCATCGGAATCTTAATTCTTTGTCATTTGTGATTAATCTGATACTCATTCACACTTCCAGAATAAAATTTGGATTTTTTTAAAATAAAGATTCAAATGTTTATGCTGCGCGCTCTGTGCCCTCCTAATTCGGTGTCACCAAAATAACATTCTATATTTCAAAAACGCGTACCTTTTTACTAAAATAACAAATTATTTTACATGAATTTGACAAGAAATAATGGTCTCTCGGATGTCCCTGCTAAAATTTTTATGGCTAATTTTTTATGATTTTTTGGAAGGGGGCTGTAGCCCCATATCAATCACTGGCACATGCAAAAAACATCGAAATATTAATTCTGCGAGATTTATGATTAATCTGATGCTCACTGGCATTTCCAGAATAAAATTTGGAATTTTTATAAAAATCCATCATTTTATGTTTCGCCCCCTGTGCCCCCTAAGGCGGTGCGGTACCAAAGTAACATCTCATATTAAAAGACACATACCTTTTTAGCACAATAACACCAAATTTAACTTAATTGATTAAAAAAAAGTAGTTTCTTCCGGTATGTTTCTGCTAAGGATTTTTATGGTGAATTTTTAATATGATTTTTTGGAAGGGAGGCTGTAGCCCCATATCAGTCACTGACACATGCAAGGAGTATTAGAATATTAATTCTGTGACAGTGGTGAAAAATCTGACGCTCACTGGCATTTCCGGAACAAAATTTGGAATTTTTATAAACATCCATCATTTTATGTTTCGCCCCCTGTGCCCCCTAAGGCGGTGCGTTATCAAAATAACATTCCAGATTTGAAAAAGGCATACTCTTTTGATACAATGACGCCTAAATTTACATTAATTAGAATACCTTCTTCTCGTATGTCCCTACTAAAGATATTTATGGTGATTTTTTTATTTTTGAAAGGGGGCTCTAGCCCCATTATCAGTCACTCTTACATGTAAGGACATTGAAGCATTAATTCTGTGACATTTGTGATTAATCTCACGCTTACTGGCATTCCGAAAATAAATTTTGGGATTTTGGTAACATATCACCCACCACCTTTTTACGCCCCTTGCCCCCAAAAGGGGGACCTTCGCAAAATAATGTTTGAGACGGCTTTACTAGCTTTGTGAATGAGTGTTTTTGCATTTTGTAACAAATACAACTCATTTGCTCCAAAATCTTCACGAATAATTATTGGAGAAAACTGCTTCTAAAATTTAACATTGAATCTCCCATAAGGAAAATGAACTTTCGTGTTTACACCCCTAAAAGGGGGGCTAAACAGCAATTTTCTCTTTTTCTTTAGAAATTCGAAAAATTCAGATATTTCTCAATAAGAGTGCCAAATTTTACATTAATAATGTATAAACTTCATCTTCTCCCAGCGCTGTAGAAAATAACACGAATTATGGAACAGTATATATATATATATACGAGTCCTAGAGAACATTTGCCAATCTTTTTAACAATTCCCAAATTTATGGATTAGATCAATGAATGTACGTACCCCTCCCAAAATTTTAGAGGGATTCGTCAATGTATCCATGTCCTATAAAAGAGAAAAGACCCCTCGTATATAACTGTATAAAGTGATAAACCCTTATCAAAGAGGATAAATAAGGCCAAAAACCTCCATAATTTACACTTTTGGCAAGTTTTATATCCATGAAAGAGAACTACATGGATCAACCAAACTTAATAAGTACTCCAGTTCTATGCTACCATACCAAATTTTTAGTTTTGACAATTTCCAAAATTGAAGGGTGGGCCAAGGTACCCCGGACAAAATCAATAAAGGTGGTCCATGTAGTCCTATATCATTGCCCCTAAGCTAAACAAAAAATTTTGCTGATTCGAACGTTGGTCAATACTACTGATTATATCCACGGATTTGCAAAGCGTACTAAAAGCTTTGTCGCCACACTAGTCGTGTGTTATTGGAACATTAACATTACCGACTATTGGCCGAGTCGCTGCAGGTTTTCATTTTTCCATATACCAGTGAGGGCATGCAGTAGAGTTTTAACAATTCAAGTGTACAGAAATCCATTGGGATGGCAGCAAGATATATATATATATATATATATATATATATATATATATATATATATATATATATATATATATATATATATATATATATATATATATATGGGAATGTCATGAAGGGGACTGAATTTTACAAACTGCCGTTTCCTGCTCCATGTCATGATAAAATCGGAGGAATGATTGGCTGAATGGTTGGAGCTTTCTCTATGTGGGTCTATATCTGAGTCTTGTTCTTCCTTGCAAACAATGGGTAGATTAGAGTTATTATGGAATCCTCTAGCATAGACTTCCGTATTTTTCTCCACCTTACGTACCTTCAGCTTCCACTCGAAGTGATATTCGGCAACAAACATAATTCTCTGCATGAAATTTCTCGACACTCGTGGTAAAACTCGGTACTGTCATGCTAGAAGTTTCACGATATCGAATGTTACCATTGCGGTTGAGATAAATGCACCTCATCTAATGTGACAATCGTCTTCCATTTTGACATCGTCAAATGTCTTTCGTACATTTTGCTTTAAGTTCAGCAAGAGCTTGATGTCCCAAGAAAAAGCTATAAACTCGACCCTTATGTCAAATTAATACGGTGACGAATGACATGACTGACAGTAGATATCATCAGATTTAATATCTGGCCATGTCACAATAATATGTTGCATTCCCCAGGATCGACGAATTCCACAAGCACCTCAAGCTGATTACTTCGAACGGATCCCTTGTACTGCCAAATGTTTTTGTATGGACCTCATAAATTAGCCTGGCCATGATAGTTTTAGCTGTTTTCCCTTCAATGGTTAAACCACTTTACCGACACTGTTTTACTATTCGGTTGCACGAAAAATGTGCGTGGAAAAGAGCCCAATAACGGCTCACTTCCGGCAACGTTTCATTAACACCAACACGATACTCCAGCACCTGCAAGCCGAGATACGGCACTCATGTCGACATCTGCTTTATGTCTTGGCTCAACTATACGGTACAGGTGACAACAGTGTAGCGAAATAAGTCGAATATAAACAGATTCTTCTGTAGATTATTGATATTTCTTTCATTTTTGATTTTCATTCTTTAGATATTCACTAAGATTCTGAAGCTCTGCAGTCTCAAAGGTGACAGAGAAGCACAGCAAGAACCAGTGTTAAACGATCCACTACCGAGGATAATTGGTCCTGAACAAATGCCTGATCTTGTGGGCTCTGTTGAAGATATTCCTGACCAGATGACTGAAACTGAAAAAGGTACAGAAGAACAGTTGCAGTCTTCTATTTCAGCTACAGGGAATTGGTTTGTCAAGATTAGAAGACGAAAACGACTCTTAAGAGCTCTAAATGGTGCGTAAAAATGCAGTAAGTTAATACATTTAGGAGTGTAACCACGAAGGGGAGGTAAATGGAGGCCCGCCCCAAGCTATTTCCTAGTCCCTCCACAAATGATATTCGTTTGAGAAATGTTTATTTAAACATGTTCAGCAAATGGAGAATATTTATAATAGAACAAGTTGAACTGCCCATTCTTCGAGCAGGAAGAATAATATTTAATGAATATAAAACTTTAAAATTAAATATTGGAAAAATTACCCCTCTTTTCCCATTTAGAAGTGAAATTTTTGAAAATGCTGCTACACATGTTAACCTATTTCTTGATTAGAGTTTGTATATTAAATGTCATATCTCTAACTCAAGTAAATTCTCACATTAGACATTTCTGAATAAAGAATCGAAAATTTTAATACTAGAAATTGTTCCTTTTAGTGGCCGAATTTTTGGAAAGGCTGAAACACGTAATTGAATTATTTCATTTAGGAGTTTATATGCTGAATTTCATATCTCCGACTTAAACGAATAGGGGAGAGAAGGGTAGCCTTTGTCAGGGGGTAACCCCGGTCAGTGAAAAACTTTTCGTAAATAGAAGCAGATGATGGCACCTTACTGACAGCTGTCAGATAAAGTAATTTTGAGAGCGACGCCATTGTAGGAGTGATGGGTATTAAATGAAGGCGTGTTGTATTTTTCGTTGCGTTTGATATAATATTAGGCAAAATATTCAGCACTGCAAGTACTATTCCATTTGATATTTTTATTAAGTGACTTTTTAGGTAGACACTATGCTTATATAGTTCTAAAGCAATCTATAAGTTAATGCATTCATTTGTTTGTGTGTTGGTGTTGACCGTGTTTTACTCAAGACATGCGTTTTGGATAGCCTCGGTCAAACGGATGGGGTAATGGTAGTTAGTGACCGGGGCTCCCTGACATTAAAATAAACGATAATAAATAAGTCTTGACAGTCAACCCCCAAATCATGCTCTTCAAGTGTAATCTAACTCAGAGTCCAGAAATGATGAAGTTGAATAAGGAACTTCCCCTGGATCCAGACGTATATATCCATTTGATGATTTTTTTGCCAATACCAATAGATTTATATTTCAAATATATTAAGGTGTTGACGAAAAATATATGTAACTTCAATGAATAAGTAGTTTTTTAAATCTGCTTTACACGAAACTGCGGTTTATTATCTGTCTCTGTAGATACCTAACTCTTCTAAAGTTAATGAATAAATTTGAAATGTTAATAGTGTTGAAGTTTTTTTTCTATATGTAAAGCATGGGGAAATCCTTGACTGCCATTACCCGACCGTGTGGGAAATAACTGTCAATTGAGTATGGTCATTTTTTCGTTTTTAGCTTGGCAATGAAATAAGATATGTATTTTGAAATTAGTCACAATAAACTAGACAGAATTACCTATAGAATCGACTTTTCGCGGAAACTTTTCGTGCTTTAGGATCTAGATTATAACGATTTTTGCTTAGGTGACCGCCATTCCCCCATTCTCCCCTACTCACAATGAGTTTTTACCGTGTGCGTGGATTTTCTCGGGGTTCTCCCGTTTCCTCTCACTTTCTTCATTCCACCATTTCATTCAATTCTCATCATCAACGTCTCCTTTAGCCTAGCCGGCATACCCGTGGGACGTAAAACTTAAAGTGTTTATTTTTATTTCACAATGACATTTTTCCGTATAAAGAATTGGAAATATGAATATTATAGAATATTACTTCCCGTGCTAGAAGTGGGACTGTCGGAAACGTCGAAACATGTATTCTCTTATTTTTAATTAAGAGTTTAGATACCAAATTCTACACACATAACCTGAGTGATTCACATCTGGCAGTTTCACGATAAAGAGTCGAAACTTGTAATATAAAAATTTCTCCTTTTTCTCCATTTAAGAGTGGAATTTTGATAAAATACTGAAACACATGTTCTTACTTTGAAACATTTTTACTGAGAAATAATGAGAATGAAAAATGAATGATGAGAAACTTTTATACTGAGTATCAAGTTTCTAACATGATATATCTTATTTTTATTTTAAAATGGTAATTTGAACACAATTTAACCTCTTTTAAAATATGTAGTTCGAAAAGCCTTTTCTTATCCCCTGTTTTTATGGCAAAAGGAATGTCCTGTCCAAATTTTGTTTCTAAATATACTAGTATTCAAAGGTGAAGAGTTCGGTCATCAGGACAAGATAATAACAAGGCAATATTTAAATTTTTAATAGTAAATCTCGAATATCAATCAGACAGTACGCATATTTGTTTAGCCAAGAGATGAGAAGTAGACAGCTTGGAATACGCAAAGGTTTCGCTAAAGTTCAGCGCTTCGAAATGAGATAAGCAGAATCTATTACCACGCTCCGCATTACCCCTCTCACTCTTTAGTTTCCATTTAACTTCATTATTGTTACATGGCCCAGTCATCTACGAATTTAGCGAATCCATTCACTTTCGGCTCTGTTCGGAAGTGTTCGACTCTCCTTCACAACCAAGACAGGCGAATCTCAACCTTTAAAACAATGGTTATGAAGCTTCTGAGTTACCGTTGCGTTTTCAAATCCTACTGTGACCTACCAACTTTTGATTAAAATTTACGTTTGTTTATTGCCTACAAACTTACACTAATTACATAACCTACCAGAGCGTTAACGCGATAGACCGAAAATGTACCAGCGAGCTACTAGTAGCTCGCGATCGCCGGTTTGGCGGTCACTGCTTCAAAACATACCATTGCTTGCACAGCATATACGTTTGCTGTGTGTATTTCTTTCTGTGAGTGAGTATGTAATACCACTACTTTATTCTTTACTGATTTCAGTTGCATGAAGAGTAAATGATTGTGAACTCTTAAAGAAGTGTACGACATATTATACCAAAATCTAACACTTGTAACAGAAATAATCATGGAACACGCGTGTGAGGAGAGCAGGGTGACAGGATGCTTTGTCGGGTGCGATGAGAGGTATAGATTATTTCCCGTCACCATTTTTTTAAAAATATTCCATGATCATATTTTTTATTAAATGTTGGGGGAGGAAATAATCTATTCCTAGGAAAGGAGTTAATTCACTGGGCAATTCACTGGTTAATTCACTTTCTAAGTATTTTATTCCCAAGCACTGGGGATCACAAATAAAGCGTCGAAAAATGTATGGACGACTCCAAAAGTGCATTATCACCTGCAACTGTACTTTTTCTACAATAGTAGGCAACCCAAAAAGTAAGTCGTTGGGTTGGTTGAGAGTTAAAAAGGCGTTGGACCAAACCTCAATTTTGTTATAAATATATCAATGTGGAAAACTACAAATAATAGAATAAAATACATTGTTAAGAATGACGGTTTTATTATTGTGAGGGAAATGGATGACATACAACGTTACAAAATGATCTTACTTAAGCAGTTCAAATAAGATGAATGGTAAGAATAGATATAAAAAAAACAGTTTCTTTCCTTCCTCAAAAAACTCGTGAAAAAGAAAGTTACGTAATGTAAAGGATTAATATAAACGCATAACAGCACAACAAGAAACATCTACAAGAAACGGAGACAAACACAGACTAAGGGACACCATTGGCGTAGCAGACTTGCAGGCCTCCCATGCAAAATAAGGACATGGGCACCTACTTGTAAACCCAATTGTTATAATAATAATAATAATAATAATAATAATAATAATAATAATAATAATAATAATAATAATAATAATAATAATAATAATAATAATTTCCCAATCTTTGATTCTGCCTAAGAGCATGTCTGCATATAGCGGTAATGTGTGCACTTGTTTTAATGAGCGGTTCCAAAGGCCAAAAGGGATGGAAATCTCCGAAGGAGAGAAACAAAAACACTTTCTTCTGATAAATTCTAGGTCAAAGTTCGAAGCACTTGTTTTTGACAGGTGTTTTTTCTCTTTTTCTTTTTCGGGAAGAGAAAAGTTTTGGAGCCTAAGAAATTACAATATATAATATTGCAAATCTGCAAATGGATTTATTTCCATTGCTATTTGTAGCAATAAAGAATATTGTTATTGGAAGACATTGCGAAATTTAAGTTTTGTTTCGTCATCCATTGCAAATCTTAGGGGCCTCCTATGCCTCTCCCCCAAGATCGATATCGAAAATTTAGGATATGGATATATCGATGTTGACATATTTGCGATATCGAATGTTGATATGGTGAATATCGATATCGATATATCGACATCCCACAGGCCTAAATCCGAGAAATGATGCTTGAAATATATTGGAATCAATAATCAAAATCTAAATATGTTCTTGCATTCCGTATGCAACGTTGAGGGAGAAGAGGCTGAACCCGAATAAACATTTTAAGCTCAAAAAATTGTTAAAATAAAAGTAGTTATACTTCCCACATAATAGAAAACTATTACTGTAATTTATCTTTTACCTCTGTTTCTGATTGTCATCAGAAATCAGCGACAATACACATAGTTTACATACTATAAAATATACTCTATAATTTTCCACAACTAAGCAAACGTAATGAATTTCTCGTAATAATAACGTGGAATGTTCTACGAAACAATCATAATTCATTCTCCTTATTTTTCTCAATAATTTTGACACAGACTCAGAACTATAAGATTAATAGAACTAGTAATGAAAGATTTAATTCCTTTTTTCTCTCACACTAAAAGACGTCTGCATTTTGCTGAGATTGTAATTTTTTTAAACATATAAGTCCCCTACCCTGAGCTAATTCTGGCTACCAAGGTTTCGAGGTAATCGGTACCAGAAAGTGTGAAGTTTGTTGACTCTCAGATCTCGACAGTTTGTTAAAAGAGATTTCACAATTTGTGTTGTTATTTCTTCGTTATAAAACACTTATGATTGAGTATATTCATGCTGATTTACTGAACTTTACACTCGGCATAAAAAAGCGACAGTTAACACTTTGCAAATAGGCCATCCAATATATACCGTCTTATCCCATAATCATGTCTGCTAGAGACCCCCTCTCTCTCCTCCTTTCGTCTCTCCCATATTAAAATCAGCAACAACATGAGCACAATTCTAATTTCAAAATATACATGTATTAGTGTCAATAAAGTGAAATAATAAAAATGAAAAGAAACGAGATTTATAAGTTGATGTAGAGAGAAACAAACATACCTCAATGAAAAATTGAAACCAATAGATATCCGTTAGAGGTACGGAAGTGAGAAAGAGAGAGAAAATGAGATAGAAGTAGAAAAGAAAAGGGACCAGACGTACAAATATTGGATTTGAACGTAGTAAGAAAATAACCTAACATTATAAAGTTCCGTTTCCAGGAATCCAGCAGTAACATAGAAATAGCGTTTTGTTTCAAATTTCTGTCAGAACTATTCAAATAAATACGTAGAGAATCCTTGAAAAATTCATTAAATCACTTTCAAAACGAATACCAAACTTGGTGATCAAACTAAGTACTCAATTTCCATTGCAACTGAAAAGTCCCGAGACACATCTAAGATCATGCAAAAAGTTCCTTCCCGCGTGGTTTGGTTGCAAATTCGGCAGTGTTCATTAAACGTAAAGATCTGGATACATTATAATAAACCTAGTATGTAGCCTACGTAATACCATCCATTCCAGACTAATAATGTAAACTGAACAAAAAGAAAAAGAAAATATATAAAAAAGAAAAAAATGAATGAGTCGTATTTTACAGCTAAATTTCTATCAGAAAGAGCTTACATTAAAAGTCGGAATTATATCAATGACAAGTTACAAATGTTTAAAAGGAAAATTGGGTGTAGGTTCCTTATAGACGTAGCAAATCTTGCATATTTCGCGTCTCATACATGAATAAAACAAATTGAAGAATTATAGGATGGAAACGAATTTTGTGTGAAATTAATATAATTAATATCTGTCTTGAAATAACCGAAAAGGGTGCCATTTTCTAGTCATTTTTGATTATTTATCTGTTGCGAATATCCACTCTCGATTCCACCTATTGCGGATATAATGTTGTAATTCGCAATGATAGAATGAACACGCTAGAACTGAAACTAATCATCGCAGTGATACGGTGATTCGATTGAGACTCGATAACACACAGGAAAAAAAGAGACTGCGTGTTTCCTTGATATAGAATGTTTATTTGTATGTGTGTTTGAGAGAGAAAATAAAGATGCAAGACATGATAAGGAAACGTCAAGCAAGATGATAGAGAAAGAGAGAGACGAATACAAATATGAACACTACTTATCATTACTGTGTATGATAAGACTGCACACACTGTTTATTCGGATTCTCGCCTTGCATCTTCTCCAACCAACGTTGGTAGCGAATATTTTATTATAAGAAATATAGTATCTGATGGGGATTCGAACCGAGATTTTCGGTTTGGAAGTCTAGGACAGTATCAATACACCCACAGTTGCTCTACCCGAAACATATTTAACAGAGGGTATTGTGTTTTTTCTAAGAACAATAACATAAAATGGGTACTTCAGACCAATTAAGTGTTTCGGAATGTCCTAGTAGCCATTATAATTATTATTTGCCCTTTTCCAACCAACATTTCTAAATAGTCTCTATCATGATACAGGTGTTTGGGTCCATATTCATACGGATTGCTTGTTTAGTACTAAAAGTTATTCTTGATTCTTCACTATCACTTTGTGAAAAAAGACCTTCGTCTTGATCAGGATTCGAACCTACGCTTTGAAACTCTGCAACTCGTGAGTCCGAGACGTTACCCCTACCCTACACTGCCACTTGAAACTATATCTCAAATCTTACTAAGTTCAGTTCTGCTGTTTGGAACGAACCGGCTTCTTTCTCTAAGGTTATTTACACCAAAGACAAATTAGTGCCCATTAATAAACGAAATAACATACAATCCAGGAAAAAATACAGAAATAATAACATACTCTGCAGTAATTACGCCGTGCAAGTTCAAACCCCATGCCGTAAACTACGCCAACACCTACTGGCCCACTTGCTGGGATCGTCGTTATAGCGAGGTGTCGAAGGATTGCCACTAGTGTGCCACTGGTGGCATTGTTTCGTCGAGTCGAAAGAGATATCTAGAGTTGGGATATTGAAGTTACCACCGCGTAGCAGCGAAGACCTCATTTCGGTCCGCGCTCCTTCGATTCGTCGCTGAGAATCTCGGAGGGACCAAACGGACCATGTGCATGCGGTTATTATTATATATTAGATTAATATACCCATTCTTCACATGGGGGCAGTATTTTGAAGTCAACGACTGTGGGAGTAACACCATTCATTTCAGCGACCGCGAAAAGTATGGATTAGTGAAAGTATTGGTCATTTTGGGCTCTTTTTACATGTCTCAGTATCTTCCCGTTGCCCCACGACCAGCATACAATGGTAGGTGAATTGCAAGTAATCGCTAATGGAAGTGTCACCATTGATCTAAGCGACCGCAAAGATTATGGATTTGACACTTAATATCCGTAATTTTGGATTACTTGTACATGTCCGGCCTGCAGCCAAATTGGGTGAATTTGGAAGTTATTGCGATCGGACTTTCACCATTGATTTCAGCGACCGCGAAAACTATGAATTCGACGGTAATATTGGTCATTTTCTACTAGTTTTACATGTCCTGGTAAACGTCCCGCGGTAACTGCTCTGGTTCGAATTTCAACAGAAGTTCTCCGCCTTGGTCTGGGCCCTGGACCAAGGCATCCATGATCAAAATTAGGTAAGTGTCGTTCAACTTGTCTGGTCCCGAGGTCGGTCCTGGTCACCCCCCCCCCCTTCCGTGAGACCCTCCTGGTTCGGATTTTGACAAACATTCTTCTCCTTGGTCTGGGGCGTGGACCAAGGTATACATGCCCAAAATTTAGTAACTCTCGGTCAACTTGCCTGGTTCCCAGGCCGGTCCCGGTAAACGCCTGCCTTTTCTCAGATCCCCTGCTTTGAAATTTAAAAAAAACGCTTAGTCTTGATTTTGGGCCTGGACCAAAATACCTGTGACCAAATCTTGGTAACTGTCGGTCCACTCGTCTTGTCCCTGGGCACACAGACAGACAAACACACAAACAAATTCTTTATTTTATTTATATTAGATTATTTTTTCCTGACGAATTTTACTAAAGTTAGCTCCAGGAATCAAGAGTAACGTGACTCGCCATAAAGAGAGAAATCTTGAGATGATTGCTTATAATTGTTTGAATTTGGATGGGAAATGTCACCAATCATTTGAAAGTGAATATGGGAGAAACATGAACTAAAGTAAATAGACGCGCGTCATTTTGTTGTAAAATAGCATGGCGAGCAGATTTTATCTGATCCCAAACGGTTATCGTCCAATATACACAGTTAGTCGAATACTCTGCTTAGCCAAATTCAAAAAACCTCACAGATTTATTCCTCTACAAGCGACGTTTTCTTCATCACCTCGATGGCCAAGTCGAAAGAGCATTCGCTTAGTAATCAAACGGTTGGTGGTTCGCGCCCACCCCAGGATGCCCTTTTTACATTTTAAGAGGTTTTTTAGACTCACCTTAATGTAAACAAATTACGCACTTAGGCGATTTAACATATTTTGGGAAGTAATTTTTGTGGTTCATTGGCCTTACGTCGCATCACTGCCGCTGTTGGTATAATTTTCAACACGAAAGTGGGGCCACCGCTGATCCCTGCTGCAGGGCCGCCAATTTTGCAATAACCGCATACACATGACGCGATAGTTCGTATTGATCCCTATGCGATTCTCCGCGACGAATTGAACGAGCGTGGACCAAAATCAAGTCTTCGCTGCTACGCGGTGGTAACTTCAATATCCCGACTCTAGATATCTCTTTCGACTCGACGAAACCCTGTCACGAGTGGCACATAGCAGCAATCCTTCAACGCGTCGCTATAGCGACGGTCGAAGTATTCCAGAAAGTGGGCCACTAGGTGTTGGCGTAGTTTACGGCATGGGGTTTGAACTTACACGGCGTAATTACTGCAGAGTATGTTATTATTTCTGTAATTTTTTCTGAATTCTATGTTATTTCGTTTATTAGTGGGCAATAATTTGTCTTTAGGTTCTCGAATGAATGAATTTCTGTGTGCACTTTGGTGTAAATAACCTTAGAGAAAGAAGCCGATTCGTTCCAAAGAGCAGAACTGAACTTAGTAAGATTTGAAATATAGTTTCAAGTGGCAGTGTAGGGTAGGGGTAACGTCTCGGACTCACGAGTAGCAGAGTTTTAATGCATAGGTTCGAATCAAGGTCAAGACGAAGGTCTTTTTTCACAAAGTGATCGTGAAGAATCAAGAGTGATTTCTGATACTAAAAGAGCAATCCGTAAAAAAGTGGACCCAAACACCTGTATCATGATAGAGACTATTTAGAAATGTTGGTTGGAAAAGGACAAATAATAATTATAATGGCTATAATTCCATCCTATAATTCTTCAATTTGTTTTATCCACGTATGAAATGCGAAATAAGCAAGATTTACTACGTCTATAAGGAACCAACATCCAATTTTTCTTTTAAACATTTGTAACTTTTCATTATAATACAATTTTGACTTTTATTGTGGGCTCTTTCTGATAGATATTTAGCAGTAAAATACGACTCATTCAATTTTTAGTCTTTTTTTCAATATTTTCTTTTTTCCTTTTCCTTTTTTTGTTTAGTTTGCATTAATAGTCTGAAGTGGAAGGTATGACCTACTCAACCTACTAGATTTGTTATAATGTATGTCGGATTTGTACATTTAATGAACACTACCGAATTTCACACCGAACCACGCGGAAGGGCAGGATGTGTGTTAAACTTTTGGCATGATCCTAGATGTGCCGCAGATCTTTTCAGTTTCAATGGAAATTGAGTATCTGATTTGATCACCAAGTTTCGTATTCATTTTGAAAGTGATTTAATGAATTTTTCAAGCATTTTCTGCGTATTTACTTGAATAGCTCTGACAAAAATTTGAAAGAAAACGCTATATCCATATTACTGTTGCATTCCTGGAAAAGGAACTTTATAATGTGAGGTTATTTTCTTACTACGTTCATATCTAATATTTGTATCTGTGCTGCCTTTTCTTTTGTACTTCTATCTTATTTTCTCTCTCTTTCTCACTTCCGTACCTCTAACAGATATATATTGGTTTCAATTTTTCGTTGAGATATGTTTAATTTTCTCTCTACACCAACTTATGAATCTCGTTTCGTCTCATTTTTATTATTTCACTTTATTGACACTAATACATGTATATTTTGAAAATAGAATTGTGCCTATGTTGTTACTGATTTTAATATGGGAGAGAGGAAAGGAGGAGAGACAGGAGGTCTTTTATCAGACAAGATTATGGGATGAAAATCTATGGGGTCTCTCTATGCGGGTCTCTGAGGGTGTGATCTATGGGGTCTCTCTACCAGACAATATATATATTGGATAGCCTAGCTGCAAAGTGTTAACAGTCGCATTTTATGCGGAGTCTATAAGTTCAGTAATTCACTCTAAATATAGTCAATCATAAGTGTTTTATAACGAAGAAATAACAACACAAATTGTGAAATCTCTTTTAACAAACTGTCGAGAACTGAGAGTCAATAAACTTCACACTTTCTGGTACCGATTACCTCGAAACGCCGGTAGCCAGAATTAGCCCGGGATAAGGGACTTATATATTAAAAATTGACAATCTCAGCAAAAAGCAGACGTCTTTTAGTAGAGGAATTAAATCCCCTATTACTAGTTCTATTAATCTTGTAGTTCTGAGTCTGTGTCAAAATAATTGACAGAAATATGGACAATGAGATATGATTACTTTGTAGAACATTCCACCTTATTATCACAAGATTTTCATCTTCCGGTTTGCTTAGTTGTGAAGAATCATAGAGTATATTGCTATAGTATGTAAGGTATGTGTATTGTCGCTGATTTCTAATGACAATCAGAAATAGAGGTAAAAGATAAATTACAGTAATAGTTTTCTATTATGTGTGTAGTATAACTACTTTTATTTTAACAATTTTTTGAGCTTAAAATGTTTGTTCGGGTTCAGCCTCTTCCCCCTCAACGTTGCATACGGAATGCAAGAACATATTTAGATTTTGATTATTGATTCCAATATATTTCAAATATCATTTCCCGGATTTAGGCCTATACGATATGTCGATATATCGATATCGTCGATATCGATATTCACCATATCAACATTCGATATCGCAAATATATCAACAACGATATATCCATATCCTAAATTTTCGATATTGATCTTGGGGAGAGGCATAGGGCCCCATAAGACTTGCAATGGATGACGAAACAAAACTTAAATTTCGCAATAATGTCTTCCAATGACAATCTCTTTATTACCACAAATAGCAATGTAAATAAATCCACGTGAAATTTATTGTATTTTCCTAGGCTCCAAAACTTTTCTCTTCCCGAAAAAGAAAGAAAAAAGCATCTGTCAAAAACAAGTGCTTCGAACTTTGACCTAGAATTTATCAGAAGAAAGTGGTTTTGTTCTCTCTCGGAGATTTCCATCCCATTTGGCCTTTGAGACCGCTCATTGACAAAAATTACACACATGATCGTTATAAGCAGACATGCTCATAGGCAGAATCAGAGATCGGGAAAGGAAACAACAACAACAACAACAACAACAACAACAATAATAATAATAATAATAATAATAATAATAATAATAATAATAATAATAATAATAATAATAATAATATAACAATTTGGTTTACAAATAGGTTCCGTCTGTTTATCTTGCATGGGATGCCTGTAAATCTACTACACTAATAGTGTTCCTTAGTTTGTGTTTGTCTCGCTTTCTGATTTCTGTGATGTTAGGCGTTTATATTAAACTTGGTACATTATGTAACCTATTTTCTTATTTCTGTTTTTTCTTAAGAAATTAAGAAACTGCTTTCCTCTGATATCTATTTCTTATCATTTATCTTGTTTCGACTGTTTAAGTAAGATCATTTTGTAACTTTTTGTATCATCCATTTTCCTCAAAATAATAAGCCCGTCATTCTTAACTATTTACTTTATTTTATTCTTTTCTTTGCTGTTTGCCACAATGATATATTTGTAACAAAATTGAGGTTTGGTCCAACGCCTTTCGAATTCTGAACCAACACAAGGACCGAGCTTTTTGGATTGCCTACTATTGCAGGAAAAGTAGAATTGCAGGTGGTAATGCACTTTTGGAGTCGGATATACATATAACCAATTTGGTGCTGTTTCTTCATGTCTGTCAGTGGCTCCTCCCAATATTAAATTCAGTCCCGTCTAAGAAATTGGGCTGGTTATGTGCCCGAATTGAAGAGATCGCTCACATTATCTGAGTTTCATATCTCCACACTACAATAAGGTTAGGAATCGTTGTACATTTTTATCAAACTATTTTGCGATGTTATTCTTTCTTGTCTCTATATTTTATACAGCCAATTCAACTGCTGTTATTAAGTTACATAAAGCTCTTGTGGAAGTCAGAAGGAAGTTAAAGGAGAGACGTGATTTCCTTCAAGAGGAAGAACAAAAGACTTCATCTTTCTGTGAACACCAATTAATTGATCAGGAGTGGTGGTGGCTGAAAACTTCCACACAGGTAAATATTTTCTAGTTTTTGCAATAGAATTTAATAAATTTCAATATTTTATTAATATCAATGATTATGACAAAAATAACAAAATAATCGTTTTGTAGAATTGCATATATTGGTGCGAAATAAAATGGGCAAGAAAATCTGAAGGAGTTTGATCTTCAACAGTAAGTTCATGATATCTTCTGTCTCACGTGTCAGTCTAACATAAGCTAAGGGAAGACAGAAATCTGAAGGACGGGAGAAAAAAACAAGGAAACTACAAATTAGACAAGTACCAGATATAAAAATATTTTGGTTAATGCCGTTCCAAAAATAAGAAAAATAGACAAACAAACAAAAGAAAGTTAGTTTATTCCAAATACGAATGACCGTCTAGCCTTGGGACTACTTTGTCTAGAGAAGATAACATATGTATGGTTGAGTGTGAAAGAATAAGTCTGAAGGTAAGTGTAACATGTAGCGTATTGTAGATAGAAATCCTGGAGGAAATCTTAAGTGATCATCCTGTTGGTCAGCGTGGATGCAGCATTTCCAGAGTCCGTTTCAAGCACCAAATCAAGGAATTTACCTTGATAAAATTATTGATTGAGTATAGTGACATTCGTGTATTCTTGTGGAACTATGCAATTGATTGAGTAGCTGAATGTTTTAGTTAATTAGTTAGTTAATAGCCCTAAGGCTGTGAGGATGATACTAACATTGAGATTTGGTTCTACTTGACTGAAGTTTTCCTCACAGAAGATGGAGTCAAGTAGTCGAACAGCAAAGCTTGCGAATATATTATTTCAGTATGTCAAATTTATGATGTTGAGTTGATGTAGCTTTGCTATGCAGTCTTGATTTGTGATACACCCGTTCTGTTTTTTTTTAGGAACGAAGTGTTCGTTATTGTGAATAAGGATGATTCGTACATGAACTTGGCCTGATAATGGCTTTGTATATACTTGCACTGTTTTTTGAAATCATATTCTGATTTGTTATTAAGTGTTTGAGTAAATATATAATTTTCAGAGCTTTACTTTTGAGATGGATAATGTGATCCTTTAGCGTAAGTCGGTTATCTAAAATGACGCCTAGGTATTTAGCTGTTTTTGTTGGACGAAAAATTGTTTATTTACGTCGATAGTATAACGTTGCGATGACCAGGGCCGCCCACAGGGGGGGATGTATGGCGCAAGCTGCGCCATTGAGAAAAATTTGGGGGGGGATTTTACTCTACTTTCGAACTAGCAATTTTACTGTCGGAATAGCATTAAAACACGATTTTGAGAAGCTAATTTTCAAAAATTTTCCGGGGTGAACCCCCGTACCCCCTGCTTCGATACTCGATGAATGAAGTACCGCGCAAGTAGCCGTATGAAAGGAAAGGTTGGTTCGTTTTAAGAGAAGGGCCGCCCACAGGAGGCATGAATGGCGCAAGTTGTGCCATAGAGAAAAAGATTGGGGGACTAAAAAAATTGGGGAAGAATTTTACTCTAATGTCGAATAAGTAATTTTGCTGTCGTCAGAATAACATTGGAACACGATGCGATTTTTTTTTTAATCTCGAGAATGAATCCCCTAACCCCCTGCTTAGAAACTCCATGAATGAAGTACCGCGCAAGTTGCTATATGAAAGGATGGCGCCAAGTTCTGGTGAACAACAGTTACAAACACTCAAGGAATCACTTTCAAATTTAGATTTGAAACTTGCCTATGTTGTCTGTTGAAAATTATAAAGTAGTTTGACATAATTGTGAGCTAGTGGTAACCATACAGACAACAGCCAAGTTTCAAATCTAAATTTGAAGTGAGCCAGTGAGTGTTTGTAACTGTTGTCCACCAGAACTTGGCACCTATTTTTGTGATTTCAATTCTTTTTAAGGCCACTCGTACTTGGCTCTTTTACAGGAATGTTTTTTTTTGTTGGATATCACTTCTTTTTGTAGGCTAATTTCGAGGACAACATTTTCTTTTGGTATCAAACTCAATAACTTGTAACTTGCATCTTACTTTTCCTGTACAAGGGAATTATATCAATATTTTGTAAAGAAAAAAATAATACTACTAATTGTAAAAAAAAAAAAAAGAATACCTGTGCCATACACAGTGTGTAAAAGTTTTTATACCCTTCAATATCCTTATAGAACATATTTAGTATTGTACACTACCAAGACTACTAATAAAAGTAATGCCATTTTTATAATTACTACTGCCCCTACTACTACTACACGCATTCTATAATACTACTACAGGAAATAAAAACAACAACAAAAATAACAATTATTAGTACTATAAAAAATACTGCTACACTGGGCAATTGTTTTTAGAGGACTTGAGTTTTGAGGAGGGAAGAGATTATTAGTTTTGGAGGGGAGTGCGCCATCAGCTTTGGGGGGGGATGGGCACCCCTGGCGATGACAGTATATTATTAAAATTTTGTGTTTTGTTGGCGTTGATGTTCAGTTGCCATTGATTGCACAATTGAGAAAATATTTTGACTTGTTTTTTCAAGATGGCTGAGGACGAGTTGGAGACTATGTACTGACGTCTAGTAGGCGGTATCACCAGCGTACAATCCTAATTGAATATATGTCATTTTATCATTCCGATCAACTCCGAAATAACGCATCTGTGCATCCGCAATAATGATTTTCTGTTTTCGTATAAGGTATGATTCCCAAAGTTGTCAGTGTGGTTTCCGAACTCCCCTATATTTTGAAATAGCTTATTTAATTTTAAACGATCACATGATACAGAGTTAGGTTTAATTTTATTTTAAAATCACCAAAGTATAATGTTGTCGAAGCCATTTTAGAGCTTATTTTCGAATTTAGAAATCAATTAATTGTAGTTTTAGGACATTGATTTCTATACTCACGGCAAATGATGTTGCGGAAGGAGAACTTAGATATATGTTTCATTTTTTACTTCATATTCGTCTTCATTTCATATATTACAAGAAGTATGTCTGCCACCATTAGCGAAGGACAAGTGTGTTTTGCACACACATACAGTTACATAAATAAATAAGTTCCAGTCGAACAAGAAACGTAATTATTACTGTCAACGAATAACCCTTTTTAGCACCACAGAAGTTATTTTTTTCGATTTTTTTAAAAATACACATGAGTTATTTTGTTCAACTCAATGTAAATTATCGACTGTAATACGCATTATTTTTGGGAGATATTTTACTTCAAAAGAAATTAAAATTTAATGGCAATTTTAGACTATCACATTAACCATACCATGTACTGTCATATGGCTAATGTCATAACGAAGAGGTTGATGAGATGATATTTCAGTATCAGTTTCATTCTAATAAGTACTATGGTTCTCGCGCAGCATCAATTTCTAGGTTTAAAAATTAATTGCTTTTTTCTCCTTTTTTCGAAAACTACCGGCACGCATGAAATTTCAGTCACTTATATACTTTTATTCTCTCAATAAGATTTACTGATTGGTATATGTCTCTTCTTGGGCAGCAAGGAAGATCTCGGCCAGTTGGCGCGTGCTTGGCTTCTAGATTTCTACGCTTGCCCTTTCAACGCGTGCTTTCATACACTCTGCCTGTTGTTGTATTTGCAAGCGATACTTTAGATCCTTCGCAGAGCGTCATACCATCATGGACTGTTCATTGGCTATTGACTTGCCGCCAGTGTAAAACGCTTGCATCAAGCATGAATGCAATTGGAATCCAGCTTGCGGCATGCATGCACGTTTTCCAATCAAGCCGACTGCAAGCTTGCCGATTTTAAATGCAAGCTTACAGCAAGTGGTTTGCAAGTTGCCTCTGCTATTAGGGATCACATGCCTTTTTTCTCGCTAAACGTTGTTAATATTGTAGAATTTATAAAGGTAACCAATAAAGTTCTGTCGCTTTTGTGATGGCATGTGTTCAATTGGCCCTCACATCGTGAGTTGAATGTGAATGGAGATAAGGCGAAGGTCAGTTGTTGGTGTGAGTGTATCCAACATACTATCTGGTTGTGCCAGTTCAGTTACACCATGAACTTGCGTAAGGACAAAATGAACATGGGATCTCCACAGAGCGTCATAAAGGCGTGCATGCTGTACGAGTTCAAACTGGGGTCAAGCACCGCTGCAGTGGGGAGGAAGATATGACAGGCCTTTGGTGAGGGTTTCGTGACTACGCAGACTGTGCAGCGGTGGTTTAACAACTTCAAAGACGGTGACGAAACACTTAAAGACGCATCGCGTGCCCGAAGACTAACACATAACAAAATGAAGATTTTGAGGCAGCAATTGAGGCAAACATTGGCCACACAAGTGGAGACTATCGTATTTGTCAACATCAAAAGATGCCGACAGAGCTGTAAGTAGTGTGTGCTAATGGTTTTGAGATGTGTTACAAGGTAGAGAAAGTCATGTATTGTTAATTGCTACATAGGTGAAAGCAGGTGAGGATTTTCCTGTAAAGTGAATGACCTGTATCACGTGATTTCTTTAACTGGATCATATATTTTATTCTTTCGTAATAATTTACTCGATGAACAATCTTTGATTGTAATTGAATATTACTTGTTCTTTCGTATAATACTTGTTGTTTAAAAAAAGATGGGAGGGCATAAACTTTATTCATACGGGACATATTTTTATAGATGTTCGCTTGTTGTGGATGCGGAGCAATTTTCAGATACATCTTTCTCTGCTGAACTCAAGACACTAACTGACGTTTTCGCGGGCTTTTGGAACCCTTATGGACGGAAGTGAAAGTTGGTGGTGTAGGGTAAATTACCTTATTGCTACATCTTGATACCGACAACCAATAGAAAGGAAGTTTGACATCACAGAATACCGACGACACAATAGAAAAGAAGTTTCGCGCTACGATGGGTGAACACGTGATTACCTTGTGACTATGGAAATACTTTAAATACAGGTTATAAGGGAATATATATATATATATATATATATATATATATATATATATATATATATATATATATATATATATATATATATATATATATATATATATATCGGGTGTTGCAAAATAAGTGTTACAACTCTTGGGAGGTGACTCCTACCACTGAGACAAGAAAAAAAGTTCTCTTGAACTTTCGGCTATCGGACATAGTTTCAGATCTACGAGGCGCCGAAAGCGTGGGAAAATGACTTTCGGACGCCAATAGTTCGGAAACTATCCAACGTAAAGAGGGCGGGTAAAAAAAAACTGAAGAAGTCATACCTGCTCTATTGAATTTTGCATGTTTCACAATCCTACCATGCACGCGCAAGGGATTCCCCAAAGGAACGTAGGGGGGCGCGGTGGCTCAGTGGTAGAGCGTTCACCTCTGGTGTTTGGGGTCCCGGGTTCGATCCCAGCCCCCGCCAAGTGAACTTTGTGGTGGACAAACACCGTGCTCGTGGGTTTTCTCGGGGTACTCCCGTTTCCTCCCACTTTCTTCATTCCACCATTTCACTCATCTCTCATCATCACCGTCTCCTTTAGCCTAACCGGCATAACCGTGGGACGTAAAACTCAAAGATTTCATTTCATTTCATTTCCAAAGGAACGTAGGGAGTCCCGGATAATCTGCCAAATGAAAATTGGTCTAAATGGATATGAATTGATAGGGTTTCTACCAGGTAACAATAATCCGTTTGTATTAAGTCGATATCTGGAACAAATACAAAATGGCGGACACCTTCATGCCTGTTGTATGTGGTTGCATAATCACCAGGTGCGGATGCTGGCCAACAGTGACGTTCTGAGTATTGAGAGTAGCGAATTTGTACTCAAATGCTCTAGAAAGACATCTGGAGTGTCGGTAGAGCACAACAGATGAAGCAGGGTGATTCACATGTGTCTAAACACGTAACAAAAAATGCCCAGAGATGCACTCATGCTCAGTAAACGTGAGTTCAAAGCGCCGGAAATGTAAGGATTAACGTCAAGAACATGAAAACCATTGCCAATTCACCAATAATATTCCATCAATCTGATGCAATATGATGTGCACGGTTGCATACCAATAAGGATACAACAACTGAGGCCTAGTTGAAATTATGCAAGGGACTCACTAAGAAACTGGGTAAACTAACTGAATGTCACTAGTGGGATCGCATGATCGATATTGAAATGTGGCCAATGTGTGTGTTTATATCGACATGTAGCTAATGGACAAATGTCAACATGTGACACTACTGCTCCTGGGACACCGTTACTCCTACTTTGGAAAAATAGGAAAATAACTACCCGGTCTTGAATCTGAGGCCTTGGGGTCCCAATAGGATTGGAAACTGCGACCACGCGAGCGAAAGCGAGCGCTCTAGCCCTGAGGCTCGAGGGAGCCTCGCTTTCTCTGTATTCATTTCTTTGAGGAGTACCCACTTTGTTTGGCAAGCGCTCTTGTACAGCCTCCCGATATGCTTGTATGTTTTATTTTGTTACTCCTACTGCACAGTTGTAAACAATCAGAGCTTTAAGACGTTTCCTCCTATTTCTCATGTCGTTTTATTTTCCATATGTATGGTGTTCCAACTGTAGTGTTGGTTCATTTTCGTCTTTGTCTTGTCATGTGCACTGTGTGTAAGATAGGAATTTCTGGAGGTATTTTCCTATATTTCGAGTACGACATTTGTCCCAAAAGACGTGGGACATGATACAAGCTTGTTATTTTAACACTCTACCTGAATTTGAACCATGGATTAAAAGATTTAATTGCATATGTATCGACTGTGGGACAGTGTCCCAAACAGAGGGACATTGATACAATCGTGTTCTAGTTACTTTCTACCAAAAAGTGCACCAGTTTTAATAGCAGAATGTACAACTTTAGTTTCCTTGTTTTCGTACGTGAGACGGTGTCCCAACAGTAGTGGGACATGTTGACATTTGTCCATTAGCTACATGCTGATATCAACACACACATTGGCCACATTTCAATATCGATCATGCGATCCCACTAGTGACATTCAGTTTACCCGGTTTCTTAGTGAGTCCCCTTGATCAATTTCAACTTAGCCTCAGTTGTTACATCCTTATTAGTATGCAACGATGCACATCATATTGCATCAGATTGATGGAATATTATTGGTGAATTGGCAATGGTTTTCATGTTCTTGACGTTAATCCTTACATTTCCGGCGCTTTGAACTCACGTTTACTGAGCATGAGTGCATCTCTGGGCATTTTTTGTTACGTGTTTAGACACATGTGAATCACCCTGCTTCATCTGTTGTGCTCTACCGACACTCCAGATGCCTTTCTAAAGCATTTGAGTACAAATTCGCTACTCTCAATACTCAGAACGTCACTGTTGACCAGCATCCGTACCTGGCGATTATGCAACCACACACAACAGGCATGAAGGTGTCCGCCATTTTGTATTTGTTCGAGATATCGACTTAATACAGACGGATTATTGTTACCTGGTAGAAACCCTATCAATTCATATCCATTTAGATCAATTTTCATTTGGCAGATTATCCGGGACTCCCTACGTTCCTTTGGGGAATCCCTTGCGCGTGCATGGTAGGATTGTGAAACATGCAAAATTCAATAGAGCAGGTATGACTTCTTCAGTGAATTTTTTACCCGCCCCCTTTACGTTGGATAGTTTCCGAACTATTGGCGTCCGAAAGTCATTTTCCCACGCTTTCGGCACCTTGTAGATCTGAAACTATGTCCGATAGCCGAAAGTTCAAGAGAACTTTTTTTCTTGTCTCAGTGGTAGGAGTCACCTCCCAAGAGTTGTAACACTTATTTTGCAACACCCGATATATCCTAACTATATATAAAACTACATGAGCTGACATAAATTATTGAGCACTTCCTGTAGGGCTACAATGATTAAATTTGGCATGATTGTAGCTTTCCGGAACTAACCCACAGGAAAATTGTCAAAAGTGAATATTTTTAATTTTTAGGAGGTCTAAAGAGGGGATGAAAAATTTCCCTATGTTATTTAAATGGACCTTTTTTTGGACTTATAATCTCATGTTTTAGGTACTTAGAATTGGAATAGAAACTTGAAATTCGTTATGCTTACACATTTTCGTGAGCACTACCTAAGTAAATCAGTACAAGTAAAAAATTCCGACCTTACAGTGGTTTTATAGGGAACTGAAAAATCTTTCCCATGTTATTTATATGGGACACCTTTTACACCCTCAAATTATTGAGCACTTCCTGCAGGGCTTCAATGATTAAATTTGACATGATTATAGCTTTTTGGGACAAACCCACAGAAAAATTGCCAAAAGGGAATATTTTTAATTTTTAGGGGGTCTAAAGAGGGGATATAAAATTTCCCCATGTTATTTAAATGAGACTTTTTCTGGACCTATAATCTCATGTTTTAGGTACTTAGAATTGAATAAAAACTTCAAATTCGGTATGCTTGTACGTTTTCGTTAGCTTTACCTAAGTGAATCATCAGAAATGAAACTTTGCAACCGTAGATTGGTTTTATGGGGAACTGAAAAATCTTTCCAATGTTATTTATATGGGACGTCTTCTATACCCCAAAATGTTTAGGCACTTCCGGCAAGATTAGAATGATGAAATTTGACATGATTGTAGCCTTCCAGGACTAACCGACAGAAAAATTGCCAAAAGTAAAAAATTCCAACTTTAGAGTGGTTTTATAGGGAACTGAAAAATCTTTCCATGTTATTTATATGGGACATCTTTTACAGCCCCAAATTATTGAGCACTTCCTATAGGGCTAAAATGATTAAATTTGACATTATTCTGGCTTTTCGGGACAAACCCACAGAAAAATGCCAGAAGTGAATATTTTTAATATTTAGGGGTTCTAAGGAGGGAATGAAGAATTTCCCCATGTTATTTAAATGGGCCTTTTTTGACGTATAATCTCATGTTTTAGGTACTTTGTATTGTAATAAAAGCTTGAAATTCGGTATGCTTGTACGTTTTCGTTAGCTTTATCTAAGTGAATCATCAGAAATGAAAATTTGCAACCGTAGATTGGTTTTATGGAGAACTGAAAAAATCTTTCGCATGTTATTTATGTGGGACGTCTTCTACACCCTAAAATGTTTAGGCACTTCCGGTATGATTAGAATGATGAAATTTGGCATGATTGTAGCCTTTGAGAACTAACCGTGAAAAAATTGCCAAAAGTGAATATTTTTTATTTTTCAGGGGTCGAAATAGGATGAAGAAATTCCTATGCTATTTAAATGGGCGTTTTCTTGGGATACAAAATCTTATCTGTCAGATAGTTGAGATAGGAAAAAAAGAAAGTCGGTAGAATTCCGCTCCGCTGCAGCTGCCTTTGTCCCCACTTTGAACTCGTATTGCATACACGCCCTTATGACGCTCTGTGGAGGTCTCATTCACTCTGTTCTTACGCAAGTTCACAATGTAACTGAACTAACATAACCAGGTAGTATGCTGCACATACGCAGAACAACAGCTGACCTTCGTCTTATCCTCATTCGCATTCAACTCACGGTGGAAGGTCCAATTGAACACAGACCTCCACAAAAGCGACAGAACTTTCTTGCTTACCTTTATAAATTAACAGAAATAAAAAATTCCAACTTTGGTGGGGTTTATTTATATGAACTACTTTTATATCTCAAAATTATTGGGCAATTTCTTTAGGTTTACAATGATTAAATTTGGCATGTCAAAGGAAAATTGCCAAAAGTGAATATTTTTAGTTTTAGGGGATTTTTGAAACGGGTATTACGGAACGTGTTTGTTACAGTTGCTTTATATGTTGTATTCTTGTTGATCTCTTGTTAAAATGCACGGTCTTTGTTACCTTAAGTTATCATTATAGCGGTTGCTGTTAATTGTTTAATTTTATTTAATGTTATTTGTTTTAAACAGTTGTGCACTACATATCAAATCAGTACCTCCGATAATTGTAATCGTTCCGAGGACAATAACCTGCGCTCTCTACACAGCGCATCATTAGCATATGAGCATGAATCTCCCTGACATTCCTGGAAACATCTGTACATGTTCACTACAGACAAAAGTTATAGACGCCGTGATAAAAATTGGCAAATGATACTATAAAAGGGAGATTTTTTCGATTATTTTTTCAATATCTCGGGCCGTTTGCAAGATTTGAGCCTACTTCCGTTTGAAGTTTCTAATTCATGTATGATAAGTGTATTCTTTCTTCTTGCATTCAGTATGTAATAAACAAACAGATTACATACAAAATTAATTACAATAGATGGTGTTCAATGGGCAAAACACTGCAAAAATAAAAGTTCGTCTTAGACTGCAGAAATGGTTATCGTTCCTTTTCAATTATTTGGGCTTAAAACAAACGTCTGAGACATTTACAACCCCAATATACAACGATGTGGTGTTGCAATGCATAATGTTTAGGATATGATGCTCTTATTATTATTATTTTTAATTCCAACACTTCCAGTGTGCCCGTAAAAATGTAATAAAGAAATAACAACTATACCCAGGGAACAACACCATTGGACTTTCATTTCGGAGTATGATACATTTCTGCTGCAAAAATTCCTTTTCACTTATACTTGATAGTAACATAAGAGTCTACGCAAAAAGAAATCCCTTTAAGCTTCTTTATGGAGAATGCTTGGTGCCTGTCCAAATACAAATCATATTCAACTTCATTTTCACACTATGATACGAACCTTCCCAGACACAAATACCACTTACGTTCCACTTTTTTTAGTATACGAAAGACATGACGAAGCAAAAGCTTTCATTCAAAGGAGTATGCGTGTAGCAGGATACTACAGGGGTGGTGTGGAAATACTACAAAGTTACAAGAAAAAGAATCGACCTTTGTCTTACAAATATGCAAGAGTTATGGTAGAACAAAAATCCCATATTTCTTTTTTGAAAATTATAAATAAGAAAGAAAAAACCCTCTGAAAATGAGAAACCAACATCATCATTCATTATACAATAAGTCGATAAATTGTGGTTGACAAAACAAAGGTTGCTATAAAAAAAAATAAACTGTGAGTTATTAAGCAGAGCATTAAGGAGCAAAGGATGATAAATATGAGATCTGGGGATGTTGGGCCGATTTAAGGAAACATTAAGAATAAATGCACGAACGTATGACATGCGAGGCCGTAGGCCGAGCAAATACGGGGGTCTGGGGGCGAAGCCCCCATCTGGCCAAAGGCTAGTATCTATCTATATATATATATATATATATATATATATATATATATATATATATATATATATATATATATATATATTAGGCACTGCTGCTGAATCGGAAATATACGAATCGTCGTCAGATAAAGAATTTGATGTTGATTCAATAGAATCACCTGTGCTAACAGTTTCAGAAACCCCACCGTCATTTCCACCTGTATTATCAAGATCATCGAGATTTTGGAGTTTAGACTGTTGTTGTAATAGTCAAAAAGTGGACTGTGAATATATAAAGAAGGCTATTGAAACATGAAATTTCGATGATACATTAATACGTGATGGTTGTAGAGAAGGATCCTGCCATGATTATGCTCATGATTGTATGAATGTACCCCCAAAGTCATTGGAAACACGTGCTTGGAGTATTATAGCAAGCGCTAGTGTTGAAGATGTGTTTTACCTGTATGCAAAGACACATACAGGTGTGATTGGAAAGTTTTAAAACTGGGCTTGTAATTTAAAATGGCAGTACTTATAGGTTATTCCGATGGATCTCCTTCAAACTAGCCCCTTTCTGAATGAACACATCGATTCCAACGATGTTTCCACTTGTGGAAGTATTTCTGAAAATTATTTTCTGTGATGGTGTGAACTACTCTATCCATATTTGGTTGAATGTCCTAAATTAAGTAAAATCTCTTCCCCTTCAATGACAATTTTAATTTAGGAAAGAGATAGATGTCGGCCGGAGCCACTGGGAATACAGGGGTTGCGGAAGCACAGGAATGTTGAATGAGGCCAAAAATTACTGGATCGAGAACGCACAATGCGCTGGTGAAATGTCATGGTGGTGAATCCAATTATTTTCTTTCCATAGGGCAGGCCTTTTCCGCCGCACATTTTCGCGCAGACGCTAAAGGATACTTTTGTAGTATCCCTGGTTGACTGTCTGCCCCTAGGGGCAAATTCATGATGCACGATTCCCTTAGAATCGAAAAAAACACTAACATTGTTTTCACATTCGACCGACTTTGTCGCGCTTTCTTTGGTCTTGGTGTATCTGGGCTGGGAGATTGGGCCTTTTTTTCTGAGTCATATCCATAAACCCTTAATTCATCACTTGTTATTACCCTATTCAAGAAATCTGAATCCATTTCAGCTCAATTAAGCAGTTCTTGGGACAGTTCAAGCCTGTATGGTTTCTGCTCGTGAAACAAAACTTTTGGAATGAATTTCGCGGAAACTCGACGCAAGTTCAAATCGTTAGTTAAAATTGACTGAACCCCAAAGAAACTTAAATTCAGGTCTTCAGCCATCTCCCTAATTGTAAGTCTACGGTTCGAGCTCACTAAATCGCCAACTTTCGCAATGTTTTCGTTAGTTTTTGATGCTGAAGGCCGTCCAGACCGGGGGTCATTCTCTACTGACTCACGGCCATCTTTGAATCTCTCAAACGAGATAAACACTTTTGACCGGCTCAGACATTTGTCTGCAAAAGCTGTTTTTAAGAGTTCGTAAGTCTCCGAAGCAAATTTCTCAGTTTTAAAACAAAATTTAACACAAACGCGGTGTTCTAATTTTTCATTCACTTTGCGCACTTAAAAATCCGCCAAGACACACACACACAGCCCTCACTCAACTGGTTGCTATGACGTACTGAATAAAGATATCTCGGTGCATGTATGAACATGTCTCAAGGACACACCAAGTCACCGCTTCCATACTAACGGGCGATTATATCTCCTCCTCCTGAGCACTGTTGCCAACTGTTAAAACATTCCAATCACTCCAGGTATTATTGCAATATTAACAAGAGAAAAATTCTATGAAGCATATGTGGAATTATTAAATGATATAGACTATCACCAGGAATTATCGACGTTTTATTAAGAAAAGACACAGGGAAATCTGACATTGTAGATTGAAAAAATGTATTCGAATAGTGCTAGTGTTTTTATGTATGTACTGCTGAAAATATTAATGTGAATTGTGTATTAAAAACTATAAAAGTATACTTACATAATAATATCCAATCGAAAGCGTGGAATACAAATTAAATATTCTTCATGATTGTAATCATCTCCATAATACTGGAACATTTGCAACGAAGTATTTATCTCTTGATAGGAGGCGCGGTAGCTCAGTGGTAGAGCGTTCACCTCCGGTGCTTGGGGTCCCTGGTTCGATTCCAGCTCGGGCCGTGTGGACTTTGTGGTAGACAAACACCGTGCTCATGGGTTTTCTCGGCGTTCTCCCGTTTCTTCCCGCTTTCTTGATTCCACCATTTGATTCATTTGTTATAATCACCTCTACTTTAGACTAACCGGCATAACCGTGGGACGTAAAACTGAGAGATTTTATTTCATTTTTCATTTTATCCCTTGATGGGACGCTTAGTAATCTCTTTGGAGCGTTTGAAGAAGAATATAGTGAAATATCATTTATATGCTTTATGCATAAAATTTGTGATCTCTTAAAAATGCTGAATTTGTTGTACAAATCATACCTTTCTTCCTTCAGCACAAAACATGAAATTTCACCATGCGTAAATCAGTATAGTATTGATAGTCAAGTTTTAAAACGTCTGATAACGAATTTTTTATACAGTAAAAATACAGTAAATTTCCATTGCTTGTAAAATCTCCAATAGAATACAATTTATTATCATTAGGTTGCTAAAAGCAAATTGATTGGTTAACATTAAACTTACACGGTTTGAAGTGGGATACCAAAATTGAATATACTGTATCATTCATACGGAACCTTGTATATCAATTACGTGCAAAGAATTCAACTTTTTATTGCAAAGCTTTAGAGAAATTCTTTGGATTAAGAGAATATTTGCATTAGATAATGTTATTGATTTAGAAACAAAACATTGTTCTTCATTTAATTAATTGTGTGGAAACACATTTAATGAATATTGTTCCTTTCACACAAATATTGTAAGGAGATTAGGATGTGCATATCGTAATGCAAAACAGTTGAATTGTTGGTGGAAATATGAAAGATCTACAGCATTAACTAATGCGTTATGAGACTGTAATGTTTCTTAGGAATTGCAAATAAAATGCAGGTATGTAATATTTTTACAAATTTATTGTACTAAAACATTGTAGATATAATGAAAAATAAGAATTATATATATATATATATAATTAAAAAATCTGTTTTCTTTTTAAAATTTTGTTTACATGTTTATAAACGATATCATCATTCTTTTTCAATTTTTTCTTATTAAACATTTTAAAACACTTAAAATGATTGAGTACGAATAATATGATGCAAAAAGAATGAAATGAAATACCGGCACAACATAGAATCATCGTGTTCATATTGTCGATTATTTGTAAAACATATTTTAGTATTTTTGATAAAAACTTTTTTATTTCCTTGGGAATGTCAATAGCAAGACTATCAAAGTAATATCCTTGTTTTTTCTCATCGATGTACACTGCAACCCAATGTGATCTATTTGAATCAGATGTATCGAGATTAATCACATGTCCAGCAGGAAGTTCTACCATTCCAGGAATTTTGTCAATAGCATAAATCCAGTAACACTTGCACCAGTCAATATATCAGTTAGTAACACTTTTAACAATTCGTCACTATACACGATGAAGATTATTTTTAATTGTAGTAGGTATGTAATTGTCACTGTTATTCACTTGTAAAACATAGTCATACACTTTTACATATTCACTATACAGAATGCTTCATGAACACTGCACCCATATTGCCCAAAATGATGTTTATTAAGCGCACACTTGTGAACGTGAAAACTTAATGAAGTATACTTTGGACAGTCTATTTTTTCTAGATTTGTAACATTTCTTTGAAGAATTTCTTGAAGAAAGCACTTAATAGCTATACCGTAAGTGTATATACTTATGGTACTTGAACAATATATTTGAAGTATTTCCTTAAGATGTAAATACTTTGCATCGTCTTCGTGCCAGGTAATACCATACATATTCCTACTTAGGTATTCGCTTGTAGCTACGATCGGCTCAGATAACTTGACTTTAAAGGATATGGCGGTTTAAAATCCAATTTTGGAAAAGGAAACGTCAGGATTTACAATTGCTAGCTCCTTTAGATTAAATTCTTTATCATTATCGTGAAAGGCAGAGAAGTGTACAACAACCCTCATCATACTCAACTTAATAAATTAGACGGTGTTATCAGTATAAATATTTCTATCTTCGTCTATTTGTGCTAAGGAATCAAATTGTGCATACACAATGCATGTAACAGGTCCAGTTATAGATTCTGAAAATAATACTTTTAAATTTACAGGGGAATCACGTACTATATCCCATGTATTGTCATTTAAAGTTCCTGTTGGAGACAGAATAAAATCATACAGAGCTTATCCATTTGAATAATCATCAAGACTAACAGCAACAGTATGTGAATAATTTTAATAATATATACCCGTACCTGCAATTAAAGTATAGAAACTTGGAAGGTATAAATCGTTATTAAAATCAGAGGTGAAGGGGTTGGGAGGCAATTATTTTTAGCCGACTTATAATTGCAGTTTGTTAACGTTAAAGTTTCGAAACTCATATTGATTAAGATGTGATTTCTAATTGAAGGCTGTATCGGAGATGAAATCAATAACCAGGCTTTTAGGAACATTACCCAAGAAGAGATTATCAAGGTTTTAAGACTTGATTTGTGCAGGTATACTATAAGATCTTGTCTCTACTCTTGTCAGAGACAACTTGGCCGTTTCCGAAACTATTCGCGTATATAATTGCATAGCTAAATCTGCAGCTACATCAATGCCACGTACATGAAGAATAAGTTTTACAAGTACAACTTTATAACTTGTATTTTCAGGAGACATTAAGTAAAAATTATTTTTACTGCGGTGTAATTTTACACGTAAACTTACTTTATTGAGATGCATACGATCTAAACACACAATATTAGTATGAAGACGTCCATAGGTTTCAAAAGATTTATTATATTTCACCTTATTAGCACGGTTTTCAAAACAAGCATTTGCATTATCTAATTTATTAAATTGCTTTGCAGTATCTTTATGCCATATGGCACATGCTAAATGTGTTTGAGAAGCATCATAAGAATAATTTAATGTTTCAATATATGCACGATAAGGTTAAGATCCTGATGAACTAATTAATTTATCATTTAACGAAATATCAATTTTACTAAATAATGAATGTAGGAAGTTATTTACTAGTGCAACAGTATCATCTTCAGTTAAATTCGTACCATCAGCTTTTGTAATTTTAGAACGTACATAAAGATATAGATATGCAGGATGAATAAATTTCCCTGTTTCTCCAGGAATAACAAATTCAATAGGACTTTCTGACGTTAATGTAGAAATATTACGGTATTCAGCATTAGTAGTTCCTTCAATAGCTGCTTGTGTTATTGGAATACAAAACAAATCAAATTCATTGGTACAACATTTGGAAATATCTGGATTTAGAAGTGCCATTATTAAAATATATCGTTTATATGTTTACGTTTTGTCGGTGGGCCAAACTTCACAATTGCAGGAGCTTTCCTTTTGCATGACCGTCTCTTACAGCTACCAGTTACCAACTGTCCGACTTTATTCATGGCTTTTGTCTTTAAACCATCACCAGCTTCTTTTGCACGGGCGCGAATAGATTCCTTAAATGGATGATTTCCAATATATCAGCCGCAACTTGTATACCTGTTTGTAATGACTGACGCCCTACAGTTTTTGCACCTTGTTTAAGAAATTGTAAAGCAAAACGAAATAATCCTTTAAAGAAACTACCTATACCGTGTTCCCTTTGATATAACGTACTGAAAATATATTCCACGTCCACGGTGATAAGAAACATCTCAATCTCATTTTTATTATTATTTAGCAGATGCAGGAGAGCGTTTAAAATGTAGTGTTACGGTCAGTGTCCCAGAACGAAATGGCAAATTTCGCCCTGCATGATCTTTTAATAGTATTTCAATTGTATTAAAACAAAATTTTGCAAGTGGCATATAATGAATATCTTCAAATGTAATTGTTTGAACTTTTCGATATTAAATATCAGAGATTGTTGCTACACGTATTAATGGTGCTTTTGTTTCACCTAAAAATTGATATTGTATAATATCTGTATAAATGAAAATATAATGTGAATATCCAATATCCACCTATGGTTGTTTGAATCCACGACGTTCTTTAACAAGATTCCATTTTATAGAAGACCTAACTGTAAGCCAATTGTAAAGCTAATGTACTTGACAATGTAATTGTGTCTACACGTTCATCACATTCAACATGTACAATATTTGAAAAACTAAATTTTATAAATCTTGATACTGTGTTTAATTCATCTAGTAAATGATGAATGGTTGGATAATATCCTATAACAATTTTATTTTTAATAGGCTCTGATTTTTAAATTTGTACCATAGAACATTTTACTTTCGGTAACATTATAACACGTTAATGGAATATGTACTTCATTTAATCCTACGTACTAATCGGATTCTGATAATCGTATATTATTTTTAATTGATTAATAAAATGTGCTAGACTATTTGCAGGATATACATTTGTACTAGCGTTTGAAACTAATGTAATGTAAAAACTATCATCAATACTTTCAGAAATCATTTTGATTTAAATTGAAATGTCAAGTTTGAAGTTCTGAAACGAAATGGTAATTTTAACCCGTGTTCATCTTTTAAATTTAATTCTATCGTATCAAAATATTTCTTTTCAAGTTTAACATAATGCAGTGTCTGAAACACAAAAGATTTTACATGACCGTGTTGTACATTATATACACTACGTTTTCGAACTATCGGTCCTATATTTATTGTTGTTTCACAATATCAACGCACACATTAATACAGTAGTATTGGGAATATTATAATCTAAATTACATGGAAATTTTCCACTTGTTAATATTAAATCAACATTTCTAACTTTTGTGTATCCAACATTTTTAATATCAAGTGTATTTTCATTAATAAATCCAAAACTATGATGTAATACTGGTATAATATCAATCATACAGTGATCTTCTAATTTTAAAGAATGTTTAACAATTTTGATTTTTATTTTGAAATAATGTTACATACGAAAATTCTTAGGAATCAACTGTAGAATAGATTCAATAGAAGAATAATATCCTGGTGTTACTTGCACATGATGTTCAACTTTAGCATCCATAACATTAGTAATTAATATTTCATTTTCACCAACATCATAAAAACTCCACGGAATATTAATTTGTGTTAATGCAACACCCCATTCCTCATCACTTAAGTCAATAGGTTGCACTAATTTAACTCGAAATGAACCTGTAGTATTATTATCAAAAAGTTTACTACTTGCATTTGAAGGAAGAGTAACTTAAAAGTGTGTAAAGTTTGAATTCATCTTGCAGACTGAATAGAATCTGATCTAATTCACGAATTCATACTTGACGGATATCCCAACCATTTTACATACATCAACCCATTTTTACGTTTTAATTTTTTCAGTTAGATAAGTTTTCTTTGAATTTATTACATTTTATAATTCTTGTGCATAAAATATTCCCTTAATTTCTTCATCATTCCAATCTTTTAATTTATAAGTGACAGGATTTGATTTAATACGTTTATCAACAATAAATATTTCTTGTGATTATTTAGGTAAATATCCTTTCTCTAATTTATATTTATACTCACTAAGACGAACATAATCGCCAGGACTAAATATACAACTTATCTTCTTTTCATTTATACTATTTCAGTGTAATGTTTCCCACACTTTTTTACATCGAAATCATTTACTTCTGTAGGTGCGATTTTAATACTTGAATGATATGATTGATTATAATTATTTACAATTTGATCTAAGACATTAATATATCGATAAGTATTCTTTGCGGTAAAGTAACGATACAATTTTTCTTTTAATGTTCGTATGAAACGTTCTTCTTAAGCACATTTAATTTCAGAATGAACACTGTAATGATTAGTTTCATGTTTTTTAAACAGTTGTTTTACATGACGATTATAAAATTCACCACCTAAATCTGTTTGTACGTTGAACACGGGCAACTTGAAATTTGTTAAAATTTTTATTATTGCTTTTGTCATTTCAGACCTTTCTTTGCTTTTAAGGGAACACAATATGCATAACGTGAAAAAATATCAATACAACATAATATATATTTATAATTATTATTATACTTTGCAATATTTTGCATATCTGGTAAATCCATTAGTAATGTTTCATTTGGTGCACTTACATAATACTGTTTACGCTCAAAATCTTTACAAGCTGGTGCATGTAATGTATAATCATCTTGAGAAGCTAAACATTTCTTAATTTCTTTAGACAACTTTGTTTTACGATGTAAAGTTTGTATACTTGATAAAGAATCAGGATTTGGATAATCATAATATATTTTCATAATTTTGTCATTTTTATATACTATATTCTTTCCAATGTTTAAAACATTTGCTACTGCTGCAGGACTAGGCGATTTTCTTACTTTACGACTACGTTGTCTTTACTACTACTACTACTACTACTAGTATTCAGTTTTGATGCCGGTGTGCTAATAGATGTACCAATAAATTCTTCAGAATCATTAACATCTAATATTTTTTTTAAATTCATGAATACCTATAGGATTTCTTGATTATTTTCTTGTACGAGTAACATCATTTAGTAAATCTACAATATTTGAACCTGGTATTGTATTTCCTTGAATACGTACCATACCAGACTTATCCCACTGAATTTTATCAGAACTTGTCAACTGTTTTAATAATAGATCTGTTTTCCTACGAAGCGTTTTCGGTAGTGATTGTAAAATGTCGGATGCAAATGGTAAAATAGAAATATTGTTATCATGTTTGTAAGTTGATTATGATGATTTTTCTTCTTCTTCTTCTTGAATGACAGATAAGGTAATAGCATTATGTGAAGATGAAGTATACTGTAAATAACGATGCAAAGCTTGTTGATATAATTTCCACTTTTGTTATACTACGACCACGACGTTTTAAAATGTTATTCATTTCTTCATCTAAAAATGACTGATGTGAATGTATGAATTTAAGATTAGATCAAATTTCATGTACAGCATTTTCAGGAAGTAAAATCATTTTACGTAATTCTGACATAGTTAACGACTAAAATACTACTTCCTACTGCTGCAAGAAGTGGTCACAAGAATAATGGTAGAAGCGCACCAGCTTTTTGTACTAACAACTTCTTCTACAATGCCGTGCACTGTTGAGTTGAAGCACGTAAGGTCTTTTCATGTCTACGTAAACGTTGCTTCTGACGTGAATTTAAAGGGATGATTTCTTTTATTCTGTTTTTAGGTTTTTGAGAAATTGTTCTTATTAAATCCCCAGATTCATTTTGTAAAATTTGTTTTCGTTTTGTACTCTTGCATTTGCACAGAGCACGGAGTGTGTTGTAGTGTTGTTTCACCTTCAACATCTTGATGCAGACTAAGCAAAAATTTCTGTTTGCATGTCTTTTACTTTAGTGTACAGATACATGATTTCATTGGGAAAATATTTGTACATATTCGCAATGCATCGTTTGTTTTCTTATTAAGTCAAATAATGAATAAGTATGAGGCTCACGTGTTATTTCTTCGAATACATTCACGATTTGTTTACTATATCGAGGAATAATTTGCCTAGCCAAATATTGTATTTGTAATTTATCACGAGGGTTTTTAAAAACTATAATACATGTATTTAAACTAATGTCAGGTGCATGTTTCCTTTTGGAAATAAATTTTGAATAATAAATATTACACTCAACTTTTTATGATGTGCATAGTTTGTAAATAAATTAGCAACATCACCATTGGTTTCTAACATTAAATCATCAAATATTAATAATGAATTTTCTTTAATTTAAAAATTACTCATGTCGGGTATTCCCTCTACAAAACGTATTTTTGCATTTGCATCTAATTTTGGTATTACTGCGCCATAACACCATACAATATAATTAAATTTTATATTAAACATCTGAACGCGTTCATTAAGTAATCGATTTGCAAAACAAGGTTTTCGAGCTCTTGAAGGAACAGCGATTAAAATAGTAGAGGGATGTAGAAACTTTAACATCTTGTATTCAAATGAATGCATACAATAGAGCACTTGCTTTATATACTCACACACTCACACATTAAACGTCGACTTTCTATGAGAAAGGAGAATATAAAACAATCACCGGATTATAAGAAAATTAAAGCTCTTGAGTTAAAATGATCATATACTCATAGAGTGTACTTATAAGCTTCTACAAGAAGCAAACGAATCGATTAAAAATTTAATTATGAATAAATTAAGGAAAATAAATTTAAAAATGAATAATTTAAATGGGTCACAGCACAAAACAGACATTCATACAGGTCAGATTCACTCGTTCGTTGGCCACCTCATAACCGTAAGGTACTCTTGCACGTTTTTGTACAGGTTCATTGTCAGTTAGATCATGTTCGTCAATATCTACTTTTTTGTTGACCTTATGGCGTGTCTTTGTCTCTCTACAGCTAAAGATACGGACCACCGGTCTACGCACAACACTATTTGGATTTTCTATTACTGTGGACTCTAATTGTCCAGACACTGATTTAGAGAAACTCTCAAAGTTATTTTTCTGAGAGGTCCTATCGTTTAGTGAAATCCCCCTAATTTTGAGTATATGCCGAACATCCTCTTGGGTATTTATTAGCCGCATAGCATAGTTTTTGACGCCGAATCCGACAAAGGTTGTAAATTTCCAACCTTCTGGTACTTCATCTGTTAGATGACTCAAATAGTTTCCAAGCAGTAACAAAGGTTCCTCATCTTTTTTCTGTAAAAGCATGATACTGTCGGTGTCACAGTAGATTGCTCTCTCTGGTCCTACAGTCATCAATAGTTCGTACCTCTAAGTCTAGCCCACGGAGTACTAGTATTACATTGAAAAACTCTAAAGGTACGTTTTCAGTTTCAATGTCTCCGTAAGTAATAAATAAATGACCATCATTAATTAGGACCACACTTTGAATTTCATACCGTGCCGTTGTTAAATACCAAAGAGATGTTATTTCATTACTAACGATCACACTCTGTGACATGTCTGTCGGTTGCCTCCATTTACCATATTGTGAATTGAGGTATAGTTTAGCACATTGCCTCAATCCCGGGTTCATCCTAATGTTATCATCAGGGTTAGGATTTTTAGGTGCGGCCTTTTTGTTTGTAGTGCAAATTAGAGCTCTCTGAAAGAAACCAATGCGTGAGATGTTGCCTGAAATTGAGAATAGGTATGATTGTCCAGCGCCTTTTCCCCCTTTTTGTAACCTTTATCCCTTTTTTCTCTACTCTGTTCAAATCCCATTTCCTATCCTTTTCTGGTCTTTCTCTTCTACTTCTGCATTTTTCTACAGCACATTTTATCATTTTATTTACTTTCCAATCCATAAGAATACATATATATTTAGTTAATTAACTTCTCGTCACCTTGCCGTGAACCTGGAATTATTGCGCCTGTTTCCTTTCAGTAAAAGCTGGACTGTAACAAATACAAATACAGCACACATGCAACAATGGAAAACATTAGTTCATTGGGTTATTTTCATGTATAAATAATCTTAGCAGTGTATTTATACATTCTAATGTTGACAACAGTCAGAGTTGAGTTTTAGCTAGCTTGAAATTTAAATCTTGTAATAGGGAATAAAATTTAACTTAAACCTTTTCCCAGTACGTTTCTGTTGTTGAATCGAAGTTGTTTGTTGCGTAACAAGTTCAGTATAAAAATTCCTCATGCCGAAGGTGTCCAAATTCAGATATTTGCCCTGTCTCAGGAGTTCAAGCAGGATTTCATCGAGACTGATGGGAGCATTATTCGATGCACTGTTTGTGATCAGGAATCACATTGGATTGAAAACATCAACGAGCCCTTTTCCTGCAACACATTTCTAGTTCAAAGCATCAAAAGAATAAATCTCTTCAAACTAACATATTCCGACAGCCGCTATTAAGAAACACCTTTGAGCAGTGATTTTCAAAGGTCCAAAATCTAAGGAATTTTGCATTGATTTGTGTGCAGTTTTAACTCAAGCTGGAATTCCCCTCAATAAGGTGAACCATCTGGCCTTGAAAGGATTTCTTGAAAAGTATACACGAACGTCAGTTCAGATGAGAGTACCTTAAGAAAAAACTATCTTGAACCTGTTTATCAAGAAGCCATACGAAGAATAAAGCAGAAAGTGTGGGATTTCGATGTGGGAATCATGCTGGATGAAACTACAGATTCAATGAATCGATATATTTTGAGCATTCTGGTCTTTCCCCTCGCAGGTGAAAAAGTTAATCCCATGTTGTTCAAGATGTATGAGTTGCAGAAAGCCAATGCCAGCACAGTCATGCAGTCATTCATGGACTTTTGTCAAAAGCTCTGGCCCAATGGTACCCAGTTCGAGAAAGTTGTCCTGGTCATTACGGACCACGCTCCATACATGCTTTCAGCAGTTAACCAGTTGAAGACATTGTTTCCCAAGTTAAAGCATGTAACCTGTTTAGTCCATGCCCTTCATAGGGTTTGTGAATCCATTAGGAATGAATACGACATAGTGAATCAGTTCATCGCTGGCCTGAAGAAAATTCTCCTGAAAGTCCCGAGTCGCACCGTTGTCTACAGAGAAATCGCAGACCTACCCATACCAAAATTCCCGGTCATTACTCGCTGGGAAACATTGATTGAGTGTGGTGGTTTCGTATCTGAGAATTTTGACAAGATCAAGGAGTTTGTGCTTTCTTTGGATCCAACTGACGCAGATGCTATCTCCAAGACCTAACTTCTGCTACCGGAGAAGATACAAGATTTACAGACATAACTATTTTGTGTCCATGCTTACAAGTATATTCCAGTAGCCATTAAAAGTTTGGAAGAAGAAGGCTTCGAGAAGGAAAAACAGTAGGAAATATTTACATCGATGAGAGAACAGTTAGATCGTTTTGCCAGAGACAAGCTTGAGGGCAGTCTTCACAAGAATCCGGATGTTGTGGAGTTTGTTACATCTACAGAGTTACCATTCCGAGTGAATACGAAGTTTGCCCCCCTTGTGTTTGTAGATGTGGAAAGAAATTTTAGCATCTATAAATACGTCTTATCTCCCGATAGGAACAAATTTACCCTTAAGAGCAGAGAGATGCTTAATGTATTGAGTTACAACAGCTTCATGTTCTTTTCTTCCTCTGATTAATAATTAACAATGGTGTGGAACAAGATGTGAATTATTTCAATTATCTTAAGTAGGAGAAAGAGAACTTTTTGTCGTTCATTTTTAGGGCTATCTTACTTTTATTAGTTGTGATAAAGCAATATTATGAATAGAGTTAGAATGTAAACAGGTTTTTAATTTACACTATTGCTTTACAAATACGAACATGTTTTTTTAGTTCTTTAAACTACTAATTTCTTAGTAAATAATGAGTTATAGGCTATAAAGAGAAATAGCCTCTTTTTGTTCCCTTTTTGGCTTAATTTTAGCACCTTTTTCCTCCATTTTTGCTATGAAAATTGCACCTAAAAATAATAACCCTGGTTATCATAATTCAACTTATGCCTTCATGGGCATAATATTCTTCAATATATATTTTTGTTTGCCTTCTTCCCTTTTAAAATAAACTGGAAAACCACAGGTTTTCTGCTTCATCTGAACGAAGGAATTCACATAAATTTCGAACAAACCACCTGAATTGCCCTCTTCAGGATCCATGAGTTCGAATTTTAATATTTCATGTATATCGAGTATTTTATAACCTTTTTGAAGAGCAAGGTGTAACTCTGGAGTGCAAAATGTTCCTGTGAGAGAGCACTCAGCATCACTATGAGTACAATCGTTAGTGTTTTCCTTTTAGATGCATGCACGGCAAAGACCGAAAAGTAATCGGTCTCTCGCAACGTACAGCAAGGTCGGAAAAAATAGTTTTTTTGGGGGGGGAATATAGTGCATTTCACTACACCATGAATACTTTCCACATTTGGAAAGTTCGGCCCCGTATGTATCTGAGATGAATTAACCGGCTTAGATTTACGTGCCGTGACCCATGGATAGATACTTGTAATATCCAAATAATTGATGACGTCATCACCCCTATAAAAAACATAGGAACGAAAAACTTCAGTGCGGCCACCGTTGTAACAATCCTTAGGAATAAGGAAATTAGACAGATTTGTACAACGTTATTGAATAAACCTTTGTACTTCCTTATCCGTCTTTACCCTATTGTCCCAAGAACGTTCCCACATTTTATATAAGTTTAGACCTATACTTTTCAAGTACTTACGGCGCAGCATTGTTTGCTCGTTCCTTTCTTCCATTGTATTGTACGTGTCATGAGGGTCATGCAGAAATGCGTCACGGTTAAAAGGAAAACATGCTTACAAGTTTTTCCTTAACAATTTCAAGTAATCACTCTCATTCATCTTTCTATCAACACGAAAATTCCTCAAAACAGGCAGGAAAACTATGCTAGCCTGATCAATTACACACTGTTCACAAAGAGAGAGAGGGGAGGAAACTGTCATTCCTATCGCAGGGAATGAAATACGAGAGGTCAAGACTACCAAAGGAGCTTCATACGTCATAGGCACACATTTTCATCTAATAGGTGTTCGAGTAAGCTCAGAGGTCAGCAACACGGCAGGGTGACGTCAGGATCCCTACATCACACACTCGCACATCACCCAGGTCAATCACACACTATTCACAAGGAGAGACAGGGGAAGCTGTCTGCATGCTAGCGCCACCTCTTTTTCTTTCATTTCCTGTTGAGTGTAAGGGGTCAAACAGCATTTAGCTGTAAGTTGCTTAGTTCTGACACAGAAGTTGTGCATGTGTGACCCTCTATAGCGAAGCAAGGCGAAGTAAAGTATACAACAAATAATTACAAGTTCTTCCAGAAGTAAGACAAAAAATTAAAAATAAATAAATATTTTACACCTCACAAGTTCACGATGTGTTTTCAGACAGAGAATCCACAATATATTCCTTCCATAACCTTTTCTTCATTTCCTTCCCTTTCCTGTATTTAATCTCCTCCGTGGCTAAGCAGTTAGCGTGCACGCCTTTGGCTTGGAAGTCCCGGGTTAAATCCCCATTGATCAGAGCTTCCAAAAATTCTTAATGTGTTCACTGTTTTCACATATGTTGGGGTCATCCAAGGTTTCTTTACAAGGGCAGGGTCCTAAAACCATTCGGGAGCCACAAATGAGTCCTGGGAGGACTCTATAATTAATTTTACAGCGGGAAGGTCCTAAAACTATTCGGGGCATTTTCTACAGGGTCAGGGGCTATAGGGACCATAGAGACTATATTTTAACAACTAGTTTTTCATACAGTACCTAGAATCGAACCTGAAAATTCAAGGAACTACAAAAAGTTTCTGAATGAGTCAGGGGGCATGTTTTACGGATGCACGGGCCATTTGGGGATCTTCTTCTTTTCTTCTGAGGGGACACAGAGGTTTCTGAGTGTTCGGGCCATTCTGCCCTCTGTTTGTTTCATAAAAATAAGAAGAAAAAGGAGGCTTATGTTTTTTTCCGTGTTTGAGCCTATTGTGAGCATTTCCAAAACATGGAACAAATTATATGTTTTATGTAGTGTCAGTTTTGCTGTAGAGATGTCTCTGCAGGTCAATATGATTTCTATTTGTAGTATCTTACTCTGGCGGTCTCTTGTCTTTCTTTTCAAAAATACCGTTAGGCCGCCTCCCGCATCTTTTGTCAGTGTTGTGTTGTGCTTTCCTGCAAAAGCCTCGTGTGCGGGATCTTCAGTGTTTGTGTGTAGTATTTGCTTATTCTAATACTTATTAATTCCAGCAACTATACAAATTTATACAGTCCAAAATTCCAGATTCAAAATAAATTGTTATTGTTTTCAGTAACTCATTATCTGTTTAATTAAATGCGGAAAACAATAAACTATTGTTTGGTCGACGTATACATGGTCCTCCGAACCGGATTACTAGTGCCTATGTGAACTGTTGCTGTGAACAATATTAGACTAGTGATTGAGTGTTTTTTTCTCACGAACATAGTGCAGTGTTTTAGAGATGGAGCCGCTAAAAATTAAGAAAAGAACATTAAAGTCAAAAATTACGCGCGAAGAAAAAGCCATCACAGAGTTGGACGCTACCGCAGCGGCAGCCATCTTGGTGCATCAGGCGAAGGTCAGTGAAATCCAGCAGGAGTGTTCAAAGCTGCTGGATGATATTTCGGCGGTGGCAGGAGACGAGGAGTTCGAGAAAGAAGAGGAAGAGTTAGCGGAAATGGACAAGAGAATAGTGCAGATGTGTGTTCAATTGATGGATTTTCAATTGGAGGGAAGTAAAGGAGCCCAGTCTTCGTCTTCGTCTGAAAGGCAACCTGCTAATGACGTAAGACTACCGCAGTTTCAGTTGCCAGTGTTTTCGGGAAACCTCCATGAGTGGTTATCGTTTCACGATTTATTTGTGGCTTCAGTACACAATAACAAAAATCTCTCAGGTGCTCAAAAGTTGCAGTACCTCAAAACATCCTTGAAAGGGGAACCAGCACAACTCCTTCAAGCGATGCAAACCACGGACAGCAACTACAAAGAGGCGTGGGACATTTTAAATGCACGATATCACAATAAGAGGGAAATAGTGAACGCGACAATTAAGCGCTTAGTTACGCAACCCGTAATACAACAAGAATCGCCAGCCGCCCTACGTAAGTTAATTGATACCACAATGGAGTGCACGCGGTCCCTCAAGGTGCTCGAGCAACCAGTCGAACACTGGGATGTTATCTTGGTTTATCATATCACGGATAAACTGGACAGTGAAAGTCGTAGACAGTGGGAACTTTCATTAAAAACAAATGAACAGCCATCATTTGAGCAGCTCGCAGAGTTCCTCGATAACAGAGCCCGCGCGCTCGCAGTGTCTGCCGGCGGGAAAACGCGCGTCGCCGGAAGTAGTGAGCAAGTGAAGAATCGCGACAAAAAACAAACTTCCTCCCATGTTACCACCAGTGAACGTGGTCAAACATTATGTGACGTATGCAGTGCAATCCACCCCCTCTACAAATGTGCTGAGTTCACAAAACTCAAAGTGTCTGATCGTGTCACCCTAGTGAAAGAGAAAAAACTGTGTTTTAATTGTCTTCGGAAATCGTATAGAAAGGATACGTGCGCATCTAGTACGTGTCGCAAGTGCGCTAAAAAACATCATACTCTCTTGCACTACGAGAGAGCTGAGTCACCAGTGCGTGAATCAAATATCACGGCCCATGTTGCAGCGGACGCAAGTGTACCACAGGTGTTATTATGTACTGCCGTCGTGAAAGTAAGAGGAAATAATGGTGTGTATTACCCCTTCAGAGCGATGCTAGATTGCGCGAGTGAATCTAGTTTCGTCACCGAGAACTCTGTACAAAAGCTGGGTCTCAAGAAAAAGAAATCCAGTATTGTGATTTCCGGGATTACAGGAGCAGGAGTGGCGACAGCGAGTGCAATGGTGGACTTAGAGTTTCAGTCATTCGGGAGAACAAGTGAAACTTTTGAAACTCGTGCTGTGGTAGTTCAGAAAATTACATCTGATCTACCCAAACAAAAGTGTCCTAGTGCTACAAACTGGTCTCATTTAGAGGGCCTAAGATTAGCAGATCCCACTTTCAACGTAGTGGGCCCCATTGACATTCTGTTGGGAGCGGACTTGTTTCCATCACTTATGTTGAGCGGGAAGCGTATGTGGCCACCCGGGACGCCTGTCGCATTAGAAACTAGTCTCGGCTGGGTGCTATCTGGCAATATAGGTCCGACAAGTGGGGAGCTAACGGTGACGTCACATCGAGTTTCCTGCGAGATCGATGAAGCTCTTCGCCAGTTTTGGGAGTTAGAAGAGCTCCCACTTACAAAACACCTGTCCAAGGAAGAAAGGAGCTGTGAAGAACATTTTGTAGCTACACACCACCGTGACGAGCATGGAAGTTATGTCGTGAGACTACCTTTCAGGGGTAACACAGCCCCATTAGGCAGATCACATGAAATCGCAGTGAAGAGGCTATTAAATACCGAACGGAAGTTAGCTAAACAACCCTCCCTTCAGCAACAATATCGCGACTTCATGAGGGAATATATTCAGTTAGGGCATATGGAACTCATTCCCCCAAGCGAGAGAAACATTCCAGCTGAAGCTAGTTGTTACCTACCACATCATGCGGTTTTGAAGCCCACCAGCTCCACTACGAAGGTGCGAGTGGTCTTCGATGGGAGTGCAAGAACAACTTCGGGTGTATCTCTGAATCAGAAGCTCATGGTGGGGCCAAAATTGCAGGACGATATTTTCCCGATTCTTGTTCGTTTTCGTGAGCATCGTGTTCCCTTATGTGCGGATATTGCAAAAATGTACTGGGCAGTGTTAGTGCACAAGGACGACGTCGACTTCCAAAGAATTGTGTGCAGAGATTCTCCAAGTGCACCAATCGAAGACTACCGTTTGTTAACAGTGACGTACGGTACTGCATCTGCTAGCTTCTTGGCAACCAGATGCTTGCTCCAGGTAGTTGAAGAAGAAAGGGAGAAGTATCCTTTAGCAGCGAAGGCGGTGAGAAGAGATTTTTTCATGGATGACTTCCTCGGAGGTGCAGCTAGTGTGAGCGAAGCAATTGAACTACAACAACAGCTGATTCAACTTTTACGAGAAGGAGGCTTCGAACTTCGAAAGTGGCTATCTAGCGAACCGGAAGTGCTCCAGTCTGTTCCTCCCCATATGCGTGAAATTGACCTACAATTCAACTTTGACACCGATAACAACATCAAGACCCTCGGAGTACAGTGGTCACCTGTTAGCGACGAGTTTGGGTTCAACGTAGTACCTCCCTCTCCCCCAGCAGTGTGGACAAAACGAAAAGTATTGTCAGAGATTGCCAAGATTTTCGATCCCCTTGGCCTTCTCTCCCCAGTAACCGTCAGGGCCAAGATGATGTTACAATCATTGTGGAAGGAAAGCCTCGGTTGGGACGACCCCCTCCCCTTTGAAACAAGTGCAGCCTGGCAAGAGTACTGCGATGAGTTGTTTGTGCTCCGTGAAGTGAAGGTCGAACGATGCATTGTGCCCTCTAATGCCGTCAGCTGTCAATTAATAGGCTTCTCTGATGCTAGTGAGCGAGCCTATTCTGCAGTCGCCTATTTACGAGCAGAGCGTCTTAACGGTCATGTCGACGTGAGACTTATCGCTGCAAAAACCAAAGTTGCTCCCATCAAAACAGTTTCCCTACCCCGATTGGAACTGTGCGCCGCGTTGTTGCTGGCCAAATTGTTAAAAACAGTTGCGAGTGCCATCAGTGTAAACGTTCAAGATACAAGGGCTTTCACTGACTCTACGGTTGTGTTGGCCTGGTTAGCCCAGTCACCTGATAAATGGGCATACCTAGTGACATCTACAGTGATTGTGGGCGTAACTTTGTAGGAGCTAGCAAAGAGCTAAAGGAATTGTTAAGAGTGAGTGTTCACACGGCCAAAAATGAAGAAACTGCTGCCTATCTCAGCAAACAAGGAATATCTTGGCATTTTAACCCCCCGTCCGCACCTCATTTTGGTGGGATTTGGGAAGCAAATATACGTAGAGTAAAGCATCATTTCAAGCGCATCGTGGGAGAGGTGGCGTTAAGCTTTGAGGAAATGTATACCACGCTAGTTCAAATTGAAGCAATTCTGAACTCCCGCCCCCTCACTCCTCTCTCGGATGACCCCAACGATCCGGCCGCTCTTATACCTGCTCATTTCCTTGTGGGAGAATCATTACTTTCTATCCCGGATAAGGATTTCACTTCATCCCAGCTCTCCCATCTGAAAAGGTGGCAATTGGTGCAGCAGTTGTCGCAGCATTTTTGGCGCCGTTGGTCCCAAGAATATTTGTGCAGTCTCCAGTCAAGAACGAAGTGGCGGAAAAACCGAGACAATATCAAGATTGGTGACATGGTTATTTTGAAGGAATCCCATCTGCCTCCCCAGCAATGGAGATTAGGGCGTGTTCAGTGCATATTTCCAGGAAATGATGGCTTAGTGCGAGCAGTTACTGTAAAGACTGCCTTCGGGGAGTTGAAGCGCCCCATTGCGAAGCTGGTTCCATTGCCTTTCAACCCTTCAAAGTAAAATGAAGTCATGCGAAACGCTACAACCTCGCTCATCAAGCAGGTCTTATCATTGCATATGAATATTTGTCTTGTGTGTGTGTGTGTTTTTTTTAAAGAATTATTATGCATTGTTATTATTTTTCTCGCTTTAGTGTATTTCTTGTGTGAATCTCGATCATTCATTGTGTGCGTATGTTATTTGAAACTAGAGCGTTTCAAGGTGGGGGCTATGTTCGGGCCATTCTGCCCTCTGTTTGTTTCATAAAAATAAGAAGAAAAAGGAGGCTTATGTTTTTTTCCGTGTTTGAGCCTATTGTGAGCATTTCCAAAACTTGGAACAAATTATATGTTTTATGTAGTGTCAGTTTTGCTGTAGAGATGTCTCTGCAGGTCAATATGATTTCTATTTGTAGTATCTTACTCTGGCGGTCTCTTGTCTTTCTTTTCAAAAATACCGTTACGCCGCCTCCCGCATCTTTTGTCAGTGTTGTGTTGTGCTTTCCTGCAAAAGCCTCGTGTGCGGGATCTTCAGTGTTTGTGTGTAGTATTTGCTTATTCTAATACTTATTAATTCCAGCAACTATACAAATTTATACAGTCCAAAATTCCAGATTCAAAATAAATTGTTATTGTTTTCAGTAACTCATTATCTGTTTATTTAAATGCGCAAAACAATAAACTATTGTTTGGTCGGCGTATACACTGAGGATCCTTCTCAAGCCAGGAGCACTCTTCTGAGGCCATGGACCATGCTCATGCTGGCCACAGGAAACATCAAAAGTCATTATTCTACTCCTAATATAATTCACACCTCTTAGAAATTCGTCACCTACTTTTACCTATGTAGCAATTAACAATACATGACTTCTACCTTTAACACATCTCAAAACCATTAACACACTACTTACAGCTCTGTCGACATCTTTTTATGATGACAAATACGATAGTCTCTACTCATACATGTGAGGAACTATGACTACAATTCAGTGTGAGTGGAGCAATCATTTGGCAACACCTCCATCAAATTGAGAATCAGAACAAGTTGGGTCAATGTCTGTCTCCGGGCCAGAAGGCAACGCGAGCAGATACTTGTGTTTCTTTGCTGTCTCGTCTGAGGAAAGAGCCATTTCTGGACAGGACGTTGACATGTGATAAGTGAGTCCTGTATGAAGCACCACGGAGCCTCATTGTTGGTCAGCATCCCATGAACCGGTTCCAAAACAGTCGAACCTGCACTGCACCAGAAGAAGACCCTCCTGTGTGTTTGGTGGACTGCTCACGTCATCGTGCATCGGAAACTGCTATCAGCTGATCAGAACATCAATGCAACTGTGCACTGTCAGCAGTTGAGTCGTGTTACCCAAAATTCTGGAGCCAGCAGCACTTCTGAATCGCAAAAGGGTCCTCCTGTTACAGGACAACGTAAGCTCCAGGTGGCTAGGTGACACCTGACACCTTTGTACGCTTTGAATGGGAAACACTATAGCATCCGCCATACTCCTTGGACATTGAACCGTCCGATTATCACCTGTTCCATTCCTTGGACAATGACCTTAGAGGACGCCAGTTCAAATCCCTAATAGAGGTGTAAAACGCACTTGATACCGTCTTCGCTTCACGGCCCACCAAGTTTTACTGTGATGCAATCCATGGCCTTCCAGAATGTTGGTAGAAGGTTGTTTGATGCCTATGTTTGATCTTCCAGATACGTCTTAGGTAATATATCGATGTTCGAAGGTGGTGGGTTAAAAAAGCGACGGAACTTTCTTTTACGTTTATACTTATTTTACTATTTACCGAAAGGTTGGTCATCCAAAGCATAAACTCACTTAGCCCAATTTGAAACATTTAAGTTCCGAGCTAAAAGGTGATTCAGCCTGATCAGACATGTTCGGTTGTTTGTTGGTATGTAGGGCCTAGGTACAAAGTATGGTGTATTCAAGTTAGTAGCTCCCAGAAAAATTATCTCAGTCCCCCTTGTCCTAGTATTCTGGCAACAGGTCTGCTATGATAAGCCTGTTATATGTCTGTTAACCATTCTGTTCCAAATGTAGAAAATAATATCTCAATATATGGCTGTATAAATACAATTTCGTTAGATTTAATCATATGCATGGGTTAAACTTATGGATGTAGCTAATGGGAAGAAAGAGAAAAGGGCACTACTCAGGCATATTCAACTAATTCATAGAAACATTTAGAATTAGCTGATATACCCGTTCTTCGCACGGGAAAAATAGGTTTATAGAAAATGTAGGCAGGCATATTTTGAATCTTCTTTTCTTCTTTAGGATGTGAATTTGAATCGAAATAAAACGATAAACTTAAGATAGACCCAAATGCTAATTACACATACGTTTAGAAATTCATTTCAAACTGCCCAGCGGTTATTGTTTGCGAAATATTTAAATTCCCTTCTTCCCTTAGAACGACCATCGTAATCAAAGTGTAAAGACAAAAACCCAGATCAACCCAAGTGGTAACCGTATTCAGAACTTCATTTTAAACTACTCAACCGTTTTCTCATTTTCATCTTTTATGAACAGAGATGGGAAACTGAAATGTAGAAATTGCCACATCCTCCATTACAACCGGAATTTTCGAAAACAGCAGTATCGAAATCTCTATCTACAAAGGCTGGAAAGAAATAACTGGCAACATTATTTTAATCCCGTGCAGGGATTTTTGTTTGAGCTGCTATTGGCAACACATGTAGAGGGTGGGTGAAGCTATACAACGCAGGTGGTGGTTCTAGTGTAGGTGCTGCACTGATGATAGTGGAGGGTGTTGAATTTAGTTGCCAAATCACACCGCTCTAAAGGGATGTCTTCCAAGTTAGTACAACGTGCATGGATAGAGATCGAAGTGGCCCATGGAGGAAACGCCAGGGAATGTCACTTTGGACTACGTGAAGCATGCCGTGATGACGCATTGTCATATCAAACTGTGGTACATTAAGTTGCAGCTTTTCGTTCAGGACGTGATAGTGGGCAATAGGAATCACGTAGAGGTCAACATGGGATTCAAAACCGAATCATTGAATTGATTCAGTCTTTGTTGCATGTGCATAGGAGGTGGACTGCCAGAGAATTGGCTAACGAGGTAGGAACATCACACATTACAGTTGAATGTTTTGCACAATGTCCTTGGTTACCGAATAATTGCATACTGGTGTGTATCGCACCACCTTACAGACGTTCAAAAGTTACGCGGATATGCCCTCGTCGGTGATCATTTGGCACGTTACAGACAGGAAGGTCGTGTGTTCCTGGACAGGAGCATCGCATTGACGAAACATGGGCGCGCTCTTATGAGCCAGAACTTAAGCACCAATCAAATGAATGACGCCACCCATCATCTTCCCGACCCAAGAAGCTGTATCAGAAACCAGGGATTGTGAAGGTGATGCTGATAGGGGCATACAATGTGCGTGGTGTCATATTACGGCATGCAGTTACTAAGAATCAGACGCAAATGCAGTATACTACCTCAAGTTTCTGGAACATCATCCTGCAATGCGCGGGAAACGATCCAACTTCTCAAGAAATGCGTATTGTCTCGTCTGTTTCACTTGCGTCAATACTGTTGCAGAGGCATCCAACGTTTGAATGTTTGTGATACTGTTGCATCCTTAGTTTGTAATACTGAATAACAATTGTGGTATTGTAAGTTGTTGTTTAAAATGAAGATTTGAAATATATAGCCCTAATAAAATCTGAATGATTTTTAAAATTACAATTTTATATTGAGTTGGAAATACTTTTAATCTGGTATATTGTAGAGTATGTTAAACGAATTTCTAATATTGATATTTGCATCATATGAAATTTCAGCGTTTTTAATCTATTAGTTTAAAACTTAAAAGACGTTTCAAGTTAAATTGTTCGCCCTATCTGCATTACAGCTTGAAGTAGAACAGCAAATAATAAACCTTGAAAATGAGGAATCCTTACTGCTAAAGCTTCTGAAGGAGCATCTCGACCGGGCAGAGCGATTACAGAACGAGTACTCCAGGATTGCCCCAAACGATCGAATGGTAAATGTACAATATTTCCATTTCCTTCTTCTTCATTTCTTGCTTACAGAATGTATCTTCAAATATTTACATAATTTGCTTTCGTAAAGTACATTTACGTTTGCTATACATGTGGTTTATTGATATATAGATGATTTTAGTCAAATGTTAACACTTAGTTCAAAACTTCAGTTATGAAAGCGTAAAAAAGTTATAATAGTTTAATACTTCTTAGTGCCTTAGTATATAGTATTCAAAAAACAATTTAATACCACATTGTTTGAAAAGAATACAATACTTCCATTGTGTTTTGATTTTTGAAATTTTAGAAATAACTTAGTTCCATCACAGATACACAATATTTTTGAAAAATAAAATGCATTAAATTCAATTTTAATGTTCAATCAAACTGGTCTTCTGTTGAATTGTTTTTTTTTTTAATAAGTGGGGTCCAAAAATGTACTTACTGTTTGCTGGTCCATAAATCGTGTCAAATTTGAGTTTACGTGACAATTTTTAACACTGAAAGGGAGCTATGGTATGTGTTCGAAATGGTCACAAGCACCTTCTATACAACGCCCATGGCTCCGAACTGCACACCGACTATGGCTGTTAGTTTATCTGGCGTAATGCCAGCACATGACTACGATTTTTCACGTATCTCGTAGATTGTTGCTGGTTTTTGTCGATACACGTCATTTTTGACGGTTCTCCAGAGATAGAAGTCCAGACATGTCAAATCAGAAGACCGAAGGGGGTACTCAGCAGGCCTCTTCAACCAACCCACCGTCCGGGTAGAGTTTTATCGAGGTACAACCTGACATATCGATGGTAGTGAGGTGCATGTAAAAAAGTGCGGATTTTCAGTAGTCCAGTAGTCAAAATTGTGGCGATTCACAGCGATGTTAAGTTTGAAGTACACCTCGTCAGTCCACTCAAACTTCCCTGCAAATTACGCATGCTTGCCAAACATATGCTGAAACCACTCATAGTACTTCATTCTTCGATCTGGATCGTCCTCATTTATCGCGTATAGTGGTCTTGGAATATACACTTACCACTTTTTCCTCTTCTGTATGCGTCTTACTCTTGATTTGCTCCCCTCACTTTTACACGCTACATGGTTCACTGATTTTTGCGTTGATCGGGTGAAATGTTGCAACCCTCCAGCAGTGGACTTCGGACTTTTAGTTGTTCGTGGTCGGTCGGATCTTTCCTTGTGCGCATTTTTAACTGTTCCGTCGGCCTCGGTTTCGAATTTATCGCGAATGTGGGCGATTTTTCGATGTGTTGGTCGCGGTGTTCCAAACTCTTCCTACCAATACCGTTGTACCTTGTGAATGTTCTCGTACTTCCAGTACCATTTCAGTACAGCCTTGCATTCAACAAACGATAAGCGAACCTTGCCATTTTTGTAGCTCGACTGTCTTCTGTTGCATCTCTAATATGACTGGCTCATTCCACCACTAACCACCTACACATACACTGCATAAGTTGCCAGCTCCGCTCACTATGAGAAATATAATGCCTTACACTATACTACGCATTAGATTAGTGATTGTAATTATTTTTTGTTTAAAAATTATGTAATTACAGAAAGCGAGTACATTTTTGAAGTCCTCTGTATAATCTACGGTGCTTTTCTCTACCATCACTTTATATTTTTGTCTAAAAAGTAACGTTCTTAGAATGTATCAATATAGTGCGAAGAGTATCCGAAAAGTTCATGTATTCGTGTCCTAGTAAACTAACAAATGACAGCCTTAGAAGAATAGTTTCTTTTGACGTCAACGCACATTTATCATCTCATCTATTACAGCTGATTTCCTATAAAAAGTTTTTATATTTATTTTTTCTTGTGGCTCTGGTCTACTGTATCCACGGCATCTTAATTGTTGGTAATTTAGTGACCACGAACAAATTCATTGAATTTTGGGAACAAATTATCGTCACTTGGGGTTAAGTCAGATATTTGAAACCCTGCACAAGTATTTGAAACAGCGAAACACCATACCACAATTTTCCACGTCTCTTTAATTTGAGAACCTCACATACTTTTAACAAATTAAGAAAATTATTGATTTATCATTATAATGTTACGTTACACTATAGAAAATTAAGAACATCCCACAAGAGTGAAAACATTACCCGCTGTGCACTACCAAACCTGTGCACAAACATTTTTGTGTTGCTCATTATGGATTCTTTCACACTAGGATATGTTGCTTTGTTTAAGGCTCAAAATGGTAGATCAAGATATTCACTGTAACAATAACAATTTTGTTAAAGTCAAAGTGTTAGCTCAAGAATTGAACTTCACTGCTACTGGTCTACTAATAGCATGCATTAGCCTAAGAACATATCACCTTCCTCAGATCTAGATCTTCAGTTAGAAAATGAAATTAATGTTGTGCTGGTATCTGACATTCCAACAATGTTTGCTAGCTTTTTAATGGGTACAGTTTGATACATTGATTCAGTTCTTTCAATCACTGAATTTTTGACGATGTCTTCCATTTCCGACCATGGCATGATATGACCTCGGACAAAAAAGAGACCAAAATGATGCCATTACTAGTATCAGGCGAAACTCATTGTGGCTTCGTGTCCACTGAAGAGTATGGAGGTGTCTGTCTTTTCTCCATGTTCTTCTGTTTGCGTTCCTCGAGAATCTGATAAGAATTCAAAGTGTAAGAAAAATTTAGATCAGATACTGAAGTATGTTCAGTAGTTCAGTTAAAAATATTTAAAAAAAAGTGGTAGAAATGCGAGGGATTCGTTATTTTATCCCAGATCATGAATTTGCGTGGTTAACATCGTATCTGTGGATTTGTCCAAGGCTCTCCTATTTCCTCTTACGTTTCTATTTCATTAACTCTTCCACAGTCATTCATTTTATTCATTTCTATATCAATCGTGTATTCTCTTTAACTCATAGAATATAACGTGGAATGTTAAATATTTAATTTTTTAAATAAAATTTTTCATTTCCGGGAAAGGGAAGCTTTCTTTTTAGGCATGTGTTAAGTATCAGCAGATTTTTATTTGGATCGTTGGACGGGCAATGAAGTATCAGAGACCGTAATTCGTTTGTACTTATAAGCCTGATCATTCCATAAAGTTTTGAAAGTTTATTTGTTCTCAAAAAGTAAAATTGTTTCTCAACAAGAAAAAAGAAAATTGTGTACAAAAACTCTGAACACACTATTGATTTTTATAAATTTTCCAAATAAAAGACATTGTGTTCATACAAAACCATGTTTATTGAACTCATTTTTGGAAATAAAAAATGTTATTCATATAAGGATACGAAAAGTCATGGCTTTGTTGGCAAATTTATTGAGGAAAGCTGCTTGGCATTAAACAGATAACTAATGAACAGACAATTAATCTCACATTTTAACGACACCTAGTAGTTTATGTATGAACCGTTGTCAGTAATTGGCTCATCAATGAACAGTTGTGTATGCGCTATTCAATCATATTGTAATATGGGCAAGAATGGATGCGAATCTGTGGCTTGCGATCTTACGGTGTTCATTTACGTGAACCAGTTAAATAGTGTGGATAACATGCAAATATTATAACAAGCGAAAGGGAAACTGTTGACTAAGAGTCGAAGCACGTGATCAAGTGATTATTTTGAAAGGGGTCATTCTCTGCGAAATACTGCTCAGGGATTGGGTGGAGCATTCCGTTGGTCTTTTAAAAGATCCCACTGATGTGATAACGGTTCCTCACGCAAAATAATATTGTCTAGAGCGCTCTTGTTTCACATTTCAATTATCTTTTATCTATTTGAAGATATCACATAATTACTGTAAAATTAGCGGTATTTTAATTTCGTCGGGATGAGGTCTCTTAAGGTTATTCATAACGTCCAACTAGTTTGTGTTTAAAACGATAGATGGCGCCACCGTCACCAATGTTAACATATACAACTAATAAAATTAAAACAATCAAAAATAAAATAAACAATTCAAAAATTAAGCAAAACGGATATAGTCTGGTTAATGGACGTTACAAAATCTAGGGAATGGTACCTGTCGATTTCACATATTGTTATTAGTTTCATTGTTAGAGGCCACCGTTGTTAAGTAAACAATCAACTTTATCTGCCGTACTTTCTACCAGAAACTGACCAAACTTTGCACACCCATTTAAGATTGAAATATCTAGGGAATGGTACGTGTGGATTCCACATATTGTTGTTAGTTTCATTGTTGAAGACCACCATTGTTAAATAAACAATTAACTTTATCTGCCACACTTTCTACCACAAACTGACCAAACTTGGCTCACCCATCGGATTAGCACAGAGATATCTACTGAATGGTACCAGTCGATTTCACATATTGTTCTTAGATTCATTGTTCGGGGCCACCATTGTTAAATAAACAATCGTTGGATTTCTCAATTGTTAAATAAACAATCAACTTTATCTTCCATACTTTCAATTACAAACTAACCAAGCTTGGCACACTCATTTACGATTGATATATCTATGGAATGGTACTTGTCGATTTCAGTTGTTGTTGTTAGTTTCATTGTTAGAGGCCACCATTGTTAAGTAAACAATCAACTTTATCTGCCATACTTTCTACCAGAAACTGACCAAACCTTGCACACTCATTTAAAATTGAAATATCTAGGGAAAGATATGTGTCGATTTGTCATATTGTTGTTAGTTTCATTGTTGAAGACCACCATTGTTAAATAAACAATCGTTGGATTTCTACATTGTCAAATAAACGATCAACTTTACCTCCCATACTTTCTACCACAAACTAACCAAACTTTGCACACTCATAAACGATTGAGATGTCTATGGAATTGTATGTGTCAATTTCACATGTTGTTGTTCTTTCATTGTTGAAGGCCACCATTGTTTATTAAACAATCGTTGGATTTCTAAATTGTTACATAAACAATCAACTTTATCTTCCACCCTTTCTACCACAAACTAACAAAATTTGGTGCACTCATTTACGATTGAGATATCTATGAAACGGTACGTGTCGATTTCACTTATTTTTGTTAGTTTCATTGTTAGGGGCCACCATTCTTAAATAAAAAATCAACTTTATGTGCCACACTTTCTATCAGAAATTGACCGAACTTTGCACACCCATTTAAGATTGAAATATCTAAGGAATGGTACGTGTGGATTTCACATATTGTTGTTAGTTTCATTATTGAAGGCCACCATTGTTAAATAAACAATCGTTGGATTTCTCCATTATTAAATATTCAGTCAACTTTATATGCCATATTTTCTACCACAAACTAACTAAACTTGGCACACTCATTTACGATTGAGATATCTATGGAATGGTACGTGTCGATTTCACTTATTGTTGTTACTTTCATTGTTAGGGTTTCACTTATTGTTGTTGTTAGGGGCCACCATTGTTAAATGAACAATCAACTTTATCTGCCATACTTTCTACCAGAAACTGGCCAAACTTGGCACACCCATTTAAGATCGAAATATCTAGGAAATGGTACGTGTGGATTCCACATATTGTTGTTAGTTTCATTGTTGAAGGCCACTATTGTTAAATACACAATCGTTGGATTTCTCCATTATTAAATATACAGTCAACTTTATCTGCCATATTTTCTACCACAAACTAATCAAATTTGGCACACTCATTTACGATTGAGATATCAATTGATTGGTGTGTGCCGATTTCACGTATTGTTGTTAGTTTCATTGTTAGAGGCCACCGTTTTTAAGTAAACAATCAACTTTATCTGCCGTGCTTTCTACCAGAAACTTTGCACACCCATTTAAGATTGAGATATCTAGGGAAAGGTACGTGTGGATTCCACATATTGTTGTTAGTTTCATTGTTGAAGGCCACCATAATTAAATATACAATAAACTTGATCTGCCACACTTTCTACCACCAACTGACCAAACTTGGCACACCAATCGGATTACAACTGAGATATCTAGGGAATGGTACCTGCCGATTTCACATATTGTTGTTAGTTTCATTGTTGTAAGCTACCATTGTTAAATAAACATTAAACTTTGTCTGCCATACGTTCTACCAGAAACTTACCAAATTTTGCACACAAATTTAAGTTTTAAATATCTAGAAAATGCTACGTGTCGATTTCATGTATTGTTGTTAGTTTCGTTGCTGAAGACCACCATTGTTAAATACACAATCGATAGATTTCTAAATTGTTAAATAAACAAACAACTTTATCTGCCACACTTTCTACCACCAACTGACCAAACTTGGCACACCAATCGGATTACAACTGAGATATCTAGGGAATGGCACCTGCCGATTTCACATATTGTTGTTAGTTTCATTGTTGAAGGCCACCATCGTTAAACAAAGAATCAACTTTACTATATTTTGTACCAGAAACTGACCAAACTTAGCACACTCATCGGATTACCACTGAGATATCTAGGGAATGGTACCTGTCGATTTCACATATTGTTCTTAGTTTCATTGTTGGAGGCCACCATTGTTAAATAAAGAATCTAGTTTATTTGCTATATTTTGTACCAGAAACTGACCAAACTTGGCACACCCATCGGATTACCACTGAGATATCTATGAAATGGTACTTGTCGATTTCAGTTGTTGTTGTTAGTTTCATTGTTAGAGGCCACCATTGTTAAATAAACAATCAACTTTATCTGCCATACTTTCTACCAGAAACTAACGAAACTTTGCTTACCTATTTACGATTGAAATATCTATGGAATGGTACATGTCGATTATCTGGGGCTAACAAGCCCTAACCAAATAGTGTGTAATACGTCATTATGCGTTGGGATCAAACGATAATTATTCGTGATCAAACGAGCTGGCCAAATTCCGATTGAAGTTGTTTTCATGGTGCCTGTGGTGGAGGGGCTAACAGGTCATCGGTAAATGTTATTGTTCAGAAAATGGAATAGTGCAAAACAATAAACATATTTCATTCAGAACTTCGTTGTGCCTGCTTTGTAACCAGTGTGAATTAGTTGTGTGCCACCAGATTTTTTTTTTTTTTTGTCTCAGGTGGAGCGGGATGGCCCCCCACAGCGTTCCTATAATTACACTCTAAAAGCCGACAGTGTTCCTAGAATTGCACTCTAAAAGCCCCTCCCATATAACTGACCTGTGTTTCACAGCAGACACCTCACATTTGAACTCTGTTGAGATTCTGTGTAAGTTTGTCGGCTGTACGTACAAATTGAGAGAATAAACATGTATTAGGGAATGAGAAGTTCTCGAAATAAATTTGCAAGCTGAATATTTTTTCGCGACATAAGTGAAGAGTAATTGTATACCCTTGAAGAGTATCCTGGAGAGTAAGAAAGCTCTAAGCAAAATAATCATTGAATAAATAGCAATGTAATCACAGTAATGTATATATGGCATATATTTCTACCAGATTGCCAGAGCACTAATTCTCTCATTTTTTAATTGAGCAATCTCGCTATCGAATCTCCAGAAGAACATTTAAAAAAAAGTTGTATTTAGGTCTATTCCATTTTAAACAAACGAAATACGTTGCGTAAAAGAACTTTCCATGTTAAAATATTTGATGGGTAGAGTAGTTTGTGTGGGATTTGATTGTTATTGCATGTATCTATTGCATGGTGAATGGGTAGCTGGGATACCAGCCAAGATATTCATTCTGACGGTTGCAAGCCCGTGAAAATAAGGAGCAACAGTTACTCCAAGGGAGTAGATAATAGGTAAAAAATTCTTAAAACTACCGTGGGGGAGAGAGCCGAAAGAGGGTATAGTGTGAAATTTTGTCCGCAACTAGGGAAGTTCCGCCAGGAACGCGGGATCACCTGTATACGGCTCTCAGTGTTGAGACACTAAAATTTTTCAATTACTCGTATACGGAAGATAAACAATACGAAAATATTTTATTTATTTATTTATTTACTTATTCCTCGGGGGTAGTCTATCTCAGAAGAATACGATTAGCATAATTCTATGTTTCAGGGGTGCGCTTCCAACCCACCTCCCAGAGGCGGTTTTTGGGTGGGCGAACCGGACCTTGTCCTTAGGTCCACATTAATTAAAGTATATGTAACACACATGTACGTGTGTGTGTTTGTACGTATATATATGTGTGTATATGTATGTATGCTAAATGTAAAATATTTTTGAACCAATGTTTCCAATCCAAATAATAAAGCCCCACAGCTCCAACTCGCCAAGGGCTCCATAAAAACAAATTCCGCCTGTGTCACCTTCTACACATCAGTGGCTATGCCCATAGTATATTCTATGATAACAATTGACTGAATGTGCTTTTCAAGTTTCTAGCTCATTTTCTTGGAAAGAGAATGCGTAAGACTCTCTTAATGTTGCAACGAGACGAGACACGACTCTTTGAAGCGAGACACGATACAATACGAAACGTTTCGTGAAATGTCTCGTCTCGTGTCTCGAAAAATACAAACACAGTTTCTGAATTTGCTTAAAAATTATTAACTCGGAATAAATTATTTGCCTTCGAAATATATACCATCTTTTATTATTTCAAATGATCCAAATGATTCAATGTTTCAAATCCTACAAAGAACAGGGAATACCTAAATCATTTTTTAAAAATGATTCATACAAACAGCTTTCACTTCCATTTTTCAATCGATTCAATTTTAATTATTTTGTGATAGTGCTCCAGATTCAAATACAATGTAAAGCGTTCATTGAGATCAGTGTTTCAGAAGATTTTATTCCGGGGGCTGGTGGAGATATCTACGTATAAAAATCCTGTTATAGAAGTACAAGTACGCGTAGAAGTGGCAATTTTATCAGTAACTAACTATTGTTTCATGGTCTTTCTCGTTCCGAACCAAGACAGAAACGTGTCAGCCTTTCTCGATACTGAGTTTTGAAAAGATTCTGATTTGACAATAACATTTATCTTTTTTATCCTTTCATGATGTTATTTGAAGATAAACCATTTTTTAAATGGGAAAGTTACATAGGCCTCCTTATTTGTTGAAGTGGCGCCAGGGGTTCTGAAAAAAGGATATCAGAATAAATGGGGAAATCTTGCCTTTCGACTGTACTGATGGTATTGACAAATGTTCCTATTGAAATAATTACGGGTTCAGTCGAAACTAAGCAGTCGTTGCTGGAAGATTGCAGTCGTGTTGTGTGTTGTGCTCTGTTAATCAAACCAAACTAGGTTAAAAGTTGTAATTTTAACCACTTGGTATAGCAGCTCTTTTTGTGGGCCTCAGCCTTTCTGGTGTTGCCACGAGACGAGACAGAATTATTCGATACGAGACGAGACGGGCACATCTTTTCTATACGAGACGACACAGCCAGAAGTCTCGTCTTGTCTCGTTTCGTCTCGTGGCAACACTAGACTCTCTAGATATATCAGTGAAAGGAATGACAACGTTCCTCACGGAGCACATGTTAGCTCTCAGCCTCTTCCTTTCACTGATGTTTGTTTACGTAGTAGATGAATATATAGAGAGTAACAAAAGGATGAGATATGCAGATTCTCCTGAAACCACACTAAAATTGTAGAGTATTTGGAGCTTGTTATAAATGGATTTACCGGGGAACTAAAATAATTCTGGGAACTGATCATACAGTATTAATATAAAAAACATGGAAACAAGTAAATACAAAGAACTTAAATCGTGAATTTGTTTTCAAAATACAGAAATCTCGAAGGAATATCTGTTTAGGCGACTTTAATTGTAAAGGAATTTTGAATAAATTTGTATTCCCTGAATTCTTATACATAAAAAAATAGAAATCTTTCTTTTAGCGTATGAATGAGATGCTTTAGGAAATTAGGTTAAGATAATTAAAATGATACTGCCCTTTACAAAATTTAAGGGGAATACCATGATCGAAAAAGCATGAGTCACTATAAAGGTCAATGGTAGCTTTTGTCATTTCTTACGACCACTATACGCACCTTATTGTGAAAAATTTATTCGTATTATAAAACCGATATCATTCAATAAATGTCAAATTTAACAGATCTTGAGAGATGAAATGACAAAAATTGTCATCACCTCTGTCGCATAATATATTCTAGCTTTGGGACCCATGTCATTATATGACTTTCACGATAAATGACAAGGAGAATATAAATCCCAAGTTCAAAACGTAAGAAAAGAAACCGGCTGTTCGCGCTTCAAATTATGAAAAATGTACTAAAATGGTTAAAATTATGATTTTGTATTTCTTTACGAGAAAGAAAAATAAAAATAAAAATTAGAGCAATTCTAATCATGTATGTATAAGTCCACTATCTTCTTCAAGTTACTAAACTAACTTCAAGTGTTTCAACCATTTTTGACACATGTCTCGAAAACGTTTAAGAGATATTAGAGGCAATAATACGTGGTTGATAATGAGCTTTTTAATTATGTCACAATACTTTTGAACTTTACCTTACGAGAAATGCCATATTCCAAAAATAATTCAGTACCACCCTAACCTGAATTTTACCAAATGATTAGCGAAAGTGATACAGTGTGTGTCGTCCAGGGTTTAATTCCCGGTGTGGTACTCAAACATTGCTGTGTTGACCAAATATCGAGAGAAAAGTTGGGAAACTAAAAGATAGCGGACTTGAACCTAGACAGCCGGCGACGCCCCGCAAAAATGTTAAACGGACCTCCTCTTTCCACATTCATGAGTCACGTAAAATTTACAGAGAACAGTTTTGACTTTCTATGTTCTATCTAGTGTCACAACTTGCTCATATGCAAAAAATGCAAATTATTATTATTATTATTATTATTATTATTATTATTATTATTATTATTATTATTTATTATTATTATTATTATTATTATTATTATTATTATTATTATTATTATTATTATTATTATTATATTGTGCTATAGTTTTCGTCTATTCTGCTGTACCAACTTCGAGAGTCTACGACATCCGACATTTTTAATGAGGTGTGGTCGTCCCACTTTTTGTTGTTTGGTTCGATGCTGGTTTCACTGTCCTTTTCCCATCTTTGAAATACATAAGCACGGCAGATCGCGAAAACTCGACAAGTCGCGCTGTTTCCGAAATGAAGCTCCCAGCCATTTAGTCACCCTGATATATCGTCGTCCTTCCGCATTCAAGGCACAAGCACCACACTGACTAATCGAGTGAGATTCTTGTCGTGTTTGGCGCGCGGTTGTGTTATGCCTTGTAGCTCTTATCTCAGCCCGATGATTTCGTTCAAAAAGTAGCGAGTGGTCATAATGTTTTCGCTGGTCAGTATAAATTTTGTTGGCATTTAATTTACTAAATAACCGCTCAGGTGATACTGTCTTCATAGGTAAAAATGAGGTACATTTGGAACATCACATAATTTTTAACATCCTAACATTATAAAGTTTAACTTCGAAACTGAAATGGGCCTCTTTCTGTTCTGGGTCTCTCAATGTTGCGGGCCCTGCAGGCCCTTTAGTCGCGACACTATTCTCTCTACTCAGAAGGATAGGGACAAATAGAAAATTCAAAATTCATTCTGTCCATTTTTCATGCATCATACACTTCAGAAAAAAAATCATATAATACTGATATGTAAGAAAATATTAGTATTGTTTCTTTGTTTTCTGTATACAAAGAACCATTTAGGTTTTTTTTTTTTAATCTCATATTCTGGTAATAATCGAAAAAAAAAAAGAAAAGAGTTTCATGTGATAAACGGACGAAAGAAAATTCGTCAACGCGAAGCGAATGACGTTCAATGCAACCTAATTCCAGTTTTTCGTACAAAAACTCTATTCCTACCTGCAAAAAGAAAGATTCATGTTACCCATCAATGGTTGAGGTTTTGCCCTACAGCTGACTGCAGGTGCACGAAAAAAAAATGTTGGATTCCTCTCCCCGCCCACTTCAAGTGTGGATATCCTGGACACATTCAAACTGAGCGGTACGATCTTTCAGTTCTTCCCAGTAGAGGTGCCAGCAGTGGTTGCTAAATGAAAAAGTGAGCATCTGGTGGCGAAAAGGCGAAGTGCTCGGACAAGGGGGAGGGCACAGGAACCTTAAGGACGCGTTCACTGGAGAAACAAACAAATTAAATAGACGTTAACTGCTCCAAAAGAACCAATAGAACTATGAAAGAACCATTTCCAATTTGTATCAAACAGGATGGTAGCTCATTGCCTTCAGATCTATGGTCTTGAGGATAGAATTGAGATAAAGAAATCATTCCTTCAAGTGGAAGCATTACAAATAGATATTCCTGGGCCCCAAAAAAAGTAATAATGAAAAATAAAAATAAAAACTGCAACGATGAACAATGGAAGAGAGCACTCTTGACCGAGATCAAAATTCCAACTTTTCCTCTTCCAATGCTAGAAGTTTGTGCGTCGTCGTCCCGAAGCACATCCAACCGTGTAATACCTACAGTAAGGCACTCACTGTTTGATGATGCTGTAATCGCCTCTGGTCGCTGTTCGTGGTTCTGTCCTCCGTTGCCCTACCAATGAGTATTTTCCGTAGACCTGGACTTACCTGGGTAAGACGTTGAAGAACATCTCCAAAAAGGGATTTCAGAATTGTTCCCAAATTGCTCTTCGGTCTCAATGATAAGATGAGCATTAGGCGCCAAGAAGTTCGGATGTCTCGTCTCAAAAACCTCACGGACGATCAGACGGTTATCCAGACCACATCACTCACACATAACGAAAACACACTGGGTTAAACGACTCTATACTCATTTATTGGAATACTATTAAAAAGAAAAATAAACAAGAGAAACTATCACAACACTTAACACTGAATATGTATAATTATTCTCATTATTAAAATTACACTTTACTTCTTCACTATACTGCAGCCCTTTATCACTTTGTTGACATATATCATCATCATCATCATAGGTATTCTGCCTTTATTGGCAGGTCACTTGCCGCAGCTGAGAAACTTCCATGCTCCACGGTCCTCCGCTAACCTTTTCGTCTTCGCGTATGATCTTTCTGTTTTAATATCATCCATTAATTGTAGTCTCCTTCGCCCCCTCCCTCTCTTTCCCGCCACCATACCCTCTAGGATGTCCCTCATGATACAATCTCTTCTTAGGCAATGTCCCAACCAGTTTCTCTTCCTCTTCCTAATAATATCTAGAAGTGTTCTTTTCTCACCCACCATTTCTAACACTCTCTCATTCGTTTTCCGCTCGACCCAACTAATTCTTTCCATTCTTCTCCACACCCGCATTTCGAAGGCTTCCAGTCGATTTTCGTCACCTTTACGTAATGTCCACGTTTCCGCCCCATACAGTACAACACTCCACACGAAGCATTTTATGAGTCTTTTTCTTAACTCTTTGTTCAAGGTCCCACAAAACAGACTTTTCTTTCTTTTAAAGGCTTCTTTCGCCATTCCTATCCTTGCTTTTATTTCACGTTCGCATTTCATGTCATTACTAAGAATACTACCCAGGTATCGAAAACTATTCACTTGTTCTATTTCCTCCTCTCCTACTTTTATATTTGACACAGACCCCTTCGTTCCAATCACCATGGCTTTTGTCTTTCTAACATTTATTTTCATCCCATATTCTTCAAAGTCCTTTCTCATTTTTTCTAACATTTTATTGATTTTCTTTTCAGATTCTGGAACAATTGACATATATATATATATATATATATATATACGGAAGATTATAATTGAGATTTCACTATAAATGCTTTGCTCACACCATTGGGAGATTAGCACTGGGGAAAAAGTTGCCGGGATAATCCCACGTAGTAACATGCTTGCTGCTCCAAACAGTCCTGAAGAGTAGACACGAGTCTTCAACAAAATTACGTGGTCTCCAAAGTGGAATGCTAATGTTGGAGGGCGCGTTTATAACTTTACGCACAAGGTATATGAACCTGGTACTTATTGATTGGAGCTAGCCGTAAGAAAACGTCATTCACCGGCTACTAGCTTGTGAACCTTAGCAAAATGTTATACTTGATGCTCGACACAACGTGCGTAGTTACTGCTTCGAAACCTGGAGTAACACTCTCCGAATCAAGAGGTTCGAGATACGAGCTGTATTGATCTATTAATCAATGTTGCAGTTCATTCTTAAAAGCACTCATTTTAAATCACCTGTATGTACATGCAAATAGAACATAAAAAAGAGTTGACTTTAATATTAGTCCACTTGCCACGACGCACAACACATTGCGATAACTTGACTGTGGGAACATTTAGTTAACGAGCTGCTGAAGCAATGTGACTGGTGCCATTCAATCGTTTTCGCACCTGATGTGTTCCAAATCTCAGTATTTCCATAAATGATTGGAAGATACACTTAATTCAGTTCCAATTGACCATAGCACATAGTTTTTGCATATTAATAAGTCAGGGAGAAACACTGAGAAGCTTCGTCGCTTACTGAAATGTTCTCACCACAAAGCAATGTTTTAAATATATATATATATATGAAAAACGATGAAAGACTTCATTGTTCAATTGCGTGGGAAAGAAGCAATTCCCACCCAAAAAGAACTTATTTGCGTCGCAGAATAAAGTATAAATCAAAAAAATAATCACTGTCTTTACGAAATATACAGAGCGTCCACAAAAATACTTTTATAACCTGGTGACGGTTATAATGCGTTACGGACTACCAAGTTGATAATTATTTCGAATTAATTTAATAATAGACAAAAACGTGTTTTACAACGTTTAAGGCATGGAATTCTATCAGGAAAACGAATTTCAGTTAGTAACTTCATATTATAACAAGATTACCATCCCAAACATTCTTCCATGCTTTAAAGAATTATCTGTAATGCAAAGAAGACGCTTACATCTATATTATAAAAGAGAACGTACAAATCCTTTGTTCCCTCATCACGCTAATACGGCTGAACCAATTTCTTTCATTTTTGGGGGGTTATTAGGATTTGGACCCTAGATGGTTTTTATCATATCACTTTAATTTTTAATTACCAGTGTCTTGAGATAATTGACCATTCAAGTCTCCATAACGTACAAATCCTTTGTTAGTTCATCATAGGTATAAAAATAAACGTATTTATATGCAACCCGCATGACCGTGTCACTCGGCGGGTTAACATAAATGACAGGCGCTATAATGTTAACATTTACTGCAATTTGAAAGCGAAAAAGTAAAAATTATCTAAGTAACAAAGTTTATTGCGTTCCGGGGTGACCGCAGCGAAGCGGGTCACTCGGTGGGTTAACATAAATGACAGGCGCTATAATGTTAACATTTACTGCAATTTGAAAGCGAAAAAGTAAAAATTATCTAAGTAACAAAGTTTATTGCGTTCCGGGGTGACCGCAGCGAAGCGGGGTGAACGCTGCTAGTCATCAATAAATGAAATAGTCACCACAATCACCGGATTTGTTACTCATCACCTGATATAAGATGAACTTGACAGGAGAGTCCGTAAAAAGATACCAGCAAATATGAATGTTTTTGGAAGGCTCTTCAGAGATACTGGAATCGCATAGTTTCACAAAAGTTGGATAAATGAATCAAACATGCCTGGAATTTGTAAAGCTCTAAAGACTGGTCTTTTATTGAACACACTCGATAAATTTGTCTCACTAGTCAGTGAAACAGGGGCATATTTTTAAATTTCTTTATATGAGCAATGATGTTTATTTTACAGAACAACTTTTTATTTTTAAAAAAATCCAAGAAACCAGTAGTGTGCTCAGACTTTTGACAATAATGACTGTAAATCCGAATCTGTTTATTACATTTAAACTCTTTATTTTGTTTTTAGCCAAGAATCAGTCTACTGTCCAGGAGTCTTGGTGAGGAGATCAAATAGTTAAACTAAGTCACTGCACATATCAGTCAACAATTCAAAGTAAGTCGCTTGATGATCTGTATTTACAAGTAGTTTTATAGCTACAAAATTATCTACAAGAAAGCAGTTGCCTATATAACATACAAAAAAAGAAAAAAAAAACTAAACGTTTACTTCAGTTTTATGAGTCTAACGTTCTAAACGAAGAGTGAAAGAAAAATTTCGCACAATTTTAAAAGCAGTTTTGTCGATCTTAGGGTTCCAGTTTCACAACATTCGACAAGTAATTTCTATCATATGGTAGTGTATAAGCTGTGGTAGACATGTTTCAGTATTTAATTATGTTTTAAGTAAGTTTTTTTTTTAATTTTTACGTTCGAGGGTTATGTCGTGTAAGATAAATGAAACAGATTAATAATGAGTGAATTGCTATGAAATAATTACTGGAATGAGAATGTGGAAGGAAACGGGAGAACACCATGTGTGTGTATGTGTGTGCGTATGTGTGTGTGTGTAAATTGAAACGTAAGAGGTGACTTTAGTTCAAGAAAAGAGGAAATATCAGGTTCTTCATGTAAAGCAGATTGGTATTAGCATGTGGCTTTGGAGTAAATAATTCTAGTTTGGAATAGTAGTGGAGCACAAAATATTCAGTACTGAACCACCATTCTGAAGCAACTTGAACGAAACTGACTGACCCAAGAGGTGGGGATTTGAATTTAAGGGAAAAAGTTACATTCTAATACTACTGTTCTTCATAAGACTATACTTGACCGCTTTAATTCTTGTTTCTTCCTCTCACTCGAATATAAACTTACATTGAGTGCTCACTGACTTGCGACCACCCCTTTACACAAGAAAGTGTGGCCAGGAGTCGAATGATTACATGGGCACCCCAAATGGTAGTGTTGCAGAGAAAGAGCCCACTTGAGGCTACATGTTGGCAGACAGCACACTATTATAATGGGAGTTGGGCAGGATTTATCCTCATTTTAACAGGACATGATTGTGGGTTTCCGAGCAATAGGTGCGTCAGTAACCCAGACAACAATACTTGTAGGATGACCCCGTTCTTGTGTAGTGAAGGTGTACAAGGAGTGGAAAGAAAATGGGATAACGGTCTCCAAGAGACGGAACTATAGGGGCGTATGGAAGTTCAAAACGTTGGGTGTACATCGCGTCAAACAGCTCGTGACAGCCAAACGAACCATCAGAGTCTGGGAATTACCTGACCAATAACAATAGTGGTTGCGCCCATATCCCACGCAACTATACGCCGTACACTGGCATGCATGCAGTTCCACAGCAGACGACAGACTCGCCACTCATTCCTTACGACTCGTCACCTCTGACTTCGTCGCGCTTGAGCACAGGAAGGCGCAAATTGGACCATGGCTGATTGGAAAAGGGTGTGTTGGTCCGATAAATCACGGTTTCTGATACTCTTCTCGGATGGACGGCGCAAACAGCACGAAGCTATGGATCCTTCGTGCATGATGCGTAGTGTACAGGAAGGTGGATGCGGTTGTACTGTTTGGGGATGCTTCTGTTGCCATGGACTGGGACCGTTGATGCGTATGGATGACAGCGAAACATCCGTTGTGTATCTGCAGCTGTTAGAGAATTACGTACACCCTACAATGCAACACTTCTACCCACACGAAAACGGCATTTCCCAGCACGATACTGTACGGTGTCACCAAGCCAGGACTCTACTTGCTTGGCTTAAGGAACATTTCACGGAGCTGTAGCGAATGAATTGACCCCTTAAGTCACCGGATCTTAATTGTATAGAACATTTATGGGAGGTTGCGGAACAAGCTCTTCCCACCATGACTCCTTCATCAACATCTGTGGGCTCATTGTGGGATGCAATCAGGAGTATATGTGTTAGATACCCGTGGAAGCATATCAGCAACTACCAGAATCCTTGCCACGCCGTGTCCAGGTCGTCCTCTGAGCGAAAGGTGGACCAACAACGTATTAAGGTGATCGTAATTCAGTGGACATTCAGAGTAGTAAACAAGTCCTGTCACATTGTAGGAGACGCCTTGTGTAATAATAATCTATGATATTAATAAGAAGAGTTGTAGCGTCAGCGAGAACTATAAAGTCACAGTATGTTTGTCAGGAATTATATCTGAACTACAAATATTAATTTCAATAATACAGGGTGCGGCACGTAAAACCGACCCGTCGTAATATTCTGGTATATTGTGTTTTTGGCAACACTTAAATAATCTACCTTCCTACCAAGAGATGGCGTGTCGAGGTCGGGTCGCCTTTCGTGACCTGCAGCAGTTACGTGCAGCCGCAGCCAGTGAAACTTGTCGAAACCAGTTGAGAAAAAGGCCTCGTTGTGTTAAGCCGGGTGAGTGTCAGTGTGTGATAATGCCGTATTCGATACCCGAGCGTGTTGCCATTGTTGAAGGGTTCACTCTCACTGGATCTTTTGTGAAAACAAAGAATTTGTTTCGGGAGAAATTTCCAGGACGTTCTGTGCCACCAAAAAGCACCATTCAGGAATTGATTGAAAAATGGCGGCGTACAGGATCGATTCAAAATGCTCCCAGGAACAGACGACCATCTGTCTGCACACCTGAATTAAAGATGCAGGTGGAGGAGATAATGACAAGAAGTCCTCGAAAGTCAACTAGGAGATTGAGTCAACAGGTTCATGCGAGTGAGAGAAGTTGCAGACGTGTTTTAAGGGGACTGAATTTAAAACCGTACCGGATAAGTGTTGTGCAAGAACTGAAGGAGCCTGACATGCAGAAGAGGGTGCATTTCTGTTCATGGCTGTTGAGCAATGTTGCCAGACTTGTCCACGTGTGACTTTTACTTATGGGGACTGTTAAAGGGAAGAGTATACGAAACAAATCCACACACAATTGAAGAACTCAAGACCAGGATCCAGGATGTCACCAATAGCATTACAACACAAGAACTGACAATGGTATATATGAATCTCCTCAATCGTGCTCACATGTGTGTTGAAGTGGGCGGAGGACACTTTCAGCCAGGGGTGCCCATCCCCCCCAAAGCTGATGGCGCACTCCCCCCAAAACTAATAATCTCTTCCCTCCTCAAAACTCAAGTCCTCTAAAAACAATTGCCCAGTGTAGCAGTAGTTTTTATAGTACTAGTAATTGTTATTTTTGTTGTTGTTTTTATTTCCTGTAGTAGTATTATAGAATGCTTGTAGTAGTAGTAGAGGCAGTAGTAATTATAAAAATGGCATTACTTTTATTAATAGTCTTGCTAGTGTACAATACTAAATATGTTCTATAAGGATATTGAAGGGTATAAAAACTTCTACACACTGTGTATGGCACAGGTATTCTTTTTTTACAATTAGTATTATTATTTTTTCTTTACAAAATATTGATATAATTCCCTTGTACATGAAAAGTAAGACGCAAGTTACAAGTTATTGAGTTTGTTACCAAAAGAAAATGTTATCCTCGAAATTAGCCTACAAAAAGAAGTGATATCCAACAAAAAAACATTCCTGTAAAAGAGCCAAGTACGAGTGGCCTTAAAAAGAATTGAAATCACAAAAATAAGCGCTAAGTTCTGGTGGACAACAATTACAAACACTCACTGGCTCACTTCAAATTTAGATTTGAAACTTGGCTGTTGTCTGTATGGTTACCACTAGCTCACAATTGTCAAACTACTTTATAATTTTCAACAGACAACATAGGCAAGTTTCAAATCTAAATTTGAAAGTGATTCCTTGAGTGTTTGTAACTGTTGTTCACCAGAACTTGGCGCCATCATTTCATATAGCAACTTGCGCGGTACTTCATTCATAGAGTTTCTAAGCAGGGGGTAGGGGATTCATTCTCGAGATTAAAAAAAAAATCGCATTGTGTTCCAATGTTATTCTGACGACAGCAAAATTACTTATTCGACATTAGAGTAAAATTCTTCCCCAATTTTTTTATTCCCCCCATTTTTTTTCTCTATGGCACAACTTGCGCCATTCATCCCTCCTGTGGGCAGCCCTTCTCTCTTAAAACGAACCAACCTTTCCTTTCATACGACTGCTTGCGCGGTACTTCATTCATCGAGTATCGAAGCAGGGGGTACATGGGTTCACCCCGGAAAATTTTGAAAATTAGCTTCTCAAAATCGTGTTTTAATGCTATTCCGACAGTAAAATTGCTAGTTCGAAAGTAGAGTAAAATCCCCCCCAAAATTTTTCTCAATGGCGCAGCTTGCGCCATACATCCCCCCTGTGGGCGGCCCTGCTTTCAGCACCTGCTGTGAAGGTGAGTAGTCATATTCAATACATTACATTTCATTTATGTGTTGTAGTTAATCATATTCAATACATTACATTTCATTTTATGTGTTCACTTTACGGGCCGGTTTTACATGCCGCACCCTGTACAATTCAATTGTATATACTCCACACCAGACTTTTGCCGCCTTTCATAACTTGCTCCACCATGTAAATATATATATTGCACATATAGTATAATCGGTCCTGTGTAAACATGTAAAGGAACAGGTAATTTTCATTTATTTACCGAATGAGCGGAAAGTAAGTTTTGTTGGAAATTGTTTATACTTTTTTGGTAGCAATTAATCGATTCCAGTTGAACGAGTACAGATAATGACCTCAGAATGGTACAATTTATATGCAAAATGAAAATTCCACATAGGTACTAGCATTGTGTACAAGCACAAGCTTCTGTAAAAATTTCACAATAGCCGCTAACAGTACTGACTTAAGCGAGAAGTTCAGTATGTTGGCAAATACATTTCGGATGTGATCTTCCAGTTTGTTCAGACTTAGTGGTTTCGGTGCGATAAAATTCTTAGTCAGCCCAACTCCACAGGAGGGAGATCAAGACTACATGCTGGCCAAGCACTTGGACACGACGATTCAACCAACATCCTGAGAAATACGTTGGAGTTACCACTTCTGGGAATATTTGCCGCAGACCTCGTTGTTCCACATCGGAATGGCAATTCCTGATAACTATTGGGTGAGTCACTATAGCATGAGTTTCATACTTCGCCTGCCTCTCTACATCTATATCACTGAACACAACAGTTGATACCGAGATGCCAAGTGAGTTCATTGAAGCAGTCTTAAACTTTCACCCATTTTCAGTCATCTCCTACCACTAGACACATAAACGTAACACGTAACAGTACAATACTTTCTACTATCTTAAGAATGGGAATGAGGTTTTTAAATGAAAATTCATTATTGCTTCCCAAAGTTATAATTAATTATTATAGTAACTTTCCGCCTACTGTGTATACATTGGTCAACTTACTTCTCAGATGTACAAGGAAATAAATTACATCTACATCCATTTGTCAACGAATAAGAGCCACCAAAGAAAGATGTATTCGTATAAAATTCCAGTAATACACGAGAATTTTTGATCAAACTTACTTGTTAGTATTGGTTACAAATAGGAATTAAAAGTGTATAGAATATTGTCTAACTTCCTCATACCTGGACCGCTACACTATGTGTGCGATAAATCTAACTGTAGAAAACAGCTACCCCCTAAGAAAATTAGTTGAAATTAACGATATTTATTCAAGAACAACGCGTTTCAATCATATTCAGAAGTGGAGCGGAGACATTCCAAGTCGGATCCATTGGGTAATCTTGCAAGCACGTATTGTTCTTTTTTAAAATTAAGATGGTAATTAATAATGTAAACGAATCCACTTTAATAGTATATTTAAAATATAACTTTACATAATGCTTACACTTTCAGATTCCACTAGAGAGAAGATTCTTCAATTGTGAGTCAATGAGGTGGTTTTGTATGATGACCAAAGAGTTCACTGTCCGTTATGTAGATGTAATGACATTCTTAGTTTTATATTACGTTATTACTAGCCCAGCGTTTTGGATATGACTCAAAAAGGTAATATTGATTGCTTGCTTTCACACCAGTAAACAAAACAAATGCCATATTTTTTTAAGTTCCACTCTACCACAACTACTGAATAGATATTAAAGCATTACTATTTTAGTGCGAGGAAATAAATTTTCTATTTCTCGTCTGTATGTAAATCAATGAGTAGAACGGTACAAGTCCAGAAACGATTTCTGAGATACTTCAATAAATGAACTAGCTATATAATTATGTAGGATTATTGTTCATGCAGTGCATGTTTAAATACTTTCTTGTTCGACAGGTGTAAGTTCCCCCATTATGGGAAAGTCGTCCTTGGTTGTTTTTAAGCAAATACTTATTAAAATTGATTTGCGAAAATTTTATTGGACGTTTGTTTTTTCTTTTTCTTTTCTTTTATTTTCTTTCTTTCTTTGTTTTTTTTTTTTTTTTGGTATAAAACGGTCTATTTGTCGGGAAGTTTTCATAAAATAATATGTAAGTTACGAATCTTTCAGGTGGTGGTACAGGTACTATTAGAATATACTAAAAATAATTGGAAACAGTTGTCATTTTTGTCTGTACTTAGATATACCGGTATATGTGACATGGTTCGTAACAAATATAACAATAGTAGCTTAACAGTAGGTTACCCAATTGGTAACACTGCTGTTAACGTTTTAGTTACAAAACAGTCGTTTGTGTTCGTTCAATGATCATCATAATTCAACGTAACTAAACTATGTTGTTATCCTCTTCGTTTCACTAGAGAAAGATAAACTGTTTCCTTTTGAAGCTTGTATTAAGTTAATAATGAATCGAATTTCTGATATGCGTCAAGTATTTAACTCGATCAAAAGTACACCTTAGATATAAAACTTTCACACTTATTTGAAGTACTCTGTAACTCCACCTGTTATGATATTAATATTTTGTAATAGCGTTGTTTTATGTAGCTTTCTTCTATGCTATTTTTAACTTATTGGTTCTCTGTAATATGAAATTATTTTATTTTTATATACATTATATATTGTGCCGGTGCTGTGCCATCAGTTGCAGCTTAGAATAATCTCTAAAAATACTCATAGAATAATGTAACAATAGGGGATGGAACTGATGCACAACACGGTACTTAACAACGAAATTATGATAGAATTTAAATGAAATTCAAATGTTTCAATTTTGAAGATGACTAGTAGGGAAAAGGTGAGAGAGAGAAATAGGTTATGATTGAAAGATGAGCACTAGCCTGATAGATCCATCGAGACTGGCGTCGTCCTGGTCATCTGGAACGATGAAGGGTTTGCCGTGAAGGAACCTGGATGTTCTGGTAACAGCCAACAACTGGAACTCAATCCTGCTGGACTGCTAGGGGCGTCGAACTCTCTCCGTGATGTGTCTCTACAACAATTCGTCTTTAGGATGTCCTTTTACATTTTCATTCCACTAATCTCAACTGACAAAAGTGTCTGCGGCGATAAACCGGCAGAATGGTATTCTTTAAACATGGAGTCGGTCGTCCTCCACTAGTGGCATCTGCTTGTCTCCGATGATCCTGCACCTTCCTCAACTTCGTGGCGAATACCCCTTATTGTTGTGTTTCTCGTGGGTTTGTTTGGCTGCAGAATGATGAGTTAAGCGTCCAAAGAATCGGGAAGTATCAGGCTATGCTTGAAGGTATGCGGAAAGGTAAGAAGGAAGCTAGTCGAGTTTATTAACAAAAATGTATTTACAACAGGTGTCTGAAAAATACAATCCTGATCAAAGTTTTCTTCCAATGAGTTTTCAAAAGTTCATGTTTCTTTCGTTAATAATGTAGTTTAATAAAATAATCGAATTTAGTAAATTAAATTAGAGTTTATACAATTATCTCATCGTCACTTCATATCCAATACACAGTTACTTCACAATATAAAGAACGTTATGGAATATTACAGGGTGCGGCACGTAAAACCGGCCCGTAAAGTGAACACATAAAATGAAATGTAATGTATTGAATATGATTAACTACAACACATAAATGAAATGTAATGTATTGAATATGACTACTCACCTTCACAGCAGCCTTCACAGCAGGTGCTGAAAGTGTCCTCCGCCCACTTCAACACACATGTGAGCACGATTGAGGAGATTCATATATACCCTTGTCAGTTCTTGTGTTGTAATGCTATTGGTGACATCCTGGATCCTGGTCTTGAGTTCTTCAATTTGTGTGGATTCGTTTCGTATACTCTTCCCTTTAACAGTCCCCATAAGTAAAAGTCACACGTGGATAAGTCTGGTGACCGAGGAGGCCATAAGCCTTTGCTGATTGTCCTCTCTGGTGTAAACATATCATGCACAAGGGACAATGATGCAGCTGATGTATGGCATGTTGCACCGTCCTGCTGAAAGTAACATAACTGACGCTTCTCTTCGGTCAAGTGTGTATAAAACTCCTCCAGGATTCCCATATACACGTCACTGTTCACTGTCGTCTCAAAGAATATGGGCCCAATAACGCGTGTGGCGGAAATGGCACACCAAACACCAATCTTCTCATCATGCAAGGGTACCTGGTGGATTGCGTGTGGATTTTCTGTCGACCAATACCGGTTGTTTTGGGAATTTACGTACCCAGACAGGTGGAACCACGCCTCGTCACTCATGATGAGCATTAGTGGATCCAAGAAACCACTGGCAACATTGCTCAACAGCCATGAACAGAAATGCACCCTCTTCTGCAGGTCAGGCTCCTTCAGTTCTTGCACAACACTTATCCGGTACGGTTTTAACTTCAGTCCCCTTAAAACACGTCTGCAACTTCTCTCACTCGCATGAACCTGTTGACTCAATCTTCTAGTTGACTTTCGAGGACTTCTTGTCATTATCTCCTCCACCTTCATCTTTAATTCAGGTGTGCCGACTGATGGTCGTCTGTTCCTGGGAGCATTTTGAACCGATCCTGTACGCCGCCATTTTTCAATCAATTCCTGAATGGTGCTTTTTGCTGGCACAGAACGTCCTGGAAATTTCTCCCGAAACAAATTCTTTGTTTTCACAAAAGATCCAGTGAGAATGAACACTTCAACAATGGCAACACGCTCGGGTATCGAATACGGCATTATCACACACTGACACTCACCCGGCTTAACACAACGAGGCCTTTTTCTCAACTGGTTTCGACAAGTTTCACTGGCTGCGGCTGCACGTGACTGCTGCAGGTCACGTAAGTCGACCCGACCTCGACACGCCATCTCTTGGTAGGAAGGTAGATTATTTAAGTGTTGCCAAAAACACAATAGGCCTATACCAGAATATTACGACGGGCCGGTTTTACGTGCCGCGCCCTGTATTATAGCACATGAACACAACTCGAACGTTGAGAAAAAAGGTCTCCATGAAATATGAGACTAAGTTGAAATATAAGTTTACCCTGGTGGTAATGAACAGAGATGTTTGTGTAAGACAAATAATCAGCTGCGAAAATAATAATAATAAAAAGACAATACATACATTGTGTTTCTTCATGAGAAAAAAGAACATTGATGCATTTATAATACCGCTGTACAAGGTTAAGAAAAGAAGTCTTAGCAAAATGAGTGTGAGCATATGGAAAAAATCTTTCACGGCTGCCTTCATTTTGTTGTTGGTTCCAAAGTGCCTTCCACGGAGAATATTCTTCGATGTCAAGAAAGAGATGGAAGTTGTTGGGCGCGAGGTCAAGACTGTATAGTAATGAACAAAGTCCTCCCAACCGAGGATGACAACATGGTTTTGCTTTGCTGCCCCTGAATATGATCTTGCATTGTCGTCTAAAAGAACGCCAAATGTCAGAAGGCAGGAAACTTCCTGGGAATGGCACACTTCAATCTTGTCAGTGCCTGACAATACCACTGAGCATTGATTGTTCCAACCTACATACTTGTGTGGCAAAGACTAGGCTGATCATCTAAACTTTCTGCTAGCATTGTAATAATGCCATCTAAAGGATCTTGACCTACGTCACCGAATGAAGTACGGATGGCTCTAGCAATAAACCGAAGTCTTGTTTGTTCATTGTTTTCTCGAGGGAAGGAGGAGGGGAAGCTTATTTTCGGACTTTCCTTCTTAAATACAAATATTATTTACTGCAGTAGAATTATATCTACTATGAGTATTATATGAATACTATACAGTGTCTTAAAAAGGGCAAATGAAAAGTTGCAACCCACAAAAACGTTTCAAAAGTTTTAATATGGTCTACCGACAGTAAAAGATTGTACACCCGTATCGAACCCTAATTCGAGGTAGTATGAGTGTTTTCTAGTGTAAGTGACCGAAAAAACATCAGTTTCCAAAATAGAATTTACCATCCGCTTATTTCATTGTAAATCAAGCTATTAATTTGCATTTTTATTATAGGTTTCAATAAGGGCCAACTAAGTGGAAAAGAGGATCGCTGTAAAGAGATAACTGTTTGATTTAATCGGACGAACCTACGAAAAACAATGGCAAGGTAAGAAGAACTGTCAATACAAAAGAGAAAACAAGACCTGTTGACAAGCCTGAAGATAAGAAAAGTTTCATGATGATAAATCCTCGTTTTTTTTTTTTTTTTTTTTTTAAGTGAGAATGTTTCTGGAATATACGCCACTCAAAACTGATTGTCGATAGGAAATCGTCATTTTCCTGACAAGATCAAGATCTGCCCCAAATGACAATGTCCTAACGAGAAAGTAGCAGATGTGGATACATATTAAGTTCACTGTTACAATTCGCAAAACGTTCAACCGGACTATTGCCCGTCTTGTATTTCAAAGTTAATCTGGAATTTTATTCATTATTCTAGCCCTGAAACATGTATTGAATCTTTATTTGGAATTAAAGAAGTTGTTTTTCTGACTTTCAACTTGTATGTATTTAATTCTAATCTCGAATGAAAAGAAGTTGATCTGACTTTCCACTTATATCACCGCCAAATTACATATGTAACACGGAAAAAATCAGAAGTTTTCAACAGCAAAATTACGTCTTCAAATGTAGAGATAGTTTTCTTAAATTATTATACTGCGATGAGCAACAACTCTAGTTTGCCCAACCGTATCAAGAATACTAAGAATTACAATAACTAAATTGTTCGTAATAAAAGTTCGCATTCGAATCGATTTCTGTTAAAAGGACATATGTAACATTTTTCACGATTTTTACTTAAGAAAACTAAGGGCCTTATGCAGAGTTGTTCTGAAGCGTGATTAGTCCCATACTAAAGTTTGACTAACATGTTTCCTGCAGTAGTGAGGTCTTTAGTATGACGCTAATCTTACGTCAAAACGACTCTAAATAACCTCTTAAGTATTTTAGAGGTAGATGCAACGATTTGTGTTAAAAGGAAGTATATTCCTTGAAACGTGTGGAAACTACAATTCATTGAAGTCTGCGTTATCTCTTAAAAGGGTGTAATTCCACAAATGCGCCCTTTTAACTGAAAATCAAACAAGCAGGAGCATAATAATGAAGAAAATTACACAAGAAAATGCCCAAAAACTCTTTTTTGGTCACGGTCCCAGCGCCTTCAATGTGACGGGAGTTTCGCCACCATCAAACGAGTTCTTATGACACTTGATCGCCTTTACACTGTACATGAATGGACGAAGTTGATTATTCACAGTAGCAGGTCTGATAAATTCACTGTTGTTCAATTCAATGGTGAAGGTGTTTTAGATTTCAGGTCATGGTGAACACAATACTAGTATAAGAAAAAATATAGTTTCTCTGAGTAGAACCTTGGGTTCTCGTCAACATCAAAGCAAAAGACGCCTCTTGTAAACGTGAATAGATAATGTATAGAAAGTGTTGTAAGGTTAAGTGCTACATGAGAAGAAAGTAGGTCTTGATTTGTAAAAGACCTGAGTGTTTCCTGGAAAGGTTGAATGACATTTTGGAGAAGTGAATGACCCTTGATCCTTGGTGTGGCCAAACAGTGCCATGGTCAATGGCTTAAGAATGGCCCCTGGGTTTCAAGGGACTTCCTATAGCCCCTGACCCCTCAAAACTCGTTCCCTGATTTTCCAGGTTTGATCGTAGATAGAGTATAAAAATTAGTTGTTAAAACTTGATCCCTGTAGCCCCTGTAAAGAATGATGATGCCTGAGGAATCCTCTGGGGACCCTAAAATGGTTTTGAGGACCCTGCCCCTGTCTTTTTCATTTCATTCGTATTATTTACAATAATACTCGTTGTTAAAATGGTTCCCGGCCCCCTCCAATGGTTTTAGGACCCTGCCCCTGCCTTTTTTTATTTCGTTCGTATTATTTACAATAATACTCGATCTTAAAATGGTTCCAGGACCCCTCCAATCATTTTAGAACCCTTCCAGGAGACCTCCACTGCTTTTAGGATCCCTCTGCGTTCTCAAATGTAAAAAATGAGCCACTGGCTTTCCAGGACCTTCTTATTTTAAATTACTCGCTGTTAAAAATTCCTATGGAAAGTCGGATTAGAAACTAAGTTTCGTAGGAATAAAAAAGAATGGGAATTGAACCCGGGACTCCCAGGTTAAGGATGTGCACAGTAAGCCATGGAGGAGGTATAACAAGTTAAAGAAGGAAGGAAGAATGGAATAGGGTTGAAATCTTTATTCGTTCATTTATTTTATTGTTCATTACTTTGTATGCATATCTTTTATTTTCTCGATGAAGACCCAGGTATAGCGCGATGCGGAGCATGCTCTTCGTACATCCATCCCTCACGACTTCACGAAAGTAACTAAAATCTATCACTAAGCTTGCTGCTATGTGAAATGAAAGTTTTTGCATCTCTGATGTCACATTGCTATGTAGCTGGCTTCCAGTGTCCGTTACAGGGAAATACGTATGAACTCTCGCCTTGTTGACGCTCGCGCTGCTTTCTTGTGCATACTGCATGTGATTGACCTGGGTGAGGAGGAAAAATGCGAGTATCTGTGATTGACCTAGTACTATGATACGTACTAGGGGTGAAGGGAGGAGGAGGAGGAGGAAGCGACTGTGTGATGTATGTGTGAGGACATAGTCTTGCTGGCAATAGTATGCAGCCAACCTCCAGTCTTCCTCCTTTTGCATACTGTATGATACGTACATGCAGGCAACTTCCCCCCTTATCCCTCTTTGTACTTGTGAACAGTCTGTCTGTGTGGTTGAGCTGGACGATGTGAGACTGAAGGGGTAGCCGAAATCGAGTGTCTCTGTGAATGATCTAGGTGACCAACTTTCATCTTGGTACAGAGAGATAATTGATATTGATTACTTGAAAAATGTTTGTTGAAACTAGACAAACAGATTATTTGTCTTTAAAGACATTAAGATAATTGATACTATCACCATTTCTAATTAACAAATTAATAGCCATGCATTAGAATGAACATAATGTCCAGATGGAAATCATAATTGCAATCTATGAAATGCATGTCTGCAATATCTCAGAAGCTATGTAGATCACATCTTGAAATTTTTTGTTCAGACAAGATGTAAAATGCAATCTCTTATTTGCACTAAAAATTGATATTATGTGAAAAGTCTGATGTTGTCTATGAAATTTTGCAGAGAAAGTGTTAAGTAATGGAGGTCCGGATGAATGACCTCCTAATGTGGCAAATAAAAATTATATAAACCCTGATTCCTCCCCCTTTTCTTATATTCTGATATTAAGCTGTGTATACAGTGTGTTTATTTTTTATCATTTATTATTTGAAGTTAGTTTTTCTTCGTTTTAGAAGACATATGTAAGTTGGCATAGAAGTAGTTTACATTTCTATTTGGTATAGAAGTATTTACATACCTTAACATGGGAATTATACGTACGGACATCTGACCTAAATAGCACTTCATAGTAAACTGAACAAGTTCAAAAATTTGACATCAGGTGTTGCTACTAACAGCAGTATTGGTATATATGATAGTTTCATTTATTATTATTATTATTATTATTATTATTATTATTATTATTATTATTATTATTATTGTGAAAGAATCGACAGTGATAATTTCGTACGAAAACAAACAAATTAATGTGATGGGTATACGAAGAAGAAAAAGTTCGAAATATAGTGTTGTTGGTAACTATATTACGAGATGTTAACCAAAATAAAATCTAAGTTTTATGGTTTACTATTATCCCGGTTAGGCTTAAGGAGAGTCTGACGGTTTTTGTAGTTTTGCTCTTATGAAAGTATTTGAAAAAGTATATGAAGAAGAAGAAAGTGGAAGGAGACGGGAAAACTCCGAGAAAATAACGCATACGATGTTTCAGCACATTAATTCATACAAATCCGAGACATGTTTTGTTATGAAAAAATGTCAAAATAATTGTTGGAATCGAACTAAAAACCTCAATTATATGAAGTGAATGCTTTATCACTAGACCATTTGTTATTAGGTAATTTTGTATCAAACTGTGTCATAAACAAACAACTTTCTGCTGGTAATTGAACTTTTTGGGTTTCTTATACTATGAATACTTTGTTTGCCGGGTACAAGCCGAATTATATGAGTTTCCACTAGGATTGACATATATACAAGTTTTTACACAAGCGAAACTTTTTGGTTGGGAGTAAGTTAAACTGATTTTCAGTTTAACGTAATGTTTAACAGCGAGGGTATATGAAACATGGTTCCACCAGGAATATAAGTTTTAGCTAAGAATGGCTCGAGCCGATTTTCAGTTTAACGTAATGTTTAACAGCGAAGGTATATGAAACATGGTCTCACCAGGAATGTTTTAGCTAAGATTGACTTGAGCTGATTTTCAGTTTAACATAATGTTCAACAGCGAGAAAATATGAAACATGATTGCATTTGGAAGATAAGTTTTATATTTGCGAAATTTTTGTTGTTGTTGGTACTAAGTCATGTTGATTTTGAGTTTATGTTGCATTCAGCAGCGAGAGTATATCTTGTAAATTCTTATAAAACATTGTTCGTGGGGATATATTCCGATGCAATTGAACTAACGCTGGGAACTAGGATTAGGTTTCACAACAGTAAGGCTATATATACCGGGTGCGTCATTTAAAATGTCAAACCTTGATGACGGAGAAACCAAAAGAGAGAGAGAAGCGAAACTTTGCACGAAGCAACTATACAAACGGGTACATTGGTAGACGTATTATTTGACATCCCCGGATGAACAGTGTTGCCAACCCAATATAAAGTTATGATTTTTTAAATGGAACGACCTAAATTGTATTTCATAATTGAATTCAAAACTAAAAAAGAAGACGAAAGATATGTCACCCGCAGATCAGTGTTGCAAACTTCTCGAGAAATAACGTTAAATATGTGTCACATTTAAACGCCTTTTGCACACACAGGAAGTGAGGTGCACACTAGTTTTGCACAATAATTTAACTATTGGCCAGAACGGTTTAAATTATCACCAAGTTTAGATGGGTCCGTTAAACAGTGTTGACATAACAGAAAATACAAAAGTCGAGTTTGGATATGGTGCAATAGCTCGAAAAATGCCATAAGTACATTACGGTTTAAAATTTATAGGACAATTTGCTATGTCATAAGAAGCATTCTCACGTTTATTTGAAGTCGATAAGTCAAGTACTTACCGAGATATTCAGAATTTTGTAAAAGCTGACAGCGTTACCAACTTCTACAGCGCAAAATTCTCAGTGTTTTCTTAGTTTGTCTATGCCTATTATTTTTGTGAGACATTAATCATAACATCTGAATAGTAATTTATTACATCAATATAAAACGCCTATTTCCTTGCATAATATCTTCATAAGGATGATTAATATGTTTCTTAAGTTATCGTAATGAATGAAAACGTGACGTGTCAAATTAAAAGTAAGGTAGGATCAAATTAAATATCTGAGTGCTCAAACTTTTGGGCAGGTTTGTGACTATAAACTCTGCGCATGGGTGTGGTTGTGCTAGTGGAATAAAGTGATTGACACGGTATTAAGATGTACAGTCAAAAGTTAGTTGTTTCAGCAGATGCAAAGCAAAAAATAAATAGAAACTTACATAACGCTTTACATATAAAAACATATTCTTCTCATAATAAGCAAAGGAAGGGTGAAGTTCAAACCAATCTTTCCTTATTGCAAAGTAAACTTTTAAACTCTAAGTATATTTCACCACGTGAAAAACGTTTTGAACTTGAAAAACAAAAGAAGATTATTCTTGTAAATACAAATGACTCTGATATTCCTGAAGAAGCAGGTGACGCATTAAAAATTATCTACTCTACGCACGATATAATACGAGATGGTGTGTATAGACGAAATTTTAGATATTCATATGAAATTCCCTTTTAAGAGAAGATAGTAGATCAAAATACAGTTTCTAATGATATTCAAATGTTCAAAGAACTGAAGTGTGAATGTGCCACTAATGAAGTGAACTTTGTGTAAAACAAATTTTAGAAAATTATAAACTTTCTGAACCTCTACTTTGTGAAAGATGTGCAATTCGTAGTGAAAACGAAAGTGTTCACAAATGTGTAACTGAAACAGATAAAGAATTAAATACTAGTGTGGAATTTCCTAATTAGAAAATTAACACGGGACCAAATATTAAAACACTATCTGAAAACGCATGTAAAATATATAGATGTAAATATTATACCACATCTTATAAACAAATTTAACTATACATATCAAGAGAATACATTTAACAATTATCATATTTCTGATTTAAGAGAATCGTATCTTGAACAGGATAAAGATGTGTTTCAACAATCGTCAGTGTGAGCATCAGTGTATCTCCCTTAATACATATGATAATTGCGAATATCAGTGCACATCTTTTTCTGTAGATGAACAATGTCTGTTGCTCTGTATTGCAAGATGGAAGCCACAACGTAAACTTTTATGTTAAGGGTTCTTTGACCATCGCGGTATTTTAGATGAACATGAGTCCATTAATTTACACTATGATATGCTATGCTATAACGCCTGACGTGCTTTGGTTAATGTGCAAACCTTTGATGAGTATATGAAGAATTTGCAACAGTACATTGTGATATTGAAATTGATGTTTGGACATTTGCATATACATTATATAACATATTGTTAAGCAAGGAAAATATTCAATTAATTACGGCGTCATTCTTACAAAAGGATTTACAATATAATAAGCAGTTTTAAAAGTTGTAAATAATACTAATAATGGAAAATAAACCTTTTCTGTAAATCAATTAGAAAGCAATGTGTGTAAGTTAACGAAAAAAGTGGTAAAAGCTTTCAGCATTAAATTGGGCAACATGTGATTGTACATATGATATAAATATTGACTGTATTAAACAATATTCTAAGGACTATGATTATGAAATTTGTAAATAAAATTTTAATAACTTTATATATATTAATTCATATATATCACTCGTTTTTATTACTTTCCTTATGCTACTATTACTTTATTCCGACTATGCAATGAAATATATGAAACAGGAGAATGGCCAAAAGACTCTGAAAACGATCATGATACTGATGGCTAAGAAATCGAATCCAAATAGATGTGAGGATTATAGACCTGTTAGTCTCATATCTCATGCAGCTAAAATTCTTCTCCAGATACTGAAGAGAAGGTTATATGAAAGAACAAATAAAGAAGTTGAGGAGGAGCAGTTCAGGTTCAGAAGAGGCATGGACACAATTGGATTATTAAGGGCGATCGGTGAAAGGTTTATAGAAAAAGGGAAAGAGGTGTATATTATATTCATTGATCTAGAAAAGGCTTTTGACCGCGTGAATTGGGAATTGTTGGGAGTTCTAACGAAGATAGGGTTGGAACGGAAAGATAGAAGACTCATAAGAAACTTATACATGAGCCAACAAGTAAGTGTTAGGATAGGGGAAGAACTGACGGAAGAGAGTGCGATTGGAAGGAGAGTTCGACAAGGATGCTGCCTCTCGCCAACAGTATTTAATGTCTATCTAGAAGAAATAGTGAAAAAGAGCCTATATGATGATGATGGCATTTCGGTAGGAAGTAGAATGATTAGATGCATAAGATTTGCAGACGACATGGCGCTTATTGCAGAATCTGAAAAGAAAATCAAGAAAATGTTAGAAAAATAACGAAAGGCTTTGAAGAATATGAGATGAAAAATGTTAGAAAGACAAAAGCCATGCTGATTGGAACGAAGGGGTATGTGTCACGAAAAGGCACATGTAACCGAATTAATTAAAATAATTTAAGCTGCATCCTTGGGAAAGTAAAACACTCTTTACTTTCCAGTTTAAAACATTGTCTTTAACGCACTTTTCCTCGACAAAGTCACACTTGCACTTGCACTTGCACTTTTTTCTTTGGAATGCACAGACAAATCCTATGGAAACTTTTGGGGTGAAATTAAAATATCCAAAGGTGAAACACTTGCTGGTGGTGTTCGGTTTCCAATCATCTACCTCATTGAATAAATTACAAATTTCTTCCTCCTCTTCTTCATTAAATAAATCTGGGGAAGATGATCTTTCTTCTTCAACCATGGTCCACTTTATCGTTGGAACTTGAAAACTTTGCTCTAATGTTCCTCCTGCTGCTGCTGCAACTGTTAAAGATGGCCGTGGTACTGATGAGGATGTTCTTGATCCAACAGGTGATGTTCCTGCTGCTTCTGCTGCTGCAACTGCTAAAGATGGCAGTGGTACTGGTGAAGATGTTCTTGATCCAGCAGGTGATGTTCCTGCTGCTGCTGCTGCTGCGACTGCTGAAGATGGTCGTGGTACCGGTGAGGATGTTCTTGATCCAACAGTTGATACTCCTGCTGTTGCTGCTGCGACTGCTGAAGATGGTCATGCTACTGGTGAATATATTCTTTAGCCAACAGGTAATGTCGGAATTAATACTGATTCTTTTCTTAAATCTATGATTTCAGTATCTATAATAACATCTAGTGATGCTGGTGAAAAAAAGTATCTTCTCCTTCTATAAAAAGGTCTGGAGAATCCCGTGAAACCTTAAACTTTTTCTTTGAAGATTCAACAAAATCAAACGGAGAATCCCAGTCGATTTCAGCGCAAAATTCTATCTCACGTTGTGTTTGACTGAAAGACTCCATGACTATTCTATGTTCATCTTCTCTTTAAACCCCATATATAAAGAAAATTTTACCATCGACGTCATAGCACGTGATACTTTAAAAACACATTTTAAAAACGGTTCCCTATTACTACATTTAAAATATTTTTTCAAAAACAAACCACTTTCACTTTCCCAATTCTCTTACAATTTTCATAATTATGGGGTATAAGGAAAATCATATATCATGTCATAATGTTATTCACATGATCAAGGGCATTCACTTATTTTCTTAAAACAACAACATAGCATCCTGTTCTGGTCATTAACAACTTCTCAAAAAGAAATCCGTTATTCTATTAAAACATTCCTTCATTAATAATTCAGATAATCATATCATATACCGTTCATTCACATCTACTTTCAAAAACAACATTTCGTCGATAATGTTACTCACCTAATCATTCCGATGTCATCCATTTGCAAATAAATGGTTTACATATTTCCAAAAAGGAAATCGATGTTATTTTATTCCAACATTAATGTTGTTCAAGTAAAAATAAGTTATTTACAATATAAAACACATTTCCTATTCCAAGTTAGTATTCTCTAATGTCTAATCAACATGAGATCAAATTCCTCTTCTATTGTCCATTGGTATTCTGTAACGTTAAACTTGCTTTTTATTCCCCGCCAGTATTCTCTAATGTCTACCCAATATTGCGTCAATTTCTTTTGTACTCTCCATTGGTATTCTGTGACGTTAAACGTGTTTTTATTTCTCGCCGGTATTCTCTCATGCCTACCCACCATGGCACCAAAGTTATTTTCTATTACGTTGTCGGTATTCTGTGATGTCTACATACCACGGCGGCACACTTGTTTGCTAATGGATCGGAGAAATTCGGTGATGTCACGTAACAGTAAGGTCAATGCCCTACACCATAACCTTTCACTTCCGTCCATCCATCCAGGTTCCAAAAGCCCGCGAAAACTTCAGTTAGTCTCCTCAATTCAATCAAGAAGGACCTATTTGGAAACTGCTCCGCATCGTGCTATACCTGAGTGTTCATCGAGAGAATAAAAGATATGAATACAAAGTAATGAGCAATAAAATAAATGAATGAAATAAGATTTCAACCCTATTCCATTCTTCCTTCCTTAATCTGTGTTCTACCACCTCCGTGGCTTACTGTGCACGCCTTTGGCGGAGGAGTCCCTGGTTCAATTCCCATTTTTAGTACATTCACACAAAGTGTTCGAGTAATTATTACTAGGTGGTTACAATGGTTCTAATGTCACTATCAATATTTTCTCCCTTCCATATCCTGTTAGTGTGCATGCCCTTAACCTGGGAGTCCCGGGTTCAATTCCCATTCTCTTTTATTCCTACGAAGCTTAGTTTCTAATCCGACTTTCCATAGGAATTTTTAACAGCGAGTAATTTAAAATTACAAGTCAAATAAGACAGTCCTGAAAGCCACGGGGTCATTTTTTATATTTGAGGACCCAGGAAGGTCCTAAAAGCAGTGGAGGGATCCTGGAAGGGGAACAACGAATATTATTGTAAATAATACGAATGAAATAAAAAGGGCAGGGTCCTAAATCCATTGGAGTGGTCCTGGAACCATTTTAACAACGAGTATTATTGTAAATAATACGAATGAAATAAAAAAGACAGGGGCAGGATTCTAAAACCATTGAAGGGTCCCCAGAGGACTCCTCAGGCATCAATATTTACAGGGCCTACAGGGATCAAGTTTTAACAACTAATTTTTATACTCTACCTACGATCAAGCCTGGAAAATCAGGGAACACGAGTTTAGAGGGGTCAGGGGCTATAGGAAGTCCCTGAAAACCCAGGGATCATTCTCAAGCCATGGACCATGGTCCTGTTTGGCCACACCAAACATCAAGGGTCATTCACTTCTCCCAAATGTCATTCAACTTTTCCAGGAAACACTCAGACTTTTTACAAATCAAGACCTACTTTCTTCTCATATACCACTTAACGTTACAACATTTTCTATACATTATCTACTCACGTTTAGAAGATGCGGCTTTTGCTTAGATGTTGACGAAAACCCAAGGTTGTACTTCTCTTGAGACAAGAAACAAACAGAGAAAGGATAAAATAAGCCCTCACTCCTTTATCTATTCTGCGAATAATCCATGAGTATGAACAGGTTTACCAAGTGTTAATGGACTAATGAAACACATTTTCATCATGTCCTTCAATACTACGAAAACTATTACTTCCTAAACTAAACTGAACCGAACAGGAGCTGTCCCTTTGAAGCTGAATGAGAACAGTCTTGGAAAAGTGCATGAATTAAATACTGGATGAACATAAAAATTTATATCGCTGAATTATTCCATTCTGCTGTCCAATCAGTAACATTAAGGAGAATGACTCATAAAAAATACATTATGTTATAAGATATTGATATTTACAGAGTACTGCATTGTTTGTTCTTACTAAAATATTGTATTCTGCTTGTTTGCACTAGTACTACATTATTCTGAAAAGCACAGTAGTATAAGTGTAACGTTCATATTATTATAATATTATACTATTATATATTATAATATATTAATGTGTCCTGTTGGTCGGTCTATCAACTATACTGGAATCTGGACACGCTCGGGAATTTGGGGAATAAAAGTTAAAGAAAACTCGCTTGAGTTAAAAGTAAAAATCCTACCATTAAGATAATATTTACTTATGCAATGCTACTTCCTTACATTCCCAATTATGTCTCGCACAACATAAATAAAATCCACCTAAACTTATAGTTGCCTGCTTTGACGTTACACCACGTGAAGATCAGTCTCAACTTTGTAGCCACAGTTTTAGATCTCGTAAAAGATATCGTGAAAAAATTTCGCCTGTTATACTGGCACAATATTAAGCTTTGAAGGATGTTTATTTAGCATGTAGGTGGCCAAGGTATATTCCAGCATTAACCTCAGTATTTCCCGATATGGAAGTCAAAGTACTTTACAAATCGGAGTAAGGCAAACAGTGAGGAATGGTATTAATTCAGAACTTATTCTGATAGAAATTAAATATTTTTTAAAAAGGTAATTTTTGGGAGAAAAATGTTTGCTTTTGAATTATTATTATTACTAATTACTATTATTACTCTGTCTTTCATCAATATACTACCAATGTAACAGTCTCTAAAATTTAGATATATTTCAGAAAAACCCTGGTTTCACATTTTGTGTCACCACGTTTTCTGTTAAAAAGACGTATGTATCCATATTTTATTTATTTATTTATTTATTTTTGTAGATTAAACCATAATTCACAGTTACATCCTATATAGCTAATAAACAATCAGTAACCATGTGTATACAATTGCATGACTATATTAAGTTTTAGGCCATAAGTAATCGTTTAAGATTTCTTGAGCTTTTTGCTATTTCACTTTCAATAACATCCTAATCTACAGGAAAATCTGGACATATTCATATAAATTTTCCAGTAGACTTTATCCCAAAAGTGATCTCAGTTCTGATTTGATGATCTTCAACTTAGATAAGCATTCACGAGTTACCCGGTTAGTTGGAAGAGCCATATCATATCTGTGCACACAATATAAATTGCTATAAGTGCTATCATTTCGTCATCTCATACAAGAGTGTAAACGCACAGTGTATGCAACCATGTTCACAACGGTCAGGATTCAGTTGATCCTAATCTTCCGTTTTGTTTTCACTCAATTCATCTTCATTTCCAAAATCAGCTTGGCATTGAACCACATCAAAGTTACTAGTAGAAATCCTTGAGATTCAGTAATCTTCGTAATGCATCGCAAATTGTTTGAGTTTGCTTTACAGGGCTTCTTTACACACGCCTGTATTTTCTGCTAATGTTTTCAGAACTCCATCTGGTAATCCATTTTTCTTTATTTCTTCAAATATCTTTGTGTCCAAACATGCACAATCTTTTACTAAATGTTCACTTGGAATAAACCTCTCCTCAACACTTGTAAAAGTGGTGTCACAAATTATATAGAAGGTTTCTACTTGGAACTTCTTCCACTTGGCTTCTTCTTGCAAATACGAATCTTCATAAAAGCAGTTTTCATCAAAAAGCGCTTTTTACACCGAATACTTTTCGTTGCAAAATCAGCATCTACCCTGAGATGAAGTGAGTTTGCATCCCATTCTCTGTTAAAATTACCCTAAAACATTTTAACGTTTTCATATAGCTGAGAAAATTTCTCTCTGAGTGACTTTAAAGTGCTAGTGTTTGGACCATTTCCCATGCCGTTAAGTAGCCCATCTTTGGGGACAGTGGGTAATTCGAAGTTAGTGTTGTAAGCTCAAATAGTCCTTTTTAAAGAGATTCTGTCATTAGAGTTTCGATTTTCAACCATTTGTCTCTTAAATTTCTTGCTCTGGCTGCTCTGCTCTTTTTGCACCACGTGTGCACTGTATATAATATTTTAAATTAGAATATAAATAAATATTGATCTTTTGAGCCTTACTTTCAGTATAAAATCCAAATATACTGTCGCTTTAGTTAGCAAAAATTTAAACGTTAAATTTACATTCTGTTTGTTGTAGACGCTACAATGATCTAGTCAAAAGAGTGATTGTTAACTTTTAACCAAAATAAACTTATAATTTCATAACTATTGGAAATTCAACCAGACAGAATGTGAAAATGTCTTTCAGATATGTTAAACATAATTTATGCATAATTTTGATGTTACAATTCTGAAGAAAATTTTATCAAAAAATATTTCCATTTTTACCTAAACATCTATGACTACTAAAGTCCAATTACATTAATAAATAACACTATAAACAATAACACACAATATTCTTGCCTTAATTAACATTTACTTTCCTACCTGAGAACACGCAGGCTCTTACTTTGAGTCTCGACTCTAACACTATAACATTACCACAGTCAAATAACGAAACGAGAGAATGAGTAATACAACAGTCACAAGACCATTTGTGATAATACTAGATCAGATCGAGTTGTTACATATCACCTAGGATATCTGGCAGTGCTGGCACCCGCGAAGAGGACAGCAGGGCTCCTTGACAGCTGCCTGTAAATAATCTACGCAAACCTGCAATAACTCTGTTATATGGTATTTATTATAAAGAGAATAATGGAAATTTTAATTAAAATTGCCTATTTTATTGTGACAAAGGGGGCCATAAGAGGGTGGGCGCAGGCGGACATTTCCGCCTCGGCATCCTGTCCAATCCGACACTGGGAAGAATACATTCAGATGGAAGGGCTGTTAGAACCAGGGTTGCCACACTCACGATTCGCGATGATGCCAAACACGGGTCTGAATTATGCTAGAGTTTTTTAAATTATGGCAGATTTTCAAATTATCTTTCCTAACTAATTTTAAAGACCCGCCCCCACTTATCTTCATTATTTTAATGAAATATTTCAGCTGTATTAATGTTCAAAGCTAATATGACGCTGTCAGGACTGATGGTAAATGGTACGTTATAGGGGAGGATAGTCGAATTTATATTTTATGAATGAATATCATTTTAAGAAATATATACACAACATGCCGTTTCCGACACAGCTCTGAAGCATTTCTTTTAGTGTATTACTAGCTGTCCCTTAACGCTCAAATCCCTCCCCTCTCAAGTTGTAAATTGAAAGGGGCAGAAAAATACCAGATAACCACACATTCAGGTGTCAGTTGACAGTAATAAAATTATGGGTAAGTAAATATGTTTTGCAGAGTCACGTTTGGTATTTTTGAACATTTGCGTTTGCTCTGAATTCAACAAAAAATTACAACCGCAGAAATACTGACTGGTTTCATTGCTCCAACCATCACTTCAACTAAAAAGAATAATCCCCGACGGTCCTTGAACCGTCTAAATTTTCGTCCTTTTTCGTTTACCAGAGGGAAGAATGAAATTATGCTATAAAAAAATAGAGCGTCCCACCCTTAGATTGCAGTACATGAGTAAATGGCAATCCTTTTCCTTATGCCCATTGTTGCCAAACTTAGCCTGAATTTTAGAAATAGTTTCTTTTACTAGGTATGAATAAATTATTGTAGAACATTGCATTCTCTATCAAATAATCTGTTTTTCTCACATCAAGAAGAATTTTCAAGTATTGAAATAAATTGAAAGAGTGAAATCTTGCTAATGTCAAATTCTAACGTCGCGTTAAATATATCACGTCATAAGTTCGGAACTCTAAGAGATACAACGATGAAACTTATACAGCTATTAATACCATATTTGGTGCCAATGTTGGAAACGTTTGCATTCAAAAAAAACTTTTTGAATTTTAAAATAAAAAAATAAAATGTAAGAGAAAGTGCATATACTATTCCAATGCAATATCTAGAAAGTTGACTAGTGAGAAACTTTTTATTTTTCAGGTTAGATGGGGTGCAAAGCGAGAAAAATATTGAGAAAAGATTGAAATTATTTTTAAAACAATTCGCAGGTCAATATCCTTCTTTATTTAGGTTTTATGACTTTTAGTGTTAAGCATAAGTTTTCCAAAGCGCGCACATCTGACCAGAAGAAAAGCAGTGATAAATCTTGCCGATGATATTTTCCTTATAATGTTTGTTTTAAAGTTACTGATATAGAGTATTTAGCCCAGTAAATAAAGGACCGCGAGCTGAAATAATTTAGAAAAAGCTGAAAATTTCAGGATTTGTTTTTCATGTGATCTTAAATGAAATATCAAAAGTCCCCTAAAATCCCGTGTGCGCTTCATCCTCAAAATGGCGGCCAAAGATGGCGGCCGTCCGGAATGCGCATGTCTCCCGATTTTAGCTTGTAAGTCTGAGACTATTTAAGATATTCCAATTCTGTAAAAGCACTTTTGTTCTAGAAGCTCTAATCTATGACTTTTCTTAATACTTCTTTCTCGTAAAGTTTGACACAAAGCCACCATTTTCCATTAACGTATAAAGTGATACATTTTGAAAGTCCTGCTCTTGGATTGGATGTAGAAAATCTCCAAAACCGTTAGGAATTCGCAAACAATGCTCGGAATAGTTTAGATTGAACATTTAATTAGCTTTGTTTTAAAAAAAGAATCATCCAAATCGGAATACAATTAGTCGAGAAATTCGACTTTTTTGAAAAATATAGGTGGACAGAGCTGCTTTGTTGTCAGCCAATTGTCCATATTGTGTTCCTTTAATTTTTTTTTTTTTTTTTTTTTTAGTAGCGTAACAGCTGGTAGTCTATATATTATTATATTCTAAACATACATAAATTTTAAGCTAATGTGGTTCATAGTGGTATGAAAGTAAACAGCAAACCCCTGCCTTCTTATCTCAAAGAATGAAGCAAACAAGAAAAGAAAAGCAGATCATGTCTAAAAATAGAAGCATCAACAATGCATTCGTATCACGTCTGCCTAGAAAGAAACAATTCCTTCATTGGAAAAAGTTACTCCCGAGGATCCACAATTATTAAAATTTTTTGTTGAAAATATAACTAGAAGTAAGAAAGGTGATTCAAATATGTTATCTCGGATGCATATCATGATCTGCCATTCAATTATTTCAATGTGTCGGCCTCGTACGTTTATATCACCAATCCATCTAGGAATTGGAGTTTACTGTTTGCGATACTATGGATTTCGTCAATATATAGATAGATATACTTGCATACGGTAGTTTTGGAATATCAGCCAGCTACGCTGAAGTAAGAAGATATGAACATTCTAGAATGTGTTCTATTATTCCAATCCAAAGCGATCATTCTCAAAATTTGATTCAGTTTGTTTTTGATAATGCAGCGAGAACATTAGATGGTCACGGTACTTTCCACAGTATGGGTGGGATTAAAATATGCACACCTAAAATAAATAGACAAGATTTACGTATAGAACGTGCTGCACTGCCTTCAGCAGTTATGGCATCCGCTCTTGCTAGAAGGGATATTAAATTTTATAACAAACCAACAAACAATAAATTTTTAAATATTGAAACAGAGTTTGATACCGGTAGAAAATATGATAGTACAAAATCTTCGATATGCTAATTTTCACAGATGAAGTTTACTTCTCATGCATCTCATAAAAGATTCACCTAAGCCAGGGTGGAATGGTTTCATGCTCACTATCACTATGACCACCGGCAGTTTGAAATGAGCAGCATAACTGCAGTTCCTTTCCTCAACTGGAAATCATAAAATTTCTGTACAATTTACACTTCCTTTCTATTTACTTGTGACGAAAGAAAGAAGGCGGGATGGGATTCTTGTATCGTTACTTTTGAACAGCTTCTGCATTGGAAGGCAATGGAAATAAAACATCTGCTCAACAAGATAGTGATTTAGCTAAATTAGTTGTCAGACAGGGGGGATTTCACCTTCTAATGTCATACTTAGGTGTCGTTGGACATATTATCTGGTACTTTAATTAGAACTTTGGGGCTTGTTGTATGCGCAAAATACTGTGGTACACATGTTAAATGGAACTACATATGCAAGAGCACTGAGATCACTAAGCACTTTTTGACTTATGTAGCACCATCAACAGATTTGCAGTTTAGTTAGAGACCTTGAAGAGAGTAATATATGTTTCAGTATCTATGAGTTGACCATAGGTACAAAAACCGTAAACGACTTAAAGGATAATCCAGGCATTAAAATACTTATGACCTATCTAGCCGAGTCAAAGCTGAACTGTGGCTTCAAAGTTTGGAACAAGTAAGATTAATAATACTTTTTATTCGAGCGGAGTGTCCTGGAGACTGGGACTTTCATATTTATACGGTGAAATGCATGATTCCAAACTTTTAAGCAGCAGGACATTTGAACTATGCGAAATCTACACAGTTTTATCTGCAACAGATGGAAGAATTGGGAAATAAACTGAAACCAGCAGAACTTGAAAGATACTTTGATGTGCGAAGGAAGGATTGCTTTTGGAGTGGAAGTGCAACAGATATGGTAATTGAACAGAGTTTGATAAGGGCAATGAAAGCTTCCGGAGGATTGAGCTATGGGCGGGATATTGGCTGGCTCGGTCTTATCTTTTTCAATTACAATGGAAGTGAGTGAAACCTTAGAAAGTTTCTGTGAAAAATGATCGTCAGTGTCTGAACAGCATGTAGAAACTAGACCTTTCGGTCAGGAGACAGATGATCAAGACATCAGAAAACTTGAGCAAGCACCCTTTTTACTGAACTCTGAAAATAAAAGACGTTTGATTGACTTCTTCAAAACCCACTTTAACTCTTCAAGCATTACAGTGTACGAAGTTAAAAGAGATGCAGATGCTCTGATTGTCAGCGCAGCTATTAATCTAAGTAAATAAAACACTTTTGTTGCTGTAGTAGTAGGAACTGACTCTGACGGCCATCTTAATTACTCGAACAATTCCAGACACTACAGTGTACTTTGTGAGGCCGAAAACAAACAAAATTGAATAGAAATGCTTCCACATTGGCAACATCCAATGGAAACTAGAGTCACTGAAGAACATCTTTCACAGGGTGTCTTCATGCTATCACAGGGTGTAACACATCATCATCTTTTTTCAACAAAGGCTGCCATCAAAATTCTTTAGAAGTAGCAAGAACTATCTAAAGCGGTCACAGTCTTCCACCAACCCAATTTAGATCCCCAAACAGTCATTAAAACAGGAGAAAAATTGGTTACGCGGTTGTATGGAGAACACAATCAAATTTCTTTAGACGAACTTCGATATAAGCCTACAACAGGATAATGACTAGAAAACTATCCTCAAAATTCAATTTGGCAAATTTCCCTCTTACAAGTGCTGCTGCCTCTCAACACAGTGTGTGTGTTTACCTTCAAGTACACCAATGATTGGGGAATTATTTGAACCCAACAAAATGGGGGTGGCAATTAATAGAAAGTAAATTGTTTCTAGTGGCAATTAATAGAAGGTAAATTGCTTCCAGTGCAATAAAATTGAAAGCTGATCCTGACAATCTGCTGAACCTTGTATCTTGCCCATGTAAGATAAGAACACAGAAACACTGTGACAGCAAATGTGAATCTAGAAAGGCAGGACTGACTTGTTCCAAACTCTCTTTCAATTGTCGGGCAAATATTTGTTCAAATATGTTAATTCCTGAAGACTCTGAAGACCACGAAATTTTCATGTATTAAAGAAGGTAGGTGTAATACATATTTTAAAAACTTTTTTACTCCCTTTTTGACTGTTTACAATGAAGAATCTACTTTACAAGGGAGTTCAAATAAGATGTAAAAACGGATACTTAATTTTCAACAATGGTGGCTCGTTGGTATGTAATCAGTGAGGCACACTACATAACTGTAAGTTGGGTTGTGTGTCTACAAGTAGACTCAATGCAAATTGACCATTTGGTATCCTTATGAATATACAACCAACTTAGTTATTCCGTGTGCACCACCGGTTGCATAACAACTATCCGCCACTGTTTTCAATGTACTTAAAATTACATTACTCTTAACAAAATTTACAGAATAGGGCTTTTATTTTTCATAATAAAAGTGCTTTTTACAGAATTAAAATATAATAATCCATTTTTGGGGGCGGGGGGGATATCGGACCAGTGTCCTCTTTGGTCGCCATTTTGGTATGAAATTCACATAGGTTTTATGACAGTTTTGAAATTTCAGTTTGGAATCCAAGGCATGAATGCCATAAATCCAGTACAACTATGAATTAAGAAACTTTAGGTGCTGGACTAATAGCGATTAATTTTTATCCAACTACATTTAATTTAAAACATCGAATTTCTCGACTAATTGTATTCCGATTTAGGTGATTCTTTTTTTAAAACAAAGCTAATTAAATGTTCAATCTAAACTATTCCGAACATTGTCTGCGAATTCCTAACGGTTTTGGAGATTTTCTACATCCAATCCAAGAGCAGGACTTTCAAAATGTATCACTTTATACTTTAATGGGAAATGGTGGCTTTGTGTCAAACTTTACGAGAAAGAAGTATTAAGAAAAGTTATAGATTAGAGCTTCTAGAACAAAAGTGCTTTTACAGAATTGGAATATCTTAAATAGTCTCAGAGTTACAAGCTAAAATCGGGAGACATGCGCATTCCGGACGGCCGCCATCTTTGGCCGCCATTTTGAGGATGAAGCGCACACGGGATTTTAGGGGACTTTTGATATTTCATTTAAGATCACATGAAAAACAAATCCTGAAATTTTCAGCTTTTTCTAAATTATTTCAGCTCGACACCCTTTTTGGTCCTTTATTTACTGGGCTAATTGTGCTATAACGATGAGTGTTTACTGTTGACGGTATGCGAGCACGAATCTACTTCTTAACGGAAGCATACTCGCAAAATCGAATCCTGGACCTCACCTACGATAAACATTGCGTCAACTCCAGTCAATCTTACGTTCCACTACTTACTTCGCTCGTTTTCCTTGAGTTGCACGCACACACACACACACACACACACACACACACACACACACACATATATATATATATATATATATATATATATATATATATATATATATATACACAGTGGCGGGCTATAGGGGCTAGGGGAGGGCTTTAGCCCCTCCCATCCTGGATCCGCTACTGTATATATATATATATAATATGACCAATATCTACAATATCTAGTAATAATAAGTCTCCTCATTTCTGGTGATAAAAAGTTATTAGTTTTGCAATTGATTCATTTATAGTAGTCCTTAATGCTGTTTCAGATGCTGACAATTTTGACAATAAAAGTTGGTTTCGTTTGCAATTCCACTTCTCTTATTTACTTTGAATACATATATGAAAATGACAAAAGCGTTCATAACAAATAACTTTATGAGCTCACAAAGCAGAATGAAAGGCCTCTTTATTCTCCCCCCCCCCATGCTTCTTTAGGAAGCAGGGTTTGATAATTCTGTTTGGTTTTGTTTCCTAGCCCAACGATTTGTATCTTGTTGGCTGTCACTATACGTGATTTAAAGTCACAACTTGCGCGTTTGTTTAAAACGGACATAATGGGGTTTCTTTTCATTCTTCTTCTGTTTCCAGACTGATAGACGTGACAGAAGTGAGTATAGAAACTAGGGAGGTTCAGTTCCTATTCACCATTGCATTTGTCATAATAATCATCATCATCATATTTTATTGGCACGACACTTGCTGCAACTCAGAAGCTTCCACGATCCACGGTCTTCGGTTAACTTCTTCGTCTTCACGTATGATTTTTCTATTTTTATATCGTCCAGTAATTGTAGTCTCTTTTCGTCACCTCCCTCTTTTTCCTGCCACCATACCCTCTAGCACGTCTTTCATGATGCAGTCTTAAAACATCAGAAGTGGAGAGAAGCCGCCTTCACAATATACTTTATGATGTAACTTGTTTGACAAACGGAATTGGATTAGCGGATATTTTGCTTACACAGACGAATGAGCGTTCTCGTACGTCACATTTTCTCGTCACTTATCACTATCACCCTACTCCAGTTTTCACTCTTATCCAAATTCAGTAGCAGTATCTTACCGATTGCTATTCCTTAGTTTGCCGCACAATCGGTACAGGAAATTTGTGTGTGGAACTGTTTAGCCTGCTATTTATTTCAATCATATGTTTTCTATTCGTTTCATATGTTCTCTCGATTTCGTATTGCTTCCATCAAAATTTTATTGTAACGATTTATAAACCATCATTAAAAAAAAAAGTTCTAACACACAATTGTTAGACTGTTATTCCGTACCCTCCAATTCGCCGTTCTAAATGAATTTGCGCGATTGGAATGACAAAAGAGTTGAAAATATATGAATTTAAGAAGGATTTATTTACAGACTCATCACTCTGTCTTTCTTGTTCTTTCTTAGAAAGAAAACATACGGCGGAAGAAATGTGGCAACAGCGCGCTCCATTTATTCTGTACTGCAATCTAAGAGTGGGACGCTCTATAGATTTGGCCAGGATGCTAAAGTCAAGATGCTAGATGCTAAATGCATGTGGATTATGCTAGATATGGCTTCACTGGTTAGAACCAGAAATAGAACGACTGTGGTTCAAGATCGGTGACAGTAATACGAGCGTAGATTTTTTTCTCCAGCAGTAATTCCAGTGCAATATCAGACTCCGATTCTGATCTCGATGGCATAGAGCAGCTTGCATGAACAGATTTTAATAATTGTGACATGTGTAGCACACGTACAGGAAATTTGAGAACGCATGGTAAGTTTCTTTTGCCGTTTATTTAGTCTGATTGCGTTACTCATGCTATTTCCTGACGGTATCCGATCAAAATAGCGCATGGACAAAAACCGCGCAAGGACAAATCAGCACATGCAAATAAAGCGTGGACTAAAACAGCGCATGGACAGAAACCGCGTAAGGACAACTCAGCACATGCAAATACCGCGTGGACTAAAACAGCGCATGGACAGAAACCGCGCAAGGACAAAAGCAGCACATGCAAATACCGAGTGGACAAAAACAGCACATGGACGAAAACCGCGCAAGAACAAAAACAATGCATGAACAAAAACCGCGCAAGGACAAAAGCAGTGCATGCAAATACCGCGTGGACAAAAACAGCGCATGGTCAAAAAATGCGCATGCAAATATCGCGTGGACAAAAACAGCGCGTGAACAAAAACCGCGCATGCAAATTGTAATGGACCACTTTGATCCATTACAGGAATTATGTGGTCTTGTCTGTGTGTGCCCTAATTCTTTATATTAGCCTACTTAAAATGTTATGAAATATTGTTATTGTTGAATTTGAGCAACCAATTATGCCAGTCTATGTGCTATGTGTTATAATGTTCCATTTTATTATTACTATTACATTATTTATTCTTTGGTACAGTTACAGAATGTTTGCAAGTTGTAAGTTAGTACTAGGTGCTTTGTACAGAAGCTTTGTCATCTCCGTGAATGCCATTTCTCTGGTCTCTAATGTCGCAGCTCCAGTACGCGAGCGGAACGTACTTTAAAATTTCAACTTCAGGATTAACAGTATGCGAGCGGTCACACATGAATAAACAACAAACATATGAAGTCTCTTAATCTTTAGCTGCAGACAGATCCGGGGGTGCAAGTACACTATGAATAATAGAGACGAATTTTCTTGCCCAGTTTATTGTTAAAAGAAAAAGTAAAGTTACAGTTGAAGTCCGTCGGTTAATTTAGATGTACAAACGCCGAAAAGAAGGTTGACCGACGGACTCCCGAGGTTTATAGTATAACGTGCGTCTACGAAGTTACAACAGTTTTCAGAGACACATCACATTTATAATAAATGGTAAAAACGTGACAAGTTTCTGCAACTTACGTCAGATCTTATGACTATTTTGTACTTTGGTCACCAATGTTAACTTTCCATATACACCCTTTTGTGCACCCAACACTATAGCTGCGTGCGCACATAGACTCTAAGTATTTTCCCTTTTCATACACATTTTTTGTTATATTAAAAAAATTGACACATTGATATTCAGTGCTTACGTCCTCATCACGTGTAAGGCCTGGTGACCGTTTCCTAACAAACATCTCCAAAAACCTTTCATATCCTGTTCTGAATTACCCCTTTGACTTTGTCTCACCCTTGAAGTTTCTCCTACAATATCTACTGTTAATAGGAATTTTCCATTGAGAATATCCTATCATTTGGATTTAAGAACACACAAAACACACATATTGAACAGATGAAATAAACGAAACAGACATATATATACAATACAAACAAATGGTAACTTCTCAACTAAGAAGGGGAGATCGGCCGTCCTTTTAACATCCCATAGCATAATTAAATATGATTAACCAACAATAACAATCACATAATATTCAGTTAAAGAAAAAAAAAATACATTAATAAGATGTACGGCTGTGACACTAAGTACTGAAGTCTTGAAGAAAAAGAACGAAAAATTTTAGTTCGGAATGAAAAGTAAATTGTGACATTATTAATCTTAAAATATACTTGTTATGCCAAATTACAATTAGACATAGGAAAGAACTAGATCTAATTTTGTGAATCGAATTATCAAATAATTAATGTTTAAATATAAATTATTGACTAACTGCGATTAATACAGTAGCTCTTGTCGTTCTAAGTAGCTCTTGTCCCTAATCTCTATCTGTCGCTAAACGTTAATGCCTAAAATTTAAGTTACCAAAAATAAATCTACAATTTATAAGACTATATTAAGCAAATCTAGTTCGATATACCTATACAGGGTGGTCGTGCATGAATGTCGGAAAATTCGTGAGATGAATCTACAGGTAAAAACAAGCAAAAAATGTCATATGAACATTGGGTGAATGCGGCTTCGTTTGGACGCTAGAGGCGTCTGAAATGTCACCTTCCGAGGCGGCAATTTGCAATATCTCAAGAACGGAGAGAAATACGAATGTCGGGTCAAAACATATCAAAGGAAACCCCATCCGAAGAATCCAATTATGCATAAGTGGTGGCGAAACAGTGGCGGCGCTAGAGGGGGCACAAAGAAAGTGAATGAAACATGGAGAAAAGTGAACAATTTACAATGAAAAATTGTAGGAGGGGATGTTATTGGAATATGCAACAAATGAACAAAGGCAACAACGGCTAGTCTGTAGGGACTTTATGAGAGGCGGATTGTAGGAATACAGTATCTTTGTAATGGTGAGAAATAGGAATGTCGGGTCAAAAGATATCAAAGGAAATGCCATCCGAAGAATCAAATTATGTATAAGTGATGGCGAAACTGTGGCGGCGCCTGGGGAAGCACAAAGAAAGTGAATGAAACATGGAGAAAAGTTGAAATTGGTGAAAACACAACTATTTGAAAGCAATCAGGAAACAAGGAATACAACTCTAGGTGTACTGTATGATACATGTCCGATGACAGAAGGCGCATAGCTACAGTAGGTGGAACAAGGGGGCGTGCAGAGCGTCGCGTAGTAGAGTTAGTTATAGGAGTAGTGAAAGCGTGGGTAACGAGGGCGTTCGCATCGAAGGTGCAGAGGACAGCGCACAGTTCATTCGTACTGAATGGGGCAATGACAGTAACAGCACAAGCGTTTTAGTGCTACACTCTACAGGAAGGGCAGTAATCCATGTGTATGTGAATGTGGTTTACTTTGTGTCGTGTGAAACAGTGTTGATGTTGACAAGCGCTATGTGTAATGCACCACAATGAATAGGGTAGTATACACTAACGCCGAAATGGCAGAGATGCATTTGATGTACGGCTTAGCGGAAGGTAATGCAGAAAAAGAACGTAGGTTATATGCGGAACGCTACCCAGATCGACAAATTCCAGCACCGGGGATGTTTATTCGTATTCATCAGCGATTGCGGGGCACTGGGTCTTTCCTTCCCAACACAGACATTCCGAGACGACGACGCGTTCGAACACCCCTTCCCTGGAAGAAAGGGTACTCCGACATGTGACCCGGAACCCGAGTATTAGTACCCGACGAATAGCAAGGCAGGAAGACGTTTCGCATCAAGTCGTGCTAAGCATCTTGCATAGTAATAATCTCAGACCATACCACGTACAACGAACGCATGCGTTATACGATGGTGACTATGAAACCCGACGACGTTTCTGTCGTTGGTTATACTGCCGCTGCCGTGTATCACCAGCCTTTTTAACACAGGTATTGTTCTCGGATGAGGCATTATTCACACGGGATGGCATCACAAATTTCCACAATGACCATCGATGGGCACTCAACAACCCGCATTCTTACCACAGCGATTGAACGCAATATCGTATCTCCAGTTTCTGACTCAGAACCTACCTATTCTGCTTGAAGATGTGCCACTGAGGACACGACAGTGTATGTGGTTTATGCATGATGGCGCCCCTGCCCACTCATGTCACACCATTCGTGCATATCTGAACAAAACATTTCCATGCAGGTGGATAGGTCATGGTGGAAGACAAGCATGGCCCCCACGTTCACCCGACCTGAATCCCCTAGATTTTTTCCTGTGGGGTTACGTGAAGAGTCTCGTGTATACACGGCCCCTGCATGATGTTGAAGATCTTCGCCAGCGTGTATGTGCTGCATTTGCCACATTACGGCAAACGCCAGCGATATAGACACCAGTCAGACAATCCTTACGCCATCGTGTAACTGTCTGTCTCGAAGAACAAGGAAGACATATTGAACAGCTGCTATAGAATGTCATTATGTTGATCATGGTAAGTACAATACCTCTTGTTTTTACAGTACACTGGGTCTCATCTTCCATACGTGTTTTTTACGATCTGCACGTTTCATCACTAAGAGTGTTTAACAGTTTCTTTGCAGTTCCCAAGCGCCGCCACTGTTCCGCAGTACGTGTGCATAATTGGATTCTTCGGATGGGATTTCCTTTGATATCTTTTCACCCGACATTTCTATTTCTCTCCGTTAAAATGATACTGTATTTCAACAGTCCGCCTCTCATAGTGTCCCTACAGCGTAGCCATTATTGACTTTGTTCATTAACATTTGTTGCTGCATGTTCCATAGAACATCCGCTCCTACAGTTTGTCAGTGTAAATTCTTCACCTTTCTCCGCATTTCATTCACTTTCTTTATGTTTCTCCTGGCGCCGCCACTGTTTCGCCATCACTTATACATAATTGGATTCTTCGGATGGCATTTCCTTTAACATCTTTTGACCCGACATTCCTATTTCTCACCACTACAAAGATACTGTATTCCTACAATCCGCCTCTCATAAAGTCCCTACAGACTAGCCGTTGTTGCCTTTGTTCATTTGTTGCATATTCCAAGTAACATCCCCTCCTACAATTTTTCATTGTAAATTGTCACTTTTCTCCATGTTTCATTCACTTTCTTTGTGCCCCCTCTAGCGCCGCCACTGTTTCGCCACCACTTATGCATAATTGGATTCTTCGGATGGGGTTTCCTTTGATATGTTTTGACCCGACATTCGCATTTCTCTCCGTTCTTGAGATATTGCAAATTGCCGCCTCGGAAGGTGACATTTCAGACGCCTCTAGCGTCCAAACGAAGCCGCATTCACCCAATGTTCATATGACATTTTTTGCTTGTTTTTACCTGTAGATTCATCTCACGAATTTTCCGACATTCATGCACGACCACCCTGTATTATTTAAATTAAAGAAAATATCAGGATCATTGAAATATCGAAACTAAAAACTTGTATCATACTTAGGCTTATTTGTAGCAGCAATCTGATCATTAAATATACATCAAGCAAATGTTGGAATGGTATAATTTTCAATGGAATATCGTATGTCAGAGTTGTATCAACAGGGGAAGGTTATAATTAGTACGGCGATAAATAAATAAATAAATGAAAATGATAATGTATAAAATGAGTATATGTAATGTCCGCGATAAGTGTTTTATGAAGGTTATGAAGAATGAGAAAGTACCCTATTAATTGACAATTGCACTTGTAGTGTCCTGTTGTAGTTTAGTAATATGTTCCTACATTGAGCTAAATGTACATATGAAGGTATGAATGGTTTAGGCAGGTTGCTGTAGGTTTGCCGCTAAAACTACTGAACGTTTCATCTTTCCTAAATTGGAATATATACAATTTGTGTTACAAAATGTTCTTTCCTGAAATATTAAAATCTTTGTCTATTTCTTTAATCGATAATTATTTTGCTTGATATTTCAAGTTCGAAACTACTGAGATATCATACTAGTATAATCTGTTTACTTTATCTGCACCAACTGTACAAAAATCTGGATACCTGATATGTGAAAGATGCGTAGGAAGAGTTCTGCTCCTATTTTACATAGTTGAAGGTTTATTACGATAACACAAATTACTAAAACAATTGTTGTTGTGAAGGAACATGGCGACCCAAACAAATTTTATAATAATATTAACAAAATATTTTCATACTCATACTGATAAACAAACGTAACCTATGAAAAGAGAGGTGTTACAAAATACCGCGTGAGCGAAAACAGTCCATGGACAAAATCCATAGAGGAACATTTTGCACTAGGCTCGTTCGCGCTCGAGCTCACTTCTTTCAACTGGGCTCGCGTTCACTCGGGCTCGCGATCACTTACCTGTTTACAATTTTTATAAACATCCTTAGGAAATATGAGTCAGGAACAATTACAGCAGAAGTTTCTTAAGTTTGACAGCCCAAATGTCTTTACTGTGTTTCAGGTTGCATAATTCACAGGCACTCTTCCTAGTTAAATAGATATAAGGACAAAAACTGCGCAAGGACAAAAGCAGCGCATGCAAATACCGCGTGGACAAAAACAACGCATGGACAAGAACCGCGCAAGAATAAAAACGGCGCATTCAAATGCCGTGTGAGCGAAAACAGCCCATGGACAAAAAACATAGATGAACATTTTGCACTAGGCTCGCTCGCACTCGAGCACACTTCTTTCAACTGGGCTCGCGCTCACTGGGAATTGCGATCACTTACGTCAATTGGGCTCGCACTCACTCATGCTTGCACACTCTTCACTCAACCGCGCTCTAACTCGCGATCACTTCTCTCAACCGGGCTCTCGATCATTTCCACAAACTGGACTCGCTCTCATAGGGCTCTCACTCAATTCTTTCGAATTGGCTCGCACTCACTCGGACTTGTGCTCATTAATCCTAGGTAAGCTCTCGTTCACTCGGACTTACACTCACTTGGGCTTGCGCTCACTAATCCTAAGTGGGCTCGCGTTCAGTCGGACTCGCGCACACTTCTCTCAAATGAGATAGCGCTCACTCGGGCTCGCACTGATTTCTCTCAACTGGGCTCACGGTCATTTCTGTCAACCGAGCTCGCACTCGAGCTCGCGATCTCTTCTAAACTGAGCTTGCGATCACACGGGATCGCACTCAATTCCCTCGAATGAGCTCGCGCTCTCTAATTCTAAGTAAGCTTGCGTTCACTCGAACTCGTAGTCACTTCTCTCGACTGAGTTCGGGCTAATGATCACTTCTCAACTGGACTCGCTCTCACTCTGGCTCAGGATCACTTGCCCAAACTGGGTTAGCGCTCAGACTTATATCTCTTGACTGGCCTCACTCTCACTCGAACTCGCGCTCACTTGTATAATTGAGGCTCTGGCTCCCAATTATTGAGCCCTAGCCGAGCTAGGCACGAATGCCGAGTTCTCGAGCGTCGGGCTCGTAAGTTGGGACACCTATGACAAAAACAGCGCATGCATGACCCGCAATGCATATCCTTTCCCAAAGCAAACGTTGTACAATTGTTAATCCCGCAATTCTTGATACGCAAAATAGTATTGCGTTTATACTTTTTATACTGTGTTCTCTTTATAGGTCAAGCCATCGTTTCGGTTCTGTATATACATAGCATATTGGTATACAACCTTTCCCTTTATATCTATTATGTCTATCAAAACGAAACTTGGTAGACTCATTTTTTAGCTCTTAGCGTACGCGCCTTTGGCGTGAGAGGCCCGAGTTCGATTCCCGGCGGGAGCTCATGTGGTTCGGATTCCACGTTAATCAATAGGTCCACGTCTCACATAGCCTCGCTGCTGAAAGGGACGCTAAACTCAAATCAACTCAACTCAACTAATTTTTTAGCCCCTGTAGTATTTTTCAAGATACATTTGGATTGTGTGCTTTTATCTGGGGCCACTTTAGAGGGGCAAATTTGATGGGAAGTACTTTTGGATGGAATTTTTTCCAATTTTCCGTTTTTAAATACGTTATGGGCGCCAATACATAGCATCTCCAGAGAACTTGTGTCATGCTGAGGAGAATGAACTATGTAGTATGACTGTCCAATGAACAGTGTTGATGCAATATCTTTTTCACTGCGAGTCTACAATTTTTTAATGCTAACAGGATTAATGGGTTCCAGGGACTTATTCCATTGTCCATGGCACCTAACTTTTAGCGCATGAACATATTTTTATGTTTATCGAATGGATTAGGTTTGATTCGGATGTCCGGACGACACGTTCATGTATGTTCCTTGTGAGATTCGCATCTCATTTGAATACGGCAATGCGGATACTGGATTGTGCTTCCGTTCCGAGAGATTTTTTCATTAGAAGTATTTATAAATTTACTATTTACACAAAACACACTTTCCGACACCATTCCCGACACACACACACACTCTCTATCGATATATCTGGAGGTCGTATTCAATTTTACCCGGGGATATATCGACTGCAAGCATACAGTTTCTTTGTGGGACACGCGGAATGCCGACGTTCCTGGAGGAGTTCTCCAGTCCAGCAAGATTCACAGCCACTCTTCCATTCATTCAGTTACACTATTATAAACATCATTCCTATTTCGATGTTTCTTCATTTTGTTTACAATTTTAATCATTTGTCCTAGTATATTGTCCTCTAATTACTTCTGATTATTTATTTGTTATTTTGCTTAATATCCTATAGTCCTCCTCATTAGCTATCATTTCGTTTATTTCTTTCCTTTATATTTGATCACTTCCCTCTAATCGTTCTTCCAGTAATGGAGACTATAATACGTGATGTTCTGGTGCAACTATTTCTTGGCATTGACATGTTGGATGCTCTATTTGTCCCATTTTGCGTAACGCGTGACTTACAAGTAACACTTCCCAAGTGTAACTCTTCGATTTTGATAAAATTTGGCAGGTAGATACTACACATGAAAAACAGATTTCTTTTTATTTTCTGCGGAATACTTTTTTGGGGGCAAAAGCCTCCACACAAAATTTGGAAAGTTGAAGTCCGAAAGGCGAAAACAAGTGGACCGAAGTGAACGAAATTGTGCACAGATATTGCAAACGTTAATTGAGGGAATACGTGTTTCGTATTTTCCTGAAAAAAAACGGTTGAGTGGGGCATGGACCCCTCCAAACCTTTGATCATGAAATATCAAAAATGCTAATATGTCAGAAGTGCCTAAAGGACATGAAGAATTGGGACAAAACTTTGTGTAGGGACAGTAAGCGAAAAATAAACGAATTCAAGTTTTTATTTTCTGCGGAAAAACTGTTTTAGGGGCGAAAGCTGCACACAAACTTTTGAAATTTGACGCCCGAAAGGCAAAAAGTAATAGAACGAAGCGAATGAAATTGTGTACTGATATTGTAAATGTAAGATGAAGGAATGCGTGTTTCGTATTTTCTGAAAAGAAAAAAAAAACTGTTCGGTGGACCGAGGAGCTGGGCGGCGAAAGGAGTGCGCCGAAGCGAACGAAATTGTGTGTAGATATTGTTTATGTATACACGACTCCAAAAGTGCATTACCACCTGCAATTCTCGTTTTCCTACAATAGCAGGCAACCCAAAAAGCTCGGCGGTTGGGTTGGTTGTGAATTCGAAAGGCGCTGGACCAAACCTCAATTTTGTAATGAATATATCAGTGTGGCAGACTGCAAATAAGGGAATAAAACAAATTGTTAAAAATGACAATAATATTATCATGACGGAGATGGATGACATCAAAAGTTACAAAATGATCTTACTTAAGCAGTTCAAAAAAGATGAATGGCAAAAGACACATATCAGAGGAAAACATTTCTCTCCTCACCTCCCAAAAAAAGAATCTCATAAAAAAGAAAAAGTTACATAAAGTTACGTAAGTTTTAATATAAAAGTCCCACTCTATATTGTGAAAGTTGACACCCGAAAGGCAAGAACAACTGAACCAAAGTCAATAAAATTGTGCACAGATATTGTAGACGTAAAAGGAGGGAATACGAGTTTCGTATTTTCCTGGAAAAAACGGTTGGGTGGGGCACGGACCCCTCCAAACCTTTTATCACGAAATATCAAAACTGCTAGTAACAGTATGTCGGAAGTGTGTAAAAGACATGAATAATTGCAACGGAACATTTTGTATTAAAAATACGCAAAAACTAAAGGAATACGGCTTTTTAAAATTTTCTGCGGAAAAACGGATTTAGGGGCAAAAGCTCCCACCCAAAATTTTGAAACTTGATGTCCGAAAGGCAAGAAGTGAACAGAAGCGAACGAAATTAAGCGCAGATATTGCAAACGTAACATGAGGATACGAGTTTCGTATTTTCCTCGAAAAAACGGTTAGGTGGGGCACGGAACGTGGCACGGAAAATCAAATGTGCTGGTAACAGCATTTCAGATGTGTGTAAAGGACATGAAGAATTTAATCAAACTGCGTCTATGGACAATACGCAAAAAATAAAGGAAAACATTGCAATTGCAATTGTGCACAGATATTGTAGATATAAAATGGGGGAATACGGTTTTAGTATTTTTCTGGAAGTAACGGTTCGGTGGGGCACTAACCCCTCCAAACCTTTGATCAAGAAATATCAAAAGTGCTAGTAACCGTATCTGAGATGTGTGTAAAGGACATGAAGAATTGCAACGAAACTTTGTGTGGACAAAAAAATAAATGAATATTGCATTTTCATTTTCCGCGGAAAAACGGTTTTAGAGGGAATAATTCCCACACAAAATTTTGCAAGTTGACTCCCGAAAGGCAGAAGAAAAAATGAAATTTTTCAGTTTTACGTCTCACGATTATGCCGGTTAGGCTAAAGGAGACAGACGTTGATGATGAGTAATGAATGAAATGGTGGAATTAAGAAAGTGGGAGGAAACGGAGAACCCCTAGAAATCCCACGCACACGGTGTTTGTCCACCACAAAGTTCACTTGGCGCGGGCTGGGATCGAACCCAGGACCCCAAGCACCAGAGGTGAATGCTCTACCACTGAGCCACGGCGGCCCCTGAAAAGCAGAAGTAAACCGAAGTGAATAAAAATTTTCACAGATATTGAATACGTAAGATGAGGATACGAATGTCGTATTTCCCTGGAAAAAACGGCCGCGTGGGGCACGGACCCCTCCAAACATTTGACCACGAAAAATAAAAGTTCTTGTAACAATATGTCAAATGTGTGTATAGGACATGAAGAATTGCAACGAAACTTTGTGTATGAACAATAGGCAAAAAATGAAAGAATACGTTTTCTTAATGTTCTGCAGGAAAAGGGTTTTAGGGGGGCAAATGAACCCACCCCAAAAGTTTGAAATTTGACGCCGAAAAAGCAAAAAGAAGTGAACCGAAGTGAATCAAATTGTGCACGGACATTGTAGACATAAAATGAGGGAATATGGGTTTGCTATTTTCCTGGAAAAAAGGAGTGGGTGCGGCACGGACCCTCCCTAACGTTTGATCACAAAATATCAAAAGTGCTAGTATGTCAGATGTGTGTCAAGGACATGAAAAATTGCAACATAACTTTGTGTATGGACAATACGCAAAAAGTAAACGAATACGGGTTTTTCTAAGTACTGCGGGAAAACGGTTTTAGGGGGCGAAAGCTCCCACCCTAAATTTTGAAAGTTGAACTCGAAAGGCAAACAGAAGTGAACCGAAGTGAGTGCAAATGTGAACATATATTGTAGACATAAAATAAGGATACGGGTTTCATATTTTCCTGGAGAAAATAGTCGTGTGGGGCACGGACCCCTCCAAACCTTTGATCACAAAAAATTAAAATGCTAATAACAGTATGTAGAAAGTGTATAAGGGACATGAAGAATTGCAATGAAACTTTTTGTATGGATAATACGCCAGAAATAAAGCAATACGGGTTCTTTTATGTTCTCTTGAAAAATGGTATTAGGGGGCAAAAGCTCCCACACAAAATTTTGAAAATTGACGCCCGAAAGGCAAAAAGAAGTGAACCGAAGTGAATGAATTTCTACACAGATATTGTAGACGTAAAATGAGGGAATACGGTTTTCTATTTTCCTGGAAAACAGGGTTGGGTGCTGCATGGACCCCTCCAAACCTGTGATCACGAAATATTAAAAGTGCTACCAACAGTATGTCAGATGTGTGCAAACAACTTGAAGAATTCCAACATAACTTTGTGTATTAACAATACGCAGAAAATGAATACTTTTTTTTTGTTCTGCGGAAAAACGGTTTTTGGGGGGCAAAAGCCACCACCCGAAATTTTGAAAGTTGACGTCCGAAAGGCAAGAAGAAGTGAGCCGAAATGAATTAAATTGTACACAGATATTGCAGACGTGAAATGAGTGAATACGGGTTTCGTATTTTCCTTTAGAAATCTGTTGGGTGGGGCACCGACCCCTCCAAAGCTTTGATCACAAAAAATGAAAAATGCTAGTAACAATATGTTAGATGTGTGTAAAAGACATGAAGAATTGCAACAAAACTTTCTGTGTGGACAAAAAATAAAGAATATCTTTTTCTTTTTTGCGGAAAGACGGTTTTAGGTGCAAAAGAACCCAAAACCAAAATTTTGAAAGTTGACGCGCGAAAGGTAAGAAGAAGTGAACTGAAGTGAATGAAATTTGGACAGATATTGTAGACACAAAATTAGGGAATAAGTTTCCTTATTTTCCTGGAAAAAACGGCCAGGTGGAGCATGGACCCCTCCAAACCCTTCATCACGAAATATCAAAATATCTAGTAACAGTATATCAGATGCGTGTAACGGACATGAAGAATTGCATCAAACTGCGTGTATGGGTTGAGTTGAGTTGATTTTAGTTTAGCGTCCCTTTCAGCAGCGAGGCTATATGAGACGTGGACCTACTGATTAACGTGGAATCCGAACCACATGAGCTCCCGCCGGGAATCGAACCCGGGTCTCCCACGCCAAAGGCGCGTACGCTAACCGCTTAGCCACGGAGGAGCTCTGCGTGTATGGGCAATACGCAAAAAATAAACGAATACATTTTTTAATTTTGGTTAAAAACGGTTTTGGTTGGCAAAAGCCCCCGTCTACAATTTTGGAATTTGACCCCAAAAGACAAGAAGAAGTGAACCGAAGTGAATGAAATGTCCACTAATATTGTAGAGGTAAGGTGAGGGAATACGTGTTTCGTATTTTCCTGAAAGAAAAAAAAATTGTGAGTGAACCGAGGCGTTGAGTTGCGGGAGAAGTGGATCGAAGCGAAAGCAATTGTATGTAGATATTGGATATGTAAAATATGGCCTCTCATGTTTCACAAGTGTCGTGTCTTCATCCGATTTCTTCAAATTTGGCAGACCAAGTAACAGCAAACACAAACAGTATAGCGTATTTTATAGTATTTCAGGAGGCACCTTTAACCCTTGCAATGTTTTTTCAGCATAAAGAAAAACACGTGTCGATTTATTTCCAGTTTGCTATTAGTATGCCAAATTTGAAGCAAAACGGACAGGAACCCTTGAGAAACACGAGAGCCCTTATTTTACATATAATGTCTACACACAATTTGATTTGCTTGGGTCCACTCCTTTCTGAGCTATTACGGTAATATTTCCTTTTTTTTTTTTTTTGGATGGGACCTAGGCCCCAACACTGTTTTTCCGCAAAAATTAAAACACGTTTCATATACTGTTTTGCAAATAGTCCCTTTACGAAGTTTCGTTCCAATTCTCCATATTCTTTAAAAACTTTTGCGTATGCTTATTTGCACTTTTGATATTCCATAATCAACGGTTTAAGAAGGTTCGTGCCTCACTCAACCGCTTTTCCCAGGAAAATACGAAACCCAATTATCTCGTTTTTCGTCTACAATATCTGCGCACAATTTCATATAATTCGGTGCACTTCTTCTTGCATTTTGGGCCTCAAATTTCAAAATTTGGGATGGGGGCTTTTGCCCCCTAAAACCGTTTTTCCGCAGAAAAGAAAAGAAAAACCGTATTCGTTTAATTTTTGCGTATTGTCCCTACACAATGTGTCGTTCCAATTCGTCATGTCCTTCAAACACTTCTGTTATTAGCAGTTTTGATATTTCATGGTCAAAGTTCTGGAGGTGTGTGTGTCCCACCTAAACGATTTTCTTTTTTTTCTCAGGAAAATGAGAAAAACGTATTCCCTCATTTTATGTCGACAATATCTGTGCACAATTTCATTCAGTTCGGTTCACTTCCTCTGGCCTTCCGGGCCTTAACTTTCAAAATTTTGGGTGATAGCTTTTGCCCCCTGAAATCGTTTCTCAGCACAAAATAAAAAAACCGTGTGCCTTTATTTTTTGGTATGTTGTTCATACACAAAGTTTCGTTGCAATTCTTTGTGTCCTTTACACACATTTGTCATATTGCTATTATCACTTTCGATATTTCGTGATGAAAGTTTTGGAGGGATCCGGTCCCCACCTAACCGTTTTTTCCAGGAAAATACGAAACACGTGTTCCCTCATTTTATATCTGCAATATGTGTGTAAAATTTCGTTTACTTCGGTTTCCTTGGTTTTTGCCTTTGGGGCGTCAACTTTCAAAATTGTGGGTGGGGTCTCTTGCCCCTTAAAACCCTTTTCTCCGCACAAAAAAAGAAACACGTATTCGTTTATTTCATGTATAGTATCTACCTTCCAAATTTTACCAAGATCGGAGTGTTACACTTCAGAAGTGTTGCTTGTTAATAGTAATATTTCTCTAAAATTTTATGAACAAATAGAGGGAATTAAAGCGAAAAATTGGGATCAATTGGAACTTCGGCTCCTACCAACATTGAAAGAAATGATAGCACAAGTATTTACATGCAAGGTAGACATAAAATTTAGAACTGAGATTTAACTATATTTCTGTCATGATTTTAGTGCAGACTTCGAAGTTCTTAAATGCTAATTAAGTCAGGATTTCACATCCAAATTAAGTTGCAACATAATTCTTGTTAGAAAACCGAATCGGCAATGCGAATTTAAGATTAGCCGATACTTTAGATAGCATGGGAAAAAGGTGAAGAGTGTAACCTAAGTGTGCTGCCAAGTGAGTTGCGAGGCGGTTTAATAAATTGGATGTCTTCTACTCGGCAGAGTCCACTTCAACCGTTTAATTTTGTTTTAAAACAAAACATTTTTGTCATGAGTTACATTTAGGGATGCGCACGAGACGAATCGAAACAGGATTTTCCTGACAAAATTCGAGTCGAGACATGGCACTTCCAATAGAGAAATATACATTTTTCGAGTCGAGACATCACTTTTACAGCACATTTTCGAGACGAGACAGCCACAAATCTTGTCTCGTGCGCATCCCTAGTTATATTAGCACACACTACATGAGTGACAATTTATATTATGATAGAATATACTATGAGCTTTAATAGAAAAAGTGTAGAAACTCGATAATTATTTTATGTAGTAATATTTCAATAGATTAAGTGCTTGATCGTGCCGTGTATGAAGTTATGAAATATAAATTGGTTTCAACAGGCGCGGATCCAAGAGGAATTTTATAGGGGATAGGGATACAGCCCCCTCCCATGACACTCAGGTGTACACTGGATAGAGTGGGTTTCAATCCTACTTCATTGACACTGGGTAAAGTTGGAAACTATGGTTTAGTCCAGCGTTTCCCAACCTTTTTCAACTTGCGGCACACTTCAGGGTAACTTGAATTCTCGCGGCACACATATTATTATTATTATTATTATTTCAAAATATAAAATACTGTAGTATTTTTTTCTGATTACTGACATCCTTCTCACAGAGAAGAACGCTAGACCACTGTTTTTTCCCCGTGGTAAATCATTATGCTTATTTTTCATTTTAATTTAAAAATAGAAAACAATTACAATCAGATATAGGGCTCAAGTTGTTAAAAATACATTTTTTTTCGAAAACTGTATCCAACCTTTCATTAAGAAGGAGGATCACTAAATAACGAACGAACAAACGAATCTCTTTTACTTTTAAAACACAAATATAGGTAATTCGTATGCATGTTTACTTTGCCGGAGGGATTGAATAATATTTTAAAATTTCAAGTTACGAAATAGTCTGCAACAATAAAGAAGCAATAATGGTCATAACAATGATAACAAACACTTTTTTTTTTAAATTAGAAATGTACAGAAAAATGTTCTACAGAAAAGTAACACAGTATGAAACTTTAAATTTTAGATTAATAGTAGTAATTTGAAATACAAATATACCTTTTTCTGTATGTCTTGCAATTTGATTGCTATAGAATTAATAATTTTGTTCCGATTTCCTCGCGGCACACCAGCGACCCATTCGCGCCACACCACTGTGCCGCGGCACACCGGTTGGGAAACGCTGGTTTAGTCCATCCCTTGATCATATTCTGGTTCTGCGGTGTTAATATCTGGTCAGAACTTGCTGTTCTAGAAGCCTTAAGTTCATACGCGATAAAATAGTATTTCCGCATTATGCACCTTTTTAAACTATTTTCAATATTTGTATGTATCATCAGATAAACCCTCCGTGAAAAGTTTTATTTATTGGATACTGTATTTCTGACAATGCTTCCATTATCAAATAGTGTATGTAGTTTTATTTAACATAGAATTGCATACGCCAAAACAGTAGAAAACATTCTCATTGTTATAACTTTTCTTGAGTTGATTTTGAGCTTAACGTCCCTTTCAGCAGCGAAGCTATATGAAACGTGGACCTACTAATTAACGTCGACTCCGAATCACATGAACTCCCACCGGGAATCGAACCTGGGTCTTCCATGCGTTAACTTTACTTGAATTTGGACTCGAACGCTCTGCAGCGGATTTAAAACGGTGGACTTGCCACCCCTGAGTTTTTCAATGAATGTATTTCTTAGTAATTATTTTAATTTTACTTTTAAAAAGGTGTAAGCATTTTGCTTAAAAAAAAATCCTTGAATTATACGTAGTCAGTGTTGAATACAGGTTTCATTTTTGTACGTAGCAATAGTAACTTCCATGGTCCCCTCTCTTCTACCTCTAGACACAGAAATTTTGTTTTTAATAACGCCAAATTACGATTTTTATCAATAAAGAGTGGCTGTCCTACTAACTCTTGTATCGATTTCCTGCTAAGCAAACATAAAGTGAATCTGAAAAGGTAGGGGAACGGTAGGTAGCGGCATGACATCACGCCGTCCCCCATGCCTATCTTTGCCCATTGTAATTTCTTAGGAACTGGGGGGACGCCGTACACATTTTTTGGAGGTGGGGGACGGCGTCCCCTGCATTCCCAAACACTTTTACCTCTGCTGCTAAGTATTAATTGCTGTAAGGACTAACGAAAAATATTATGTGGTAATTCTACTACTACTACTACTACTATTACTACTACTACTACTACTACTACTACTACTACTACTACTACTAATAATAATAATAATAATAATAATAATAATAATAATAAATGATCTGAATGATAAAGATATTTTTTTAACTTTCTAATACAATCTCTGTGGGCTTTCGCGAATCTGGATATATTGTTTTTATGAGGAATAAAGAGGCTTCAAACAACGACGATTTGTATAAAAGTCTTATCAGGTGTCTGAAAGCTGACCTTGTGTCTGTTTTTTTTAACACAATGTTACAAGGCACAGAAGCGTGCAGGCATTTTGCTTTTTTTTTTGCCTGAGTGTGTTTCAGTACTAAAATCAAGACTTTCGTTCTGTCGTTGGCACGTGTCGAAGCAGCTTGTTTGCTGTGCGATGTTTTGCCTTCAGGCGATCGACTAGATCGAAGAGTCAAGAAAGAAAGAAATAAACAAAACGATATGCTTGTTTCATGGAGATATGCTTGCTTCTTGGCATTAGTGTTTGAAAACCAAAACTGTTCTGAGTATCCATTTTGTTATGTCCATAATAAGTATAAAGGGAAATGTTAATTCTCATATATAGTAGGGGTAAAACTGAGGGGGAACGCGAGGGTAACGTTATATATATTAGGGATGGCCGGATCCGGATCTGGTCGGATTCGAAGATCCGGATCTGGATCCGGATCTCGGATCTGGGTCCGGATCTCGAATCTCGGATCTGGATCCGGATCTCGAATCTCGGATCTGGATCCGGATCTGGATTCGAAATTCGGATCTGGGTTCGAAATTCGGATCTCAGATCTTGATTCTTATCCAAACCCACATCCCACCCAAATTGTGATAAACTTGAATATCAAAAATTCGCCGAAAGAAATTTCACGAAGTCCTGACAGTGAAGAAGAAAACAGAAAATTAAGAAGAATACTGGCAAGTCTATTTGTCTCCTTCAATCTACACTAAAGATTAAGTGCTTGACTAACTAAAAAATAATCTGATTTGATCCGGATGAGAGTTCGAATGTCGAATCTAAGTCTATCCGGTTGCAGGACCGAGATGAAATACATACATATTTATATTTGAAACCGGAATACAAAACACGAATATTTAAAATTCCTCAATACACATATTTCATTGACAGTTAAGAAAACATAAACAGTGAAGATAAGTATTGACTAGTTTTTACGTATATTTATCTTGCTCAGTCTGCTCAAAATATCAAATGTATAACTTACAATTAGATTTAATAATTATTTAATAAATCACAATATGAGCACCGAGAATAAACTATGAATTTTGGTGCCCCTTATCTAGATTTGAAATTTCGGATTCATACATAAAATCAGGCTGAAAGATAAATATTTGAGATCTGGAAACCGAAACAAGTGCTAGTACCAAGTAGCCGTTTGTACCTAGGTAGTGCGAGCGGAAGGCACTTGCACTAACTCCGGGTGTACTTTGGGGAACATGAGAAACTAAAAACAGATATATATTCTTTTTCAGGAGCAAGTCGCGCTTTAACGTGACTTTTCATGAGTGTTGTGTTTAAATACGAAAACTGTAATGGCGACTTGTTTGAAATAAATGCCATTTTTTTAGCAATAAAGTTGGGTACTTTCACATTGAATAAAAATTAGCAAAGCACATTTCACTGATGAGAGTGCTGGTTCTTATGGAAGCTTTCACACTGAACCGAAGATTTCCTCATGTGGGTATCGGATTGCCACAATTCACCTTTCTGAAAGACGTGGTTTATCAGGAGGTCGGCCAAGATTCTTTTGGACTTAGCGTGTAGACTGCTTCTGGTCTCAATTATTCAAATATAGTAAGACTAACCGTATATAAAGTTGGTTCGAAATGATTTAAAATGAAGGGTGCGGTGGCTCCGTGGTAGAGCGTTCACCTCCGGTGATTGGGGTTCCTGGTTCGATCACAGCACGCGCCGTGTGGACTTTGTGGTGGACAAACATCGTGCTCGTGGGTATTTTCGGGGTTCTCCCACTTCCTTCATTCCACCATTTCACTCATTTCTCATTATCACCGTCTCCTTTAGCCTAACCGGCATAACCGCGGGACGTTAAACTTAAAGATTTCATTTCATTTCATGATTTAAAATATCACTAATTGACCTTAAGGGTATATTTGCGATTTAAATATTCGTAAATTAGAAGAGATGTAAAAATTAAGCGTTAAAATAAATCCGATAATTCCTAATGCAACCTAATAATAGCAATAAAACTCCTTATGTAACATTTTCAAAGCTAAGATTAACAGTTATGTTCTTGAAGAGGGTTTATGGCAACATAGATTATAAATCCAATTATCATAAGTAGTACCTCTGACAGCCCCGCATTTCACATCACCATCTAAGTTTAGTTATTTTTAGTTTTTTTTAAGTTGAGGGGCGGTTTATCATTTCCCCTCGCTTTCCCTATTTTTTTCTAGTTTTACCTATATTTCTTTGCACGGACATTGCGCCTTTACCCACGTGCTTAGTGTGTTCGTTTACAAAAGCGGGCCATTTTCCTGCCACTATAGAAAGTAAGAGTGCACTGTATCAGAGAAATATTAATTGACGTATGTAAGTGAATATATCTGTGACGAAGTCATAATTACTCAGTTTTTGCTTCGTACATAGTTTCCTCATCCTCATTAATCTCTTTACCCCCGCTTCCTGAATTCCAGTTCTAGTATTCTTTCTTGATAGCGGACTGATGTCTCATGTAGACTTATTAACTATATCAGCAATAAATAAAGTACGGTTTAATTTCCACTAATTTTAAAACATTACATTAATTAAATAATAATAATAATAATACGGAGCGAGCTCAGGCTACTTGTTATGATTCTTGCTTCGCAATTGGATAATACCGGATTCGAATTCGGAGACCAGCCATCCTGACTGAGGATTTTCCAGGGTTGTTTCTCAGTTATACTGGGCAAATGCTAGGTTAGTACCTTGATCTAAGGCTCTGGAGACCTCCCTTCCATTCCTTTTCCAATGTTTTCATCTGTTGATTACTACAGTGTAAAGTAGCCTCTGAGGATGTATCTGGTAGCTTATAGTGAAAAAACAATAACGACGTAATATATCTTCACGAAACGTGTGGGTTAATTTAACTACAGCCTTACAGTCCCAATATATAGCTAAAGTTTTAATATCAATTTCCTGACTTTTAAATACTATTTTCATATTGTTTCAGCTTTCAATTTTCTCATGTATGTTCCCACCGAGAATTGAACCTGAGATCTCATGAACAAATGCGAATATGTTAAATATTTTTGAACACTTTAATATACAAAACACAAAACGCTTCAATGATACGACGCATGGATATGTTTTGGTTACCTCCTGCAATGTATGTTTAAAGAAACATGGAGGGTGAAGAAAAAATAATAGAAATCTCTTTTATATTTACTCCTTCAACAAACGACCGACCTCAGAAGGGCAAGCCATAAGTTAGGTAATAAAGTCATACAACTAACACAACCATATCGCTCTCCTGAAATTCTCACGCCAACCAGTCTATATTTTTTGTTGTATATACCTTCGAAGTGAAAGATATTCATTATTACATTTGTTGATGGTTGGACTCTAGTGAGTCAGAAACTACTATTAATAAAGAGTTCGTTTTGTCTAGTATTCCTGCGATTAAAAGGGCCTTATTTAAAAGATATTTCATTTGTATATGAGAAAAGGAGAAAGTTTATTTTCTAAGAATAAAATAAATATTATCAATGTGAAGCTAACATTAAGTTTCGAAGAGGAGCTAAACAGAATAATTTGTTACCATTTACATCAGTTTTCAGACAGTTCACTATACTCTGAAATGGGAAGAAATCAAACTTGGAAACATTTTACTAAAGCGACTTCGACAGAAAGTGCAACATGTAAATATTGCAAGGTTAAAATAAAATAAAGAACAAAGGTAGCACAAACGTGTTACGGAAACATTTAAAAGCACAGTAACCTACTATATCAGTGAATCCGAAAAAAGTTTTAACGAATTTTAGATATTCAATTTTATAAGATTACAATTTCAGATGTAGGTTTGGATACGAATCAGGATCTGAGATTCGAATTTCGGATCCAGATCCGAGATCCGGATCTGAGATTCGGATCCGAGATCCGGATCTAGGTCCGGATCCGGCAAGATCCGGATCCGGATCTCACTGGATCCGGGATTTCCGGATCCGAAAATTTTTGGCCATCCCTAATATATATAATAACTTAGCATATTTCTTTCCAAAATTTTATAAAAACTATTTATTTTATAGAGTTCAAAATTCGGCCAAATGGTTATTAGTATTAATATTGCATGTTCACTGTTACTTTTTCTTGCTAAGGTAATATTATAGCGCGCTAATTAAAAATTAATTTTCTTCCATTTAAAAGCTGTTTAAGATATTGCCTGCATTTTGCAACAGTGCAGAACAGCAGATAGGAATCTAACCAGGTAGATTTCTTTCTCTCTCTTCCCTCGCTAGGTCACGTGCGTGAACTTAGGATTGTCCGCGGAGAAAAAGAAACCGATGGAATGCAGATTGACAGCAAATAAGAACAAAGTCTGTTTTCTTTCTCTTCATAGATCGTAAAGATTTCCTTGATTCTATGTAAACATCTCCGCGAATAATTACCTGTACAGGAATATTGCAGCTAACAACGTACGAAAGTTTCAGAAAATCTGTCTATGTTGTTTTCAAGTGTGGGGAGTCTGTTCATCTTATAAAATCAGTTTCGAAATGTAGAGCGTAGAACAAACTCACTTATTTTTTGCATCAACTGACAAAAGTTTACATACAGATCAAAGAGACGTCTTAGTGCGTTTGCACACGGCAACGATAATATCGGTGGAAGCATCGATAATGTCGGCGGTGAAATCGACTTCAATGTACTCAAATCGTAGCTTACACACGCCACCGATATTATCGGCCGATCCTCCGACACGCAGATGCTGTCGGCCAAGCCCCAGATAATGTCGGCGGTATCGCCGACACCGATTTTGTCGGTGGCAATGTTTTCTTATGATTGGATGCACATGTGGCCGATAATGTCGGCCGGCCAGTGGGTTAGATGAAGAGAGTGAGTGACAAGGCGCTGTATATTTTTGTTTCGTTTCTTGTCTTTGGAATTTTGTTGTTTCCATTTTTTTCTATTATAATTGTATAATAATATTATTATTATCTTGTCCTATAAACAACTTCGGAACAGCTTATTATTTTTTTACAGTCTCTGTTTTGAAGTAGCTAATTCCCTTTATTAAATAAGTATAAAATGTGGGAAGTTTGAAGAGTACTGGTTTCCCTCTAAATAGCTATTACCAAATAGAATATAGAAAATTTAGATAACCAAGTTCTTGATTATTTTCCACTAATTTTTAATTTTTGTTCTTTCTCTCTCTGTCTCTCTCTCTCTCTCATACACACACACACACACTCTTTGATGGTATATTTTTAATCTATTAATGCATTTAAATTTCAATACATTCTGGAAATTAATTTAAGCGTAATTTTCAAATTTTCATACACTGTGAACATAAGCATATAAAAAAAATCCTGATTATTATTACTTCCTTTTATTTTCATTAGAATTGTGTGCAGATCACTTTTCCCGGTTCCACTCAATAAGCAGTGATTTAATACAATATTTTTTGACATGTCAAAGTAGAATTATTATTTTGAAACGAAACCAACACAATCAAACACTCTTTCCCAAGCTCCAAGGACAAGTTACTCACTTGGCATTTTCTTGATTGTGATCTCAACAATAGGGATGTGACTTCATGCTTCACTTGTTACAGATTTTTTCTCTCACTTCCAAAACTATCCCGAATCTCCCATTTTAAAAAATAATGTGTAGAATGGCAATTGAAAACAAAGACCAAAGCTATGTATCCAAGTTTTCCCTCTCCCCTTTGTACCGGGATCGACCCCCTGATAGAGTTCTGCATTTTAGCTACAGTGACTGGATCAAAAGGTTGTGTATTATTGCATTCTTACCTTTCTAGTTTTCCTTAGATTTTTAGAGATGGCAGGAATTTTTCCATTCGATATTTTAACCGTTATTGAACTTGTGGAATGTAGACTTTGCATATGGGATAAGATAACAGACTCTTTCAAGGACAGGATTGAAAAGCAAAAAGCACGGCGAGAAATTTATGCAAGCCTTGTCCAGGATTTTGAGTTCATGGACAAAAAGAAACGAGAAACGACAGGTATGTATGCAACAGCGCAAATCTGTCTTCAACATTAGGGGAGGGGGGACGGGTAAGATCGTTCCCATATTATATATATACATATATAGCGATGTTCAAAATACAGTGAAACCTCTCTAAGGCGGACAGCCGTGGGGAATCAAAAGTTGTCCCCTATAGAGATGTGTCCGCCTTCAAGAGGTTTCAGTATTTTGTTATGTAAATTAGTGAGGAAGGTAAATATACAATTAGAAAAAAATATTTTGGCATGAATCACGAATACGAATATCACATGCATTATCCTCTGTCATCCAATACTCTATGTTCGAGGCACAACATGGAAATAACATATTATAGTCCTCTGCACTTTACACTTATCAGTACTTCCTTCGTTTTCAGTATGGCGCTTTAATTTGTGGGGTAAATACAGTCCTGAAGTGTCCTTTTTGAGACAATATACATACCTGAGTGCAAAAATTACTAAACTTGTCTTCTGGTTGGTTAGAGACTCCAACGGGACAATAGCATAACGTGTCATCCCTAACGGCGGGCAACTGTCAATAACTTTTGTGTCTAAAACAGCTTGGGTGGGAGTGGGACGCAAGCAAAGGACATAAGAGTGTTATTAAGCAGAGACGCTTCGTCTGGGTTGCTGAGCAGACAGTTGAGGGGGCAAAATGTTGTCACAATGCTTCCTTGGTGACACTTGTATGAATTACTAAAAATGTATTTTTACTACACTTTTCGACTTATTTCTAGAGAAAGTGTCCGTAATACGGAGGTAAATAATACCTATAAAAGACAGAAAAGACTGTCCGTGTCCGTACTAGAGAGTGTCCGCTTTAGAGAGGTTTGCCAATATGTTTTTTTCCTATTCCAATGTTTGGGGATTACAAAATATGTCCGTTAAGGGAGGTGTCCGCTTTATAGAGGTGTCCGTTAGTAGAGGTTTCACTGTATTTCTGTAGCCGAGAAACAATGCTGTAGAGGATCAGGGGAGCAGAATTGTCTTCAACATTGGGAGGCGGGCAGATTTGAGGCTTATTCTGAGTGGACATTAATTTCATCTCACTTTCCTTTCTAGCGATCGGACACAAATAATCAAATTTCTCTCCCAAAAAACACATTTCAAATCGGATTATTGGGGAGGACAATCTCCCCAGTTCCAAGATTGGAGGGGACATGTCCCCTTCATCGTCCCGGGATTTGCTCCAGTGTATGTATGGAGCAATGCAAAACAGAATTACTAATTCGAATTTTATCATTTAATCTACTATGACATTAATGTTAACTACATGGAAAACAAAATAATATATATACATGTGTTTTCATTGGGAAGGCCGATGGGGGCTGAATTTGAACGTAAACACTATCGGGGTTGTCACTATACATCTGAGCAATCCAGATAAATATGGATTCGACACAAATATTGGTCATTTTCTACTACTTTTACATGTCCCGGTAAACGCCCCCTGAGACCCCCTTGGTTCGAATTGTGAAAAAATCGCCTCTGGCCTCCAGCCGATACCGCGAAAACTATGAATGTGACACTAAAATCTGCCATTTTCTACTACTTTTACATATTCCGATAAAAGCCCCTATGATCCTCTGGTTCCAATTTTGAAAAAAACCATGCCTCTGGCCAGCAGCCGATGGGGGCAGTATTTGGAAGTCAACGCCTGTGTGAGTATCACCATTCATCTCAGCGACAGTGAAAACTATTGATTTGAGACTAATATCGGTCATTTTCCATATTTTTACATGTCTCGCAATTCTCCACCCCGGTGACTCCCGGCCCACATACAATGGTGGCTGAATTTGAAAATCATCGCTAATGAAAGTATCACCATTGATCTCAGCGACCGCGAAAACTATGAAATCGACACTAATATCGGTCATTTTCTACTACTTTTACATGTCTGGGTTAACGCCCTCCTGAGACCCCCCTGGTTCGAATTTAGTCAAAAACGCTTCACCTTGGTCTGGGACCTGAACCAAGGTATCCGTGTCCAAAATTTGGTAACTCTCGGCCAACTTGTCTGGTTCCCAGGCCGGTCCCGGTTGAAAAAAAAACTCTTCGTCTTGATCTGTGGCCTAGACCAAGCTACCCGCGACCAAATTTTAAAAACTTTCGTCCACTCGTCTGGTCCACGGGCCGCACACAGATAGAGAGACAGACACTCAAGCAAACTCTATTTTATTTATATTAGAAAGGTCAGATCCACCGTTATTGTAATAGAGCGGTGCTTGAGTGATTGATCGTAGATATTCAAAATCCAATGAGTCATAATTTCATAGCCTTGTTTTATTACAAGTTTAAACTCTTTAGTCAGTAGAGAAGAGGGCATGATTCGTGGGTCAGAGTTGATGACAATGGGTTTCGGTGGGTCTTGGGTCACAGTGTGTGACAGTGGTTCATGGTTGGTGGTGGGACAGAGTGGGTCACGGTGGGTCATGGGTCACGATGGGTGGTGGGTCAGTTGGTCGTGGCTAAAGTTTTCATTGCCCCACACTCTCTCTGAACTACAGTGTTGAAAATTAATCAGTGAAAATCAATTGCAATTGATCAATCAATTGAAAGTAATTGCTGTGGAAATCAAAAATTGCAATTGAATTAATTGCTAATTAATTTCAATTGCAATTGAATTATAGAATTCAATTGCAATTACTTTCCACTGCAATTACTTTCAATCGATTGATTAATTGCAATTGATTCTCCTTTATTAATGGGCAACTGCAATTAACAATTAACCATTACTTACTTCCGTTGTCAATTGCAATTAACAATTAAATTTACAGATTATTTGTTAATGGTCAATTCAATTGAAATTTGCCCAACACTGCCACTCTTCTCTTCACTGTCCCGATCCGGCCCTTCAAACTTTTTTTTTCTTCTATCGAAGCCAGTACTGCCTATTTGGGAAAAGTCTCAATGTAGAGTGGTAGTGGTAAAAACAATGCATATTCGCCGTTCTGTTGGAAGGGGGGCTGGTGGAATGTGCCGTAAAATTTTACGTTGCCCCCATAGGAAAAATCTAGATTCGACACTACTAATATATATATATATATATATATATATATATATATATATATATATATATATATATATATATATATATATATATATATATATATATATATATATATATATATATATATATATATATATATATATATATAAAATTGAGAAACACTATGTTTGTGACTATAAATCTCCCGAACCGCCCCACTGATCTTAATCAAATTTGAAACATGGATGAGTTTTACGGCTGGGCTGGTTTTAGGCTATTCACTTTGATGGTACAACTTAGGGGGGGGTGTAAAAATAAATAAAATTTAATAATTCCTGAACCACTCGGCCAATCTTTATTTAATCGTGTTATTTAAATTTGACGAAGTAACGTGGGGGCGGAGAAGGAGGAGAGACATATATAAAAATCAATTTATATAAGACTGAAAGCCACTATTTTTGTAACTTAATAACTCTTGAACTATATCTTGAATATCCGACCGATCGCAATCAAATTTTCAAGAAGTATGAGGTTTGGATCTGGAAACATTTTTGTAATTTTACTTTAACGGTACATCCTAGGGGGGAGGGGGGAACGTATAAATAGAAACTAATAAAACCTAATAACTTTTGAACCACCCAACCAATCTCGATCTAATTTTCAACAAATATGAGGGTCGGGCCTTGGGTGTTTTTTTATCATTTCACTTTGACGAGCCAACGTAGGGGAGGGAGAGGGGGCAGATATATGTAAAAAAAATTTAAAAAAATGTCTGTCTCTGTGACTTCATCACTCTTGAACCACCCGACCGATCTAAATCAAATTTTCAATATACATGAGTATAGGGGCAGGGATTACTTTAGGCTATTTACTTTGACGAAACAACGTAGGGGAGGGCGAGAGGGAGAGAAATTTAAAAATGATCAAAAATGACCGATATTAACGTTGAATCCATAGTTTTCGGGCCCGATGAGACAAACAGTAACACTTCTGATGCTGTTTCAATCCAAGTTCAGCCCTAATAGTTGGGAAGGTGGAGGGTACAATGGAGGAGAGGGGGATAAACGTTTAAAAATGATCGAAACTGAGTAATATTAGTGTCGAATCAATAGTTTTAGGAGTAGCTGAGATTAACAGTGACAATTTTGATTTCGTGTGCCGCAGCACGGGGGAGGGGAAGCTATATATAATAATAATAATCGAAAATAACCAATATTAGTGCCTAATCCATAGTTTTTGGGATCATTCTGATGAACTGTGACATCTTCGATCCGGTTTAAATGCAAAATCAGCTCCGCCACTTGCGGGAAGGGGAGAAAGTGATATATAAAATGATCGATAATGGCCACTATCAGTGTCAAATTTATAGTTTTCTGGGTCGCTTAGATGAGCAGTGGTACTTTCGATCATGTTTAAATTCAAATTCAACCCCACAACTTGGGGGAAAGGGAGGAAGAGATATTTAAAGATAATGGAAAATGACCGTTAATTAGTGCTGAATCCACATTTGTGGGGGGTCGCTTAGATGAACAGTGACACTTTCGTTGCCATGGCCCACAACATAGGGGAGGAGGAAATATATATATAAGTGACCGAAAATGACCATTATTGGTGTCGAATCCATGATTTTTGGGGTCGCTGAGATGATCAATGATCTTTCCGATGCTGTTTAAATCGATGCCATTAAAAACGAAAACAGCATATTTCACGGGTACTAAACACATGAAATACGGAGTTGTGCTTTAAAATTTTCATTTTAACTTAGCAAAGCGGGTAATATATGCTAGTAATACTAATAAAGCTCAGGTACTGTCCTTTCTCTATTTCAAAACCACCTATTTTTTAAATCTCTTTGCTATAATATCTATTACTGGAGCTATCAGTATATTTTTGTTTTTCGTCTTTATACAACACCAAGGTTATAAAGGAAAGTCTTTTATATGTGGGTTCGGAACTTGAATCTGATTGGTCGTTCCCAACCATACTATCTCGCCTGCAGAAAAACTGAATTACAGGGCAGAGTCTAAAGCAAGAAATTTCTCTCTTTTGCTAAAAAAAAAACTTTAGTTCTCATACTAGTCATAGCACATGTTTAGAGGTTTTTCAACGAATCTGTATGAGACGAGACCTGCAAATGACACAATACTGAAAGTTGAGCTTACACCAGGAGTCGAATCTGGTATCATCCTAAAACAAAAAAATCCTAATGGCTGACTACTTTAATGCTCATAAATCATTCTAATGTAAAAATTTTTGGTGAGCCCGGCCCCCTAGACTCCCCGTGGATACGAGCCTGTGTGACCCCCCACCCTCGAACACAATTTTCTGGAAGAAAGCCTCTATTCTTCCTTTTGTCTGTCTAGTTTACTGAAAACATGAAAAGCAAACTAGAGCACAGAGCATAGAGTTGGAAATGATGGACATGTTGCATTGCAGACATATTTCGTACCGTTGATGATTTTGGGAGGTTTTCCAGGGACAAAATTCACCTCGGAGTTATATCTCCTATGGTGCTCAATATGAGTTGAGTTGATTTTGTCGTCCCTTTCAGCAGCGAGGCTATATAAGACGGGACCTACTGATTAATTGACAAACCCGAACTTCATGAGCTCTCACCGGAATCAAACCTGGGTCTCTCACGCCAAAGGCACGTACGCTAACCACTTAGACACGAAGAAGCTCGGAGCTCATATTAGAAAAGAAGAAAGCACATTATGGGAATTTCAGTGCAGACAACTAAGTACGACAACTGTTAAAAGAATATTTTTCATCTTGAGTATATTGTAATAATGGTCAATCTTATTCGATAATGTCATTTTTAAAAAAATAGCATTCTCTTTTCTGTAACTTACTACAGTATACAAGTTAAATTTTTACACAGTGTGCAAAAGAGGGGAGGGATTACAACGTACGATGGGCATCGTTCGCTTCCTATCCGATGGACAAAACCTTTCTTGTAAAATTCAGCGTTTCAAAGAACCTGTGTGGTTGCTGATAGCTACACATAAATTGACAGAATTTTAGTACTGTCTGCCTGAAACAAAGTCTGAAGCTGCCTGAGGCAAAAAAGCAAGCACACCGCAGGCGTGGTGGCTTCTGTGTCTCGTAACATTGTGTTTAAGAAAAACAGACACAAGGCCACTTGTCAGTTCTTGCAACTGATAAGGCTTTTTTTTATACAAATCATATTGTTGTTTGAAGCCTCTTTATTCCTTTCAAAAACAATATAACCAGATTCATGGGAACCCACAGCAATTGTAATAAAAGTTGAAAAAATATCTGTATCATTCAGATACTTTATTATTATTATTATTATTATTATTATTATTATTATTATTATTATTATTATTATTATTATTATTATTATTATTATCACATAATATTTTTCGTTAGTCCTCACAGCAATTAATTCTTAGCAGCAGGGGTTAAAGTGCGTGGGAACGCGGGGTCCCTATCCCCACTTCCAAAAAACTGTGTACGGCGTCCTCCCACTTCCTAAGCAATTACAATGGGCAAAGATAGGCATGGGGGACGGCGTGACGTCATGCCGCTACCTACCGTACCCCTACCTTTTCAGATGATTCCATCCCATCTAGCCTAATCCCACCTCGCCTAACGATTTATCAGCCACTTATATCTCCAAAATAAGAATGTCTACCATTTTAGGCGAGATGGGAATTTCCATCTTACTTAATCCCATCTCGCCTAAAATGGCGGTAGGATGCAAGGAGGGAATTTCTGTACTGAAGAGGGAATTCCTCTAATAGAATTTTAACCAGATATTTCAATCAATATTGGCAATCTCTGTCAATTACAATATAAATATATAATAAGTACTATACAAGAAGAAAGCATAGGGGGAAGGCGATTTAGTGAATTTAGTTCACTTTTGGTTTATTTTGGGAATACTAGAAATTGATTGGCAAACTGAAGTTAATCAGAAACAGGATAGAAATATAGAGGGTGTTTCAAAACAACACTTACAACGTTTGAGAGCTCATTCCTGACACCGTGATAAGACAACCTGGGTGCACAATGCTTCATTTTGGCGCTATGACCAGCCAAAAACCAGTCGGAAAAATGCCCAAAACAGCCATAACTCGAGAACAAAATGTCGGATCGAAGTCGGGGGAAAGGAAATGTATATTATTTTTAGCCATGGCTTCCATTAATGCACAACCCGATATGGTACAGAGGCAGCACAAAGGTCACCTCAAATAAATTGAAAAATTATTGGGATATTTTATGAAAGGGGGATATAGCCCCACACAAGTTACTGGCACATGCAAGGAGCATTAGAATATTAATTCTGTGACATTTGTGAAAAATCTGACGCTCACTGGCATTTCCGGAACCAAATTTTGAATTTTTATAAAGGTACATCATCTAATGCTTCGTCCCCTGTGCCCCCCTAAGGCGGTGCGTTACCAAAATAGCATTCCATATTTCAAAAATGCATACTCTTTTGCTACAATGACGCCAAATTTCACACTAATTAACAAAAACACCTTCTTCTCGTATGTCCCTACTAAGGATATTTCTGGTGATTTTCTTACTTTTGAAAGGGGGCTGTAGCCCCATTATCAGTCACTCTTGCATGTAAGGAGCATTGGAGCATTAACTATGTGACATTCGTGATTAATCTGACGTTTACTGGCACTCCGAAAATAAATTTTGGGATTTGGTAACACATCACCCACCAGCTTTTTACGGCCCTTGCCACCCGAAGGGGGGCCTTCCCAAAATAATGTTTGAGACGGCTTTACTAGCTTTGTGAATGAGTGTTTTTGCATTTCGTAACAAATACAACTCATTTGCCCCAAAATCTTTACGAATAATTATTGGAGAAAACTGCTTCCAAAATTTAACATTGAACCTCCTATAGGGAAAATGAACTTCTGTGTTTACACTTCCAAAAGGGGGGCTAAACATTAATGTTCTTCTATTTCCTTTAGAAAATCGAAAAATTCAGATATTTTTCAATAAGAGTGCCAAATTTTATATTAATGGTGTGAAAATTTCATCTTCTCCCAGTGCTGTAGAAAATTACACGAATTGTAAAACAGTCTGTATATATATATATATATAATTCAAAATCACGTTTTCAGTCAAAAGAAAAAAGAACATTTCATTTGTTTACCTTTGGAATACCAATATCTAATCTAAATCATCTAGACCCTCAAAAGTATTGTAATATTTATTTATTTATTTTGTATATTACTGTTACGCACACGCCAAAATGCCATGATTGTTCTTTCATTTTAGTAGAAATTTCTTTTAAAGTTATGTTTTTTAAGTAACATTCCGTATTTTGGAATGCAAAATATTGATGATAATGCTTCTACAATAACTTTGTTTTCCTTCTGTCGTATCTTCCTTTCTCACCTCGCAAAAGTCGATTTATGGTCAAAAATGGTTGAAAAATGAAAATAGGGATATTTCACCCTGTTTGACAAGTCTTGTTATAAAATACTGTACTTAGAAGGTAAATTCTGTACCACCAGACATGTCAACTCTGACGCGAAATCGTAGCAGTTATAGTAGTATTAACTGTGGTCGTAGTAGTAATATTAGTAGTATTACAGTACTTTGCAGTCTTGAATAAAGAGTCAGTTTCCCAAACACACTACGATTAACATAGACTGACAGTAAGACCGTACGAACACGGCAAAGGCAGGGGTAGTGGAGGACATTTAAGGGAAAAAATGACAACATTAGTTTCCAATCCGTCCTTGAGTGCCCGGTTCCAACCCGGAAATACTTGCGCCCGGTTCGGCCTTATAGCATTTGTGTCCGGGCCGAACAGGACACGCCCAGCCCGTGCAGGGCTCTGATTCATATCCACTGCAAACGCTGTTTTTGTTCCATTTTGACTTTTATTTTAGTACTCAGACGAGAATTGTGTTCTAATTCTTAATTTTCTGCATTCTTTCACATATGGAAAGGTTCGTTTACGTATCTAAATGTTTCATTACGTATGGAGAGCTAAATGACAAACAGGCATGTGCTGATATTAATACAAAGTTTCGAAATATTGAATTATTAAGTATTTCAATCAATGTTGCTTTTTTATACAATTAATAACAAGTCTTATTATATTTAAAAGAAGAAAAACACATCTGCAAAATTTCTCCCGATTGCAAAGGTTGACTTCGAGGTTCGAACCTGGTTTACTTTTTCCCGAAGATACCCGAAGCTGGACTTTTTTCCTTAAAATAGCAATAAAGAATGCCCTCGACCTTTGAGACAACATGTACCTTTCGGGAGTCAACTTTCAAAAGTTTGGTGTGGGTTCTTTTGCCCCATAAAACTGTTTTTCTGCAGAAAATAAAAAAGCATTCCTTTATTTTTTTGCGTATTTGTCCATACAAAAAGTTTCGTTGGAATTCTTCGTGGCCTTTACACACATATGACGTACTGTTACCAGCATTTTTTATATTTTGTGATCAAAGGTTTGGAGGTGTCCGAGCTCCCTAACCGTTTTTCTCAGGAAAATACGAAACCCGTTTGCCCTCAATTTAAACCTACAATATCTGTGCAATATTTGATTCAATTTGGTTCACTTCTTCGCGTCTTTCGGGCGTCAACTTTTAAAATTTTGGGTGGGTCTCTTGCCGCCTAAAACCGTTTTCCCGCAGATCATAAAAAAACCCGTATTCCTTTATTTTTTGCGTATTGTCCATACAAAAGGTTGTGTTGCAATTCTTCATGTCCTTTACACACATCTGACATACTAGCACTTTTCATATTTCGTGATCAAAGGTTTGGAGGGGTCGGCGCCCCACGCTTCCGTTTTCCCCAGGATAATACGAAACTCGTATTCCCTCATTTTATGTCTACAATATCTGTGCACAATTTAATTCACTTCACCTCACTTCTTCTTGCCTTTCGGGCATCAACTTTCAAAACTTTGGGTGGGTTCTTTTGCCCCCTACAACTGTTTCTCCGCAGAAAATAAAAAAAACGTATTCCTTTATTTTTTTGCGTATTGTCCATACAGAAAGTTTCTTTGGAATTCTTGGTGGGCTTCACACACACCTGACAATCTGTTACTAGCACTCTTGATATTTCGTGATCAAAGGTTCAGAAGAGTCCGGGCCCCAACTAAACGTTTTTTTTTTTAGGTAAATACGAAACTCGTATTCCCTCGTTTTATGTCTACAATATTTGTGCAAAATTTCATTCACTTCCGTTTACTTTTTCTTACTTTTTGGCGTCAAATTTCAAAATTTTGGGATGGGGTCTTTTGCCCCATAAAACCGTTTTTCCGCAAAAATAAAAAACCCGTATTCCTTTGTTTTCAGTGCATTGTCCATACAAAAGTTTCGGTGCAATTCTTCATGTCCTATACACACATTTGACATACTGTTAGTAGCACTTTTGATTTTTCGTTATCAAACGTTTGGAGGGGTCGGCGCTCCACCCGACTGTTTTCTCTAGGAAAATATGAAACCCGTAACCTCATTTTCTGTCTGCAATATCTGTGCAAATTTCATTTACTTCGGCTCATTTCTTCTTTTCTTTCGGGTGTCAACTTCAAAATTTTGGGTGAGAGATTTTAACCCCTAAAACAGTTTTCCGCAGAAAATAAGAAACCAGTATTCATTTATTTTTTTTGGTTATTTTGCATACACAATGTTTCGTTGCAATTCTTCATGTTCTTTACACACATCTGACATACTGTTACTAGCGCTTTTGATATTTCGTGATCAAAGGTTTGGAGGGGTCGGTGCCTCACCCAACCTTTTTCTTCAGCAAAATACGAAACTCATATCCTCATTTTACGTCTGTAATACCTGTGCAGAATTTCATTTACCTCGGCTAATGTCTTTTTACCTTTCGGGCGTCAACTTTTAAAATTTTGGATGGGGTCTTTTACTCCCTAAAACCGTTTCTCGCAGAACATTAGAAACTCATATTCCTTTATTTTTTTCCTATTGTCCATACAAAAAGTTATGTTGCAATTCTTCGTGTCCTTTACACATAACTCAAATACTGTTACTAGTACTCTTGATATTTCGTGATCAAAATGTTTGAAGGAGTCCGTGCCTCACCCAACCCCCTTTTCCAGGAAAATACGAAACCCGTATTCCCTCGTTTTAAGCCTTCAATATCTGTGCAATATTTCACTCACTTCGGTTCACTTGTTCTGACCTTTCCAGCTTCAAATTTAAAATTTTGGGGTGGGTTGTTTTGCCCCATAAAACAGTCTTTCCGCAGAAAATAATAAACCCGTATTCCTTTATTTTTTGCGTATTGTCCATACAAAAAGATATGTTGCAATTCTTCATGTCCTTTACACACATTTCAGATACTGTTACTAGTACTTTTGATATTTGGTGATTAAAGGTTTGGAGGGGTTGGCGCACTACGGAACCGTTTTCCCCAGGACAATACGAAACCCGTATCCTCATTTTACGTCTGCAGTATCTGTGCACAATTTAATTCACTTCGGCTCACTTCTTCTTGCCTTTCGGGCTTCAACTTTCAAAAGTTTGGGTGGGGCTATAGCCTTTAAAACCGTTTTCCCGCAGAACATAAAAAACCCGTATTCCTTTATTTTTTGCGTATTGTCGATACGAAATGTTTCTTTGGAATTCTTCATGTCCTTTACACACATCTGACATATTATTAATAGTACTTTCGATATTTCGTGATCAAAGGTTTGGAGGGGTCGGCACCCCACGCTTACGTTTTCTCAAGGAAAATACGAAACCCATACTCCCCCATTTTATGCCTACAATACTTGTGCACAATTTCGTTCACTTTGGCTCAATTCTTCTTACCTTTCGGGCATCAACTTTCAAAATTTTGGGGTGGGTTCTTTTGCCCACAAAATAATTTTTCCGCATGAAATAAGAAACAAGTATTCATTTTCTTTTTGCGTATTCTCCACACACAATGTTTCGTTGCAATTCTTCATGTCCTTTACAGACATCTGACATACTGTTACTAGCGCTTATGAAATTTCGTGATCAAAGATTCGGAGGAGTCCGTGCCACACTTAACCGTTTTTTTTTTTTTTTTTTTTAGGTAAATGCGAAACCCGTATACCCTTTTTTTATGTCTACAATATCTGCGCAAAATTTTATTCACTTCGGTTCACTTTTTCTTCCCTTTCGGTGCCAAATTTCAAAATTTTGGGGTGGGGCCTTTTGCCCCATAAAACCATTTTTCCGCAAAAATGAAAAACCCGTATTTTTTTGTTTTCAGCACATTTCCCACACAAAAAGTTTTGTTGAAAGTCTTCATTTCCTTTACACACATCTCACATACTATTAATATTATTTTTTATTTTTCGTTATCAAACGTTTGGGAGGGTCGGCGCCCCACCTAACTGTTTTCTCTAAGAAAATATAAAACCCTTATCCTCATTTTACGTCTGCAGTACTTGTGCAAATTTCATTCACTTCGGCTCATTTCTTCTTGTCTTTCGGGTGTCAACTTTCAAAATTTTGGGTGGGAGCCTTTGACCCCTAAAACAGTTTTACCGCAGGAAATAAGAAACTCGTATTGATTTATTTTATGGTTATTTTCCATACAAAATGTTTCGTTGCAATTCTTCATTTCCTTTACACACACCTCACTGTTACTAGTACTTTTGATATTTCGTGATCAAAACTTTGGAAGTGTTCGTGCCCTTTCCAACAGTTTTTTCCACGAAAATACGAAACAACCCGTATTCAATCATTTTACGTTTACAATATGTGTGCACAAGTTCATTCATTTCGATTCACTTGTCCTTGCTTTTCGTTCGTCAACTTTCAAAATTTTGGGTGGGTGCTTTTCCCCGTAAAACCATTTTTACGCAGAAAATAAAAAAAAAACAGTATTCGTATGTTTTTCGCATATTATCCATACATTAAGTTTCGTTGCAATTCTTCATGTTCTTTAGACACATCTTGGATAAGCTTGCATATGGGCATTATTTTTATTCATATTAGTTTCATTTTTTGTATATAGTTTAGTGGTTTAGTGAATTCTTCGTGTTTCTTTTAGTGATTTTTCTGGTGAGTTTTAGTGAGTTGTGTTTGCATTGGCTGGCAACAGTGCCTTCAGTGTGCTATTCAAGTTGTGTCTGTGCATTCGACAATGTGTTGTGAAGTGCAACTAGGCAAACATATTCATTCATAGTTTTAGAAAAACATATTTATTCATAGTCTTTAGAGTAACACATGTTCATTCATAGACAAGATTTACATGTTCTTAACAGTGTTTTAGAGTGCTACTCAGTTTATGTGTGATCGAAGACAAAGTATGATGGTGTAACAAGCAACCATGTGGTTTAGCAGCAAGCAAGCAACAATTAGTGCTGAAAGAAGTTAAGATAAGTAATTCGTTGTACTAACCTTTAAGTATTATATCATTATATTAACATATGAACAAAGCATGTCATATTTATCATATTAACGCATATACCTTTAAATGAGAATTGAAGCAAGTAACATCTAAAATATTCGTCAAGTCTTATTTCTCGTTCCTTCATGATATCTGGGTGAATCAGTAATATGGGTTTAATCATACAGTTCATTAGCTTTGGATGTGATATGTGTGATTTGTAAATAAAGTACATAAACATATCACCCCTTTATACATCATCATTTTTTTGGTCCTCCGGGCCGGATATCAGAACGAGAAACGTGACTTTGAATTTTTTGTTCTCGTGTGTGTTTGTCTGGGTGCTGGCTGTCATAGGCAGGACAGAACTGTTCATATCAGTACAGTGGTGTGTGTGCATTCAACCCAGCTGAATTCAAGGTTACACGTTTGTAGGTCACTCAGAAGTAAAAAAAAGAAAATATATTGTCAGCGGTTTGAGTAGTTAAAAAAAAGAAAGACTGAAACAATGGCAGAAGTGCAGTTGGGTCAATTAATTAAGAAACGTGCTTCGGTCAAAGGTCAGGCAACAAGAATACAGACATTTCTTCAAAAACTACAGAATGAAAATAAACCTAGCATACAGGAAGCAAGTACAAGGCTAGTTGCACTTGAAGGGGTTTTTATTAAGTTTGATGAGATACAGTCAGAAATAGAGCTCTTGGATGAGACGGGTGAACAAGAAACGCACAGAATTACATTCGAGGAACTGTATTATGATTCAAAGGTTAAGTTACAAGAATTTATTGATAGTTTTGAACAAAAAACGGATTCAGGGACAGCAAATAACAAAGCTGGAAATTCTAGTAGTAGTTCAGTACAATTGCCCAAAATTTCCTTGCCCACATTTTGCGGTAAATACGAGGAGTGGTCGCCCTTTAAGGACATTTTCATTTCCCTTATTCACAATAACGAATCATTAAGTACAGTTTGTAAGTTTCAATATTTGCGCACATCGCTCAAGGGAGAAGCGTTTACATTAATAGCAAATCTGCCTACAGTAGAAGTTAATTACGAAATCGCATGGAAGCTTCTTGTTGAACGCTACGAAAACAAACGGTTGATAGCTTCGACATATGTACGAGGGTTGCTCAATATCAAGCCAGTAACGAAAGAAAACGCTAAAGACATTAGACAATTTGTAAATACTGCACGCAGTAATTTTCAAGCCCTTGAAGCATTGAATTTGGACAAACCTTTGCATGACGTACTCCTAACACAACATTTAGTAGAAAAACTTGATTCGACAAGCAAAAGGGAATGGGAAGCTGAGCAAAGTAGTGACTCCTTTCCATCGTTATCGGAATTATTTTCATTTTTAGAAGGTCGTTGTCAAATGTTAGAAAACATTCGTCCTACTCAATCTGAAAGTACTTATGACAACAAAAGTGTAGAGTCCAAAGCAAAAAGAAAGAATAACAGTCAAGTGAGTTCGTTTGTTACTGTGCTTTCAAATGCATGTAACATTTGCCGTAGCAAAGAAACGCATGCTATTTTTCGTTGCCCAGAATTTCTGAGTGCCAACATTAATCAAAGAAAGGAGCTCGTGAAGCAAAATAAACTGTTTTAATTGCTTAGGTAATAAACATCAAGTAAAGGCATGCAAATCAAGTACTTGTAAGAAATGTAATTTTAAGCATAATACACTGTTGCATGAAGATACTGCTCAGAAGGCTACTAACAGAGACAGTTCAAGCAAAACAAATAACAATAATACTAATGTACCTAAAGTTAAGGAACAGAACCAGGTTAAAGTTCAACCACAGGACTCTTATTGCTCATTTAAGATTAATTATGGTCAGCAAGTCTTATTAGCAACAGCGTTAGTTAACGTAACAGACACTAAAGGTCGTTTTCAACAATGCAGAGTGTTATTAGATGCAGCGTCTCAATCGAATTTTGTAAGCGAAGCTTTAGTTCATAGATTAGGTCTCAAGAAAACGAAAAATCGTGTTTCCATTAGAGGTATCAATTCTGTAACCTCCGAAGCTCAGCACAGTGTTGAAGTTCATATTTATTCAAGAACATGTGATTTTAATGCAGTGGTCGATTGTTTAGTATTGCCAAACATTACAGGTTGCATACCTTCTAAGGATATTGACTACAGTAATTGGAACTTTCCAAAAGATATCTGTTTAGCCGATCCAAATTTTAATCGCTCGTCGTCAGTGGACATGCTTATAGGTGCGGGGTTATTCTACAGTCTCCTCGAGCCAGGCCAGAAGACTAGAAAAGGAAATTATCCAGTTTTGCAGGAAACGAAGCTAGGATACGTTGTCGTCGGAAATATGCCTTCAATACCCGAAGAAGCCAACCAGTCGGTAATTTCATGTTTTGCTCAGATGGAGACAGACTTGGATACACAATTGAGAAAATTCTGGGAACTCGAAGATCTTCAGACTAAGATTTACACGCCGGAAGAAGAAAATTGTGAGAAGCATTTTTTAAAGAATACAACCAGAAATGGAGATGGAAGATTTATTGTCAAATTACCAAAGAAGGAAGAGAATGCAGTTTTAGGAGAGTCTTACAACATGGCACTACAAAGATTTAAGCAGCTTGAATGAAGATTGCTACAAAATCCTGAGTTTCATAAACAATATGCCGCCTTCATGGATGAGTATTTAAGTTTGGGTCACATGCGAAAAGTTACAGAAGAAGACGTGAACAGCAGCAGTAGTTGTTATCTTCCACATCATCCTGTATTCAAGATGGACAGTACAACAACTAAATTAAGAGTGGTTTTTGATGCAAGTGCAAAAACGTCTAATGGCAAATCATTGAATGACATTCTTCAAGTTGGGCCAATTGTTCAAGATGACTTGTACTCCATTATTTTAAGGTTTCGGTTGTATCCAGTTGCATTTACAGCAGACTTAGAGAAAATGTACCGCCAAATATTAATTCATGATGAGGACAAGTGTTTACAACGCATCCTTTGGAGAAATTCAGTAGAAGAACCGATCCAGTCGTATGAGTTACAAACAGTGACGTACGGGACTTCGTCAGCGTCCTTCTTGGCAACAAGATGTCTGAAGCAAATAGCGGAGGAAAATTCCAAGGAATTTCCAGAAGCGGCAGAAGTAATAAAACACAATTTCTACATTGATGATGTGTTAAAATCAGTGCCAAACGTGTCAAAGGCCTTAGAACTACAGAAGGATCTTATTAATATTTTAAGCAGAGCAGGTTTCAAGCTTTGTAAATGGAGTTCTAACAAAGAAGAAGTACTTCAAGGAGTTCCTGAAGACTTCAGGGAAAAACAACAGCCAATCATACTTAGTCAGCAAGACGGTGTTAAGACTTTAGGAATAGCATGGATTCCATTAACAGACAAACTTATAATTTCGAACAAAATTTGTAAACACGGAACTGCACCGGAAAGTAATGTTGCAATGACAAAAAGACAAGTCGTCAGTATAGTGTCATCTATCTTCGATCCATTAGGTCTAATCGCTCCAATTGTCATCAAATACAAGAATTTCTTACAGAAGTTGTGGAAGACAGGGATGGATTGGAATGGCCCATTAGACACAGTCCTACAAGTTGAGTGGAATCAATTAATGTCTTGGTTACCTGCGATGGCGAAGATACAAATTACAAGAAACGTAATGTCTTCGGAGAACGTTAAGGAAATTCAATTACATGGTTTTTGCGATGCAAGTGAAGAAAATTTTGGAGCAGTAGTGTACATCAGGGCTACAGACGAACAAGGAAACATTGAAGTCAATTTACTTTGTTCAAAGTCGAAGGTTGCACCACTAAAGAAGCAAACCTTGCCTAGATTGGAATTATGTGGAGCACTGTTACTTTCGAAGCTAATAGACAATACGCTATCCATATTGAATATAGAGGTCAGTGGTATACACCTGTGGACAGACTCGACGATAGTTTTGTCATGGATCAAATCACCTCCCAATCGTTGGAAGACATTTGTATCCAACAGGGTGGCTCAAATTCAGAGAATCACATCAATCAATCAATGGCACCACGTGCCTAGTAAAGGAAATGCGGCAGACATAGTTAGTCGAGGAGCGGATCCCAATACTCTTATTCAGTCTCGAGAATGGTGGCATGGTCCAGAGTTTCTTCACACAGCAGAATGGCCATGTCAAGAACAAAATGAGCCAGCTAATATTCCAGAAGAGAAGAAAGTCATGATAAGTTTGGTGGCAGTTCATGAAACAAGCTTTATGAAAAGGTATTCATCGTTAAACAAAATGTTGAGAGTAGTAGCATATTGTTTGCGATTCAAACAGAATTGTTTTCCAAGAAATTAGAAAGAAAAACCGATAGTCTTGACGCTTCGGAACTTCGTTTAGCGTTACACAGATGTATCAAGATAGTACAACATACTACCTATCATCAAGAAATATTGAACTTGCAGCAACAAATGGAAGTTTCAACAAAGAGCCCAATCAAGGATCTTTTTCCATTTCTGGACACGGAAGGAATGCTAAGAGTAGGAGGAAGATTGGAACATTCAAACTTGGAGTACGACAACAAGCACCAATTCATCCTACCTGCAGGTCATCATTTCACCCATCTGATAGTCAAAGAAGAACATAAAAGGTTGCTTCATGCAGGACCACAGCTTCTTATTGCATCTTTGCGTACCAGATATTGGATTCCAAGAGCTAAGAAGATGGTCAAGGCAATAGTACACAATTGTTTGGTTTGTTTCAAGTGGAGATCAACAAGTTCATCACAGTTAATGGGACACTTACCCAAGGAGAGAGTAAATGAAGCAAGACCATTTGTACACGTGGGAGTTGACTATGCAGGATTCTTTTATGTCAAGCCCACGATTCGCAACAAAATTCAAATGAAAGTCTATGCAGCGTTGTTCATCTGTTTAGCCACTAGAGCAGTTCACATAGAAATAGTTTCAGACTTAAGTTCTCAAGCCTTCATCGCAGCATTGAAGAGATTTATTGCTAGGCGAGGAAAATGCTTATCTATCTGTAGCGACAATGGTTCAAACTTTGTTGGCGCCAATCGAGAATTGCAACAATTTTTTGAATCCAAGACTAACCGAAAGGACATCCTGGAATACTCAGCTCAAGAAGGTTTAAAATGGAAATTCATTCCTGCCAGATCTCCTCACATGGGGTCATGGGAAAGTTCAATAAAATCCATGAAGTACCACCTACGGCGTGTAGCAGGAACAGCAAGTCTGACATACGAAGAGTTGAACACGTTACTTATTCAAATTGAAGCCATTCTAAATTCAAGACCATTGACAGCCATTTCCAACGATCCTACAGATCCAATGTATCTCAGTCCAGGACATTTTTTAATGGGAGATACACTTCTCAGCCTTCCGGAACCAGATCTACTGGACGTACCTATCAACAGATTAGGAAGATGGCAACGAATTCAACAAATGAAGCAGCATATTTGGAAACGTTGGTCAAGGGATTACCTCAACCAGTTACAACAAAGAAGAAAATGGAAGTCAGCTCAGCCTAATCTACAACCGGGCATGGTCGTATTGTTGAAAGAAGACAATGTTCCTCCTCCAGTGTGGAAGTTAGGTGTGATTAAAGAAGTTCATCCGGGCAGTGATAATTTAGTGCGAGTGGCAACTGTGAAGTGTAAAAGTGGCATTTTTCGGCGTAGTGTTGCTAAGCTAATTCCTTTACCCCTAGAATATTAATTGATTGTGTCCAATCAAGGAGGGGGAGGATGGATAAGCTTGCATATGGGCATTATTTTTATTCATATTAGTTTCATTTTTTGTATATAGTTTAGTGGTTTAGTGAATTCTTCGTGTTTCTTTTAGTGATTTTTCTGGTGAGTTTTAGTGAGTTGTGTTTGCATTGGCTGGCAACAGTGCCTTCAGTGTGCTATTCAAGTTGTGTCTGTGCATTCGACAATGTGTTGTGAAGTGCAACTAGGCAAACATATTCATTCATAGTTTTAGAAAAACATATTTATTCATAGTCTTTAGAGTAACACATGTTCATTCATAGACAAGATTTACATGTTCTTAACAGTGTTTTAGAGTGCTACTCAGTTTATGTGTGATCGAAGACAAAGTATGATGGTGTAACAAGCAACCATGTGGTTTAGCAGCAAGCAAGCAACAATTAGTGCTGAAAGAAGTTAAGATAAGTAATTCGTTGTACTAACCTTTAAGTATTATATCATTATATTAACATATGAACAAAGCATGTCATATTTATCATATTAACGCATATACCTTTAAATGAGAATTGAAGCAAGTAACATCTAAAATATTCGTCAAGTCTTATTTCTCGTTCCTTCATGATATCTGGGTGAATCAGTAATATGGGTTTAATCATACAGTTCATTAGCTTTGAATGTGATATGTGTGATTTGTAAATAAAGTACATAAACATATCACCCCTTTATACATCATCACATCTCACATACTGTTACTAGCACTTTTGATATTTCGTGATCAAATGTTTGGAGGGGTCCGTGCCTCACCGAACCTTTTTTTGCAGGAAAATACGAAACCCGTATTTCCTCATTTTAAACCTACGACATCTTTGCAATATTTCACTCACTTCGGTTCACTTCTTCTTATCTTTCTCGCGTCAACTTTAAAATTTTGGGGTGGGTTCTTTTACCCTATAAAACTGTCTTTCCGCAGAAAATAAAAAAAACTTATTCCTTTATTTTCTACGTATTGTCCATACAAAAAGTTTCGTTGTAATTCTTCATGTCCTTTACACCCATCTGACATTTGTTACTAGTACTTTTGATATTTCATGATCAAATGTTTGGAGGAGTCCGCGCCCTACCCAGCCGTTTTTTAAAGGAAAATAAGAAACCCGTATTCCCTCATTTTATGTTTATAATATCTGTGCAGAATTTCATTCAGTTCGGTTCACTTCTTCTTACCTTTCGGACGTCAAATTTCAAAATTTTTCGCCCTAAAACTGTTTTCCGCAGAACATTAAAACCTCGTATTCCTTTATTTTCTACGTGTTGTCCATAGAAAAAGTTTCGTTACAATTCTTCATGTCCTTTACACACTTCTGACATACTGTTACAAGCATTTTTGATATCTCGTGATCAAGGGTTTGGAGGGGTCCGTGCCCCACCCTACCGTTTTTTTTCAGGAAAATATGAAGCCTGTATTCCCACATTTTACGTCTGCAATATCTGTGCACAATTTTATTCACTTGGGTTCTGTTATTCTTGCCTTTCCCGTGTCAATTTTCAAAATTTTGGGTGAGTCTTTTATATTAAACCTTTACTTTATGTAACTTTTTCTTTTTTAAAATTCTTTTTTGGGGGGGAGAAGGAGAGAAATGTTTTTTCTGATATGTGTCTTTTGCCATTCATCTTTTTTGAACGGCTTAAGTAAGATCATTTTGTAACTTTTGATGTCATCCAACTCCGTCCCGATAATAAAATTGTCATTCTTAACAATTTGTTTTATTTCCTTATTTTTCAGTTTGCCACACTGATATATTTTTAACAAAATTGAGGTTTGGTCCAACGCCTTTCGAATTCGGAACCAACCCAACCGCCGAGCTTTTTGGGTTGCCTGGTATTGCAGGAAAACGAGAATTGCAGGTGGTAATGCACTTTTGGAGTCGTGTATACAATAATGCCTTACGTGTTTCACAAGTGTCCCCATCTGATTTCTTCAAATTTGGCAGATCAACAGTAAGCACAAACACTATAGCGTATTTTATAGTATTTCAGGAGGCGCCTTTAACTGTTACAATGTTTTTCCGCATAACAAAAATACGTGTCGGTTTATTTCCTCCTTGCTGTTGATGTGCCAAATTTGTAGCCAATCGAATAGGGAAAGACGAAAGGCCTTATTTTACATATATAATATCTACACACAATTTCATTTGCTTTGGTCTTCTCCTTCCTGCGCTATTACGGTAATATTTACTTTTTTCGGAGGGGGCCTTGGCCCCAACACTGTTTTTCCACATAAATTAAAACACATTTCTTTTATTGTTTTGCAAATTGTCCCTACACGAAGTTTTGTTGCTATTCTCCATATGCTTCAGGATCTTGTGGCGTATACTTATTTGCACTTTTGATATTTTGTAATCAACGGTTTAGAAGGTCTGTGGCCCACCAAACCTTTTTTTTTTTTTTTTTTTTTTTTTTAAGGAAAATACGAAACATATACGAAATACGAAACATTCCCTCAGTTTACGTCTACAATATCTGTATACAGTTCCATTCACTTTGGTTAACTTCTTGACTTTCGGTTGTCAACTTTCAAAATTTTGGGTGGGAGTTTTTTCCCCCTAAAACCGTTTTTCCTCAGAAGATAAAAAAATGTATTCGTGTATTTTTGCGTATTGTCACTACACAAAATTTCGTTGCAATTCTTCACGTGCTTTAGGCACTTCTGATATATTGTTATTATTACTTTTGATATTTACCTTTTGGAGGGGTCCGTGCCACACTCAACTGTTTCTTCCAAAAATAATACGAAACACGTATTCCCTCATTTTACCTCTACAATATCTGTGCACAATTTCATTCACTTTGGGGCGCTTCATATTGCTTTTCGGTCGTCAAATTCCAGCATTTTGTGTGTGGGCTTTTGACCACTAAAACTGTTTTTTCTCAGAAAATAAAAAATACATTCGTTTATTTTTGTGTATTGTCCTTACACAAAGTTTCATTGCAATTTTTCATGTCCTTTAAGCACATCTGACACACGGTTATTAGCACTTTTGATATTTCCTGATCAAAGGTTTGGAGGGGTCCGTGCCCCATCTAACCATTTTTTTTTTTCAGGAAATACGAAATCCGTATTCGCTCATTTTACATCTACAATATTTGTGCACAATTTCGTTCACGTTGGTCCACTTGTTTTTGCCTTTCGAACATCAACTTCCAAAATTTTGGGTGGGAACTTCGCCCCATAAAACTGTTTTTCCGCAGAAAATAAAAAACACGTATTCGTTTGTTTTATTTGTAGTATCTACCTGCCAAATTTTATCAAAATCGGAGTGTTACAATAGGGAAGTGTTACTTGTTAACATAGTCCTGACTGGTAGGAATCAGCAGTTAAGATGAAGTCTTTAGTAAAGTTTGAAATACTGCAAGTCAGCGCAATCGAGCCACGAATCGGGTTCTGCGCAAGAGCTAGTGTGCTTTGCTAGATTATGTCTTACAACTATTGTCTTAATGTTTGCTTTGGGAGAGGATGTGCATTGCGGGCCATGCATACGCTGCTTTTGTCATAGGTGTCCAAACTAGCGAGTCCGACGCTCGTAAGTTCGGCATTCGCACTCAGCTGGTCTCCGGTTGAATAATTGAGCATGAGCCTGTTTGAGCCGGAGCCTCAATGAAATAAGTAAGCGCGAGATCGACTGATCGTGAGCCCAGTCGCGATAAATGAATGCGAGACCGAGTGAGCGCGAGCCCCAGTTATGAGAAGTGATCGCGAGCCCAGTTATGAGAAGTGTTCGCGAGCCTCAGTGAGCGCAAGCTTAGTTGAGAGAATTGAGCGCGAGTCCGAGTGAACGCGACCCCACTTAGAATTAGTGAGAGCGAGCCATTCGAGAGAATTGAGTGCGATATACAAGTACACTTATAAGTATGACGAAGAGGTGGTTACTCGTGTTTTTATATACACCTTGCGATCTTCCTCAATTACATGGTTCTGTGTTAACGACATGTGTGTAAAATGTATGTTACCATATGTCAGTATCCGCACTTATTTACGATCCTTTTTACTACTTCATAAGGAGCCTTCCATTGAGTATGTTCCAGAAGATGCTTCCTGTGATCCAAATGCTACTAAAGATAACGACAGCTACCCGGCCGCGTTAGTATGCGGCGATGAAGAACTCGATTTCGTCAACAACATACCTGATCAACTAATACATCGCAGCAATTCAGCTACGACAATAGCTTCAGATGACGATAAAAGCGATGTCTCAGATAATGATGCGTTAAGTGACATTCCAGAGTCAAAGCTCGATGGAATCACATTTCATTCCTCTCCTAAGAAACAGTGGTTAGATGGCATCCCAGAATCCGAAATTGATGGAATTATATTCAGTTCCTTTCCTGAAACTTCAAAACATCCACGGAAGAAAAGATCGTGGTTGCGGCACCTACTATGTTGCTTCACAGATAAATGACCAGGAAATCGATGAACATTAAGAGGCTCTTCAAAGGTCTACTGAAGTCCTTGCAACAGGGTTGAGACTGTTCAGCTATTTACACTTTTGTATTGTCACTGTTTGATGTTTCTAAAACAACCCTGATTGTCACTAGATGGTTTAACGCACTTCACTCTTTTGGAAAACAAAACAAATTAAAATTTTTACTTGTAGCTTCCGTGCCTTAGCAAAAATTTTCTTTACGAAAAAAAGAAGAAATCTTGGAAACATATTGGTATATGCTGAAAATTATTTAATCATAAAAGGAAAAGAAAGCACCAGGGCCGGATCTACGAAATATTGCGCCCGGGGCATAGAAGATTTTCTGGTGACCCCTTTCTCCCAAGTCTAAATACTTTATGATAGGAATTGGAACAAATCTTAGATTAAAATATATATCTTAAAAAGTTTAAACTATTTGTCATCTTTCAACCTTTTATAACTTTTACTGAAATTTGTGTACACATACGAAGCGTATCCAAAAGTTACAAAGTGAGAACTATCAAAAGTCGTTTTACCGTGTAATGGAAACACAAACCGATACATTATGCAATGTTTACGTTTTATTTATATTAAATATTTGATATTTTTAAAACTTAAATTTTGAAACCGGTTTGTTGTTGTTGTTGTTGAAGCTCATTTATTTCGAAAATAAAATACTCTGTTATACTGAAAACAAAATTCTCGAGATTTTTCTCGTAAGAAATACATTGTTATACACATGTTTCAGGACCTATTGTGAAATGTCCTTCAGATTATAACGGAAAGTAATAATAGTCTTGTAACAGAAAAAAAAGTACATCACAATTCGAACAAGCTATAAAGGTAACCAAGAAAGTACTGTCGCTTTTTTGTGGAGGTCTGTGTTCAATTGGCCCTTGCACTGTCAGTTGAAGCGAATGGAGGAAAGGCGAAGTTCAGTTGTTGCTGTGGGTATATCCAACATATTACCTGGTTATGGTAGTTCGTTATACACCCTGAACTTGCGTAAGGACAGAGTGAACATGAGGCCTCCACGGAGGGTCATAAGGGCGTGTATGCTGCACGAGTTCAAACTGGGATCAAACATCGCTGCAGCAAGGCGCAAGATATGCCAGGCCTTTGGTGAGGGTGTCATGGCTACATGGACAGTGCAGCGGTGGTTTAACAAGCTTAAGGACGGTGCAAAACACTCGAAGACGCACCACGTGCCGGAAGACGAACACATGTACAAAATGAAGATCTTCAGGCAGCAATTGAAGCGAACAGTGGCCAGACATGTGGGAAACTGGAACAATTCAGTGCGAGTGGAGAAACCATTCGGCAGGATTTCCATCAGCTTGCGGAGCACTACAAGTTGGGTCGATGGGTCCCACATGATTTGACTCCGGGCCAGAAAGCGACGCAATCATATACCCGTGTTTCTTTGCTGTCTCGTCTGAGGAAGGAGCCATTTCTGGACAGGATGTTGACATGTAATGAGAATTAGGTCCTATACGAAGCTCCACGGCGCCGTCATCATTGGTTAGCATCCCATGAACCGGTTCCAAAACAACCAAAACCAGCACTACACCAGAAAAAGGTCCTCCTGTGTGTTTGGTGGACTGCTCGCTGCATCGTGCATCGGGAACTGCTACCAGCTGGTCAGAGCATCAATGCAACTGAGTACTGTCAGCAGTTGAGCCGTGTTCAAGAAAAACTCAAAACTCTGGAGTCAGCACTTCAGAATCGCAAAAAAGGTCGTCCTGTTACAGGAAAACACTAAGCCCCACGTGGCTAGGATGACCCGGGACACCATTATACGCAGTGAATAGGAAACAATATTTCATCCGCCATACTCCCCGAACATTGCATCGTCCGCTTGTTACCCGTTCCGTTCCTTGGACAATCACCTTAGAGGACGCCAGATCAAATCCCTAGTAGAGGTGCAAAATGCACTTTATACCTTGTTCTCTTCTTGGCTCACCAAGTTCTACCGCGATGGAATCCATGGTCTTTGAGAACGTTGGCAGAAGCTGATGGGGACTATTTTTGATCTTCCAGGTGCATCTTAGGTGACATATCGATGTTCGAATGTGCTCAGTGAAAAAGCGACAGAACCCCCTTGGTTACATTTATATTTAGAAACATTTTTCTATAAGTACGGACCCTTAACTTGATAACTTGTACGTTCCTCTTCTTCTGTTGGCTCAGGAAATTCTTCTTCATTGACTTACTTTATGATCTCTCCTGTATGAGTGTATTCGCTTTTCAGTTGTATGTTTGGTTTTACTGTATTTGGGGGCCTTCCACCTGTATGTAGATGATTATGTAAGCTAACATCTCTCAAGTGATATTGGATTTTCTCATGCGATATTGGCGTTTCTCATGTATATATTGGCTTTTCGCATGTCTATATTACCTTTTCCTCGCATGTGTATATTGGCTTCACTCTATGTGTGCGCCTTCCACCTGTGTGTAATGATTCTTCTAGTAATATGCATAAGTTTTTCATAAGATGTTGATTGAGCAACCTTTTTTTCTATAACTAATGTTACTAAATCTGAGAGCCTTTCCTGTCCCATAGATGAACGTACGTATGTTTTAATGAGTTTTAATTTGCTGAAACTTCTTTCACAAGTTGCCAAGAAGGATAAGAAAAATTCTAAGAACCACTGAGGCGTTTGGATAGACACTTTGAAAGCCATTTTCGGTAATCATATCGAGTATGTTCCTTGGTGTGGACTCCTTGAGGTCCGGCAAGAATCCAACAGCCTGGTCATTAAGACTCAATTTCTAACATAATTCTACAGCATTGAAATTGTCTTGGTATTTCAAAGCGAAATCCGCGCACGATTTTTCCAGGTCCTCCGAACCCGAAGACATTTCGCACAATGAGCTTCCTCTGAGGAAGCTTAGGTCCTTGCTTACTTCTTTGAGCCTGTCCATTCTACCAAAGAGTTCTTCCAGCAAGAACTCAAGAATTCTGAAGAAAGATTGTCTAAGGCGATCCTCTTCAGTAAAAAGTCTTGCTTCATCCTCTCCTGACATTACCTTCTTCTTCAAGATACACTTTTCTCTGAACTGATCTTCCATATTTATCAAATTAACATTAACCTTCGCTTCCGACAGCCATCTGTCAAATCTGTAATTCTGTACCTGGAGATGGCGTTCAAAAGATCAGACAACAAATCAAAGTTAAATCCTTATTCTCAGTGTTTCTTCCAACATGTTTCTTGTGGGGCACTGCCCCCCGGAGGAGACCAAAATAATACGTATGTAATTTAATAATAAATAGAATAGTACCGTGTGAAAATAATATTTTCCCCTCCGAATACTATATAAGTATGCCCCCAAGGAACATGTTTTCTAAAAAAAAAAAAAAAAAAAAAAAGTTTATTCTATATTTCTTTGTTAACGCCATTTATTTAATGCAAAACTAAGTCCCAAAATACTAAATTAATTACAATTTTAAGATCTTTGATTGATTTCATCAAGTTTTTGGAAACTGATTTGAATTCTGAATTAGAGAAAGTGCTTATAATTTCATCAAATGCTGCGAGAACATTTTTCAGCTCAATTTCCTCCCATTTTCTTCATTTCACCAACCATCCCATTATTGTCCATACGGCCTTCCAAAGTTCCCAACGTTAATCTTGTCTTGAAATGGCGCCCCCTACATGCTCTCAACCAGCTGCGCGCCGGGGCAAATGCCCCGAATTGCCCCCCCCCCCCCCGTAGATCCGGCCCTGGAAAGCACTACAGGGTGATGAACGACAGAAGTTTCTAACTACGAAGAAGTGGGAGTTATCAGTTTCTTCGGTTTAAATTATAAAAAGCAATTGAATCTGTTTACGATGAAATGAAATGAAATCTGTAAGTTTTACGTCCCACGATTATGCCGGTTAGGCTAAAGGAGACGGTGATGATGAGAGATGAGTGAAATGGTGGAATGAAGAAAGTGGGAGGAAACGGGAGAACCCCGAGAAAACCCACGAGCACGGTACGATGAAATGGTTCGAATTTCTTCATGAATATATATGGAAACGTTATATATTGTATGTTTTCATTTTAGTCTGTTTTATTGTACTCTAATTGTGAAGAAACGTTGTTTCTGATTGTTTACTGTATTAAGAGCGATTTAATGTGTTGATGGTTTAATGTATTAATGATATCTTGTAATACGTCATCACCTGTAAACGCATGTGACTGTCCATATAGAGTAGTAGTGTAGAAAGGGAACTTTTTGAAATATATATATATATATATATATATATATATATATATATATATATATATATATATATATATATATATATATATATATATATATATATATATATATATATATGTGTGTGTGTGTGTGTGTGTGTGTGTGTGTATATTGAAGTAATACTAGGATCTAAAGGAGAGAACAAAAAGCACGAGAAGAAACTGATATTGTTATGGAGTGTTCATAACTGGATATAAGTTTTCTGGAACATTCATTATATCTTTCAAGAATATTTGGAGAAGTATTGGAGCGAGTTATACTATTAGTAATATTTAGAATATTATTCAGCTGAAGAATGAAGAAAGAAAAAGAAAGGAAGAAAATCAATCGTTACTGTTAATCTCATACTGTATTAAATAAAACATCTGCGATAAATTTGTCATAATTTTTGGTGTAAAAAAAAAAAAAAAAAAAAAGAGTATTAAAGAAAACCGTTGCTAAAATTCATTTATTATTCATAATGTTTTTGAAACGGTAGACAAAGGTCATATAAACTTACATGGTCATAGTATAACAACAGTTCCCAACCTTTGTTTATAGCATGAACAATGTATAAGCATTAGAATTTGCTTAAAATGGAAAGTTTTGATAAACCAACAGTCTTCGACTTACGTCAATAGGCTTCATGACTCTTTGCGCTAGTAGAAATTTATTTAAGTCGAAAGTTTACAATAACCTAAGAGATTTGTCGAAACCAAGTACGAAAAATATTAGCACCTAGTTCATGGCTCAGTCACTAGATGGCTCTCAAAATAGAATACAGTAGTTTAATACTACTACCTACTAGACGTAAATTTTATTAATATCAGAAACTTGTTACGTGAGAACTTACGTTTTCGAATTGATGTGATGCGGTGACTTTCTGTACATATCGGTAGATTGTACGCACTAGTATGGGTGTGTTCTGCACGCACTAGTATGGGTGTGTTCTGCACAGAGATTTATTGCCCATTGTTAGTTCCGAAGATTACAGTTACACAGTCTTGTAGGACAGTAATTAATGTAGAAGACTCAGTTGATATTGACTAAGAGACCGGGGCGGATCCAGGGGAGCGATCGGGGCGATTGCCCCCTTCCCAGAAGAGTAAACTTTATTTTATGTATAAATAAAACCCATACCAGAGTTTGGGCCTCTTAAGAGTAGCTCTAAGTAGCAGTATTACAATCAACCCCCCATCCCAGAAGTCCGTCCTGGATCCGCTCCTGCTAAGAGAGTAGGACTGAGAGGTTGGACAACAGGTTCAGAATATCAGACTGGTATAGTGCTGCCAAAATGTCTTGAACCGTGGCAAAAATGCGAACTAAAGCTCACACCTTCGACATACTCACGCGTTGATACAAAAAGGGTTGAGTGTAATTCTTTCATCCGATAGCAGCGCCTGGAACGGAAGACTAAGTGTTAAGTCAATGTGGCATATCTTTAGCACGCATTTTCACTCCAGTTTCGCAGAACTGGAGGATTCTGATTCCATGATATGATACTTCTTACCACATGTCCCCGTAGCGGGATTCACTATGAGAATGATCACAGTGGCTTCCTAGGATAGTGTTGCATATACACGGAGCCATTTTGGCTAATTAAGAACTCCTTAATGGTAAAGATCTATTTGTCCGTGGTTACCTGTGAACCAAGAGGTGTTCTTATGACTCTCTTCCAGCGTATCTATGGAGTCAGGAAATTAGAGAAGAGTGATTTACTACCATGCATTTCGCATGATGTGTCAGTCATTTTGCAGATTGGTACCTTTCAAAAATCCAGTCCGTAGTTCATCTGTATTTGGACTCATGTGGTTCGGATTCCACGTTAATCAGTGGGTCCCGTCTCATCTAGCCTCGCTGCTGAAAGGGACGTTAAATACAAAATCAACTCAAGTAATTCGTAACTTCCTCTAATTACGGTAGAGGAACATTATCAGACCTAATGGGTGATGTAGACTGTCTCATTTTAAAGACAATGACCACTTGGAAACGGCGGCTCCCCTGGTAAGGTTATGGATCCTGCACCCAGTAGGCCTAAACACTTATAAACCTGGAACGAAGGATTGATTCCACTACCTCTCTTACTACGAGGGAGGATAAAATGAAGACCTTAAAAGTGCAACACATTTTAGAATGTAACAATGAAAAGGCAAACTTACCTCTTATTTTTCAACGTAGTCCCTTTTGACGTTGCATGCAAGGATTCCACCGTTTTGGAAATGCATGGATACCACGTTGGAATAATTATTTTGGTCGTGCACCACATTTTTCACTTCTTCATCACTATTCAAATGCTGCCCCCCATCGTTTCTTTGAGTGGTCCGAACACATGAATGTCACTTGGGGCAACATTTGGTGAATATGGTGGTTGAATGAAACACTCAAATTTGATTTCATCTATAATCTCAACAGTAAAATGGGTGGTATGTGGTCGAGCGTTGTCATGTAGTAGGAGGACACCTAAGCACAGATATCCTCGTCGCTTAAGTGAAGAGCTATGCCGGCATTCCTTGCTCGCTTTTTAGGTTTCTGGTTGTTAATAGTGAACCCAGGTTTTATTACCTGTAACAATCCTGTCCAGAAGTGCATCGCCCTTGATGTTGAAACGACGCAAAAGTTCTTCACATACATCGACGCGACGATCTTTCAGTTCAGCAGTCAACTGAAAAGGGATCCATCTTGCAGACACCATATTGAAATGCAGAACATTATGCACAATTTGTTGAGCTGAAACAAAGCTAATATTTATGATTGTGGCGATTTCTTTTAGCAAAATACGCTTGTTTTCCTTTACAACCTGTTCCGGATCCTTTGGGTCTGCACACTTGGATCTGGGTTTCGGATCTAAATTCTGGATCAGGGATTCATATCTAGTATCTGAGTCCTAATAGGAGATCCGGATGCATTGATTCAGCTTGTTAGGATTTTAGAAACTACTTCTTGTTGGCATTTGCGCCATATTATTTATGATAAATGGAAACCTTTGTAAATGTGTCAAAATATTTATAGTATATTTATAATACGTCAAGTAGACAATTTCACTGGTAGCAGAGAAAAAAGAAAGAAATGAAGACAAATATTGATCAGCTTGTAAATCTCACAATCTACTCATAGAACATCAAAAGCACACCTTTCATGATAGCTGAATAAATCACAGTATGAGCACTGAGAATAAGTACACTGCATTAGAAACCATGAATTTGGGTACCTTTTGCCTAGGTCTGAAAATTTCGGATCTACAGACACTTAAATGTTACGTGAACATATACGTATATTTATGATGTTATTTGGAGCGCGTAAAGTATGTTATATGTAATGTATTTTATTAATTAATGAATTATTTAATCCTTTCTATATATAATACTTAATTTAACAAAATCCATCTTCTTATTTACTATTTCCTTAACTTCATATAATTATTTACCTATATATATATACGTAATGTGATCGGAAATTTTTGAGATAAAAACTGCCAGTGCTCAATAGGAGGAGTTACATTTGCCCGTGGTTGTCGGAGGGGAAGCTTGTTCTATCTTTGAAACGTCCTGTTAAAATCATTGAGATGTCTTTATTCAGTAGAGAGTAGCAACCTGCTGACTGAAGATATACGTTTTCGTTGCTCAGCGGATTTGTGATTTCGTAAAATGAAACAGTGTGTGTGAAATTTTGTGTTAGAATCAGAAAATCAGCTTCGAAGACCTATGAACCCCTTAAAAGAACATTGGGGGATAAATGTTTGAGCGAATCAAATGTTTGTATCAGATAGAATAGATTCAAAGATGGCGAAGGGGGCGCGGTGGCTCAGTGGTAGAGCGTTCACCTCCGGTGCTTGGGGTCCCTGGCTCGATCCCAGCTTGCGCATTGTGTGGACTTTGTGGTGCACAAACACCGTGCTCGTGGGTTTTCTCGGGGTTCTCCCGTTTCCTCCCACTTTCTTCATTCCACCATTTCATGCATTTCCCATCATCACCGTCTCCTTTAGCCTAACCGGCATAACTGTGGGACGTAAAACTCAAAGATTTCATTTCATTTCATTTTTCAAAGATAGCGAATTAGTCGAAAGTTACCCCGTCCGGCCGGTCTTCCGCTTCAAAAAACAATGGAAAGATTGTGGAAGTTTGCGGTTTCAACGCGGTTCAGTCAATTTTAACTGAAGATTTCAACATGAGCGAGTCACCGCAAAATTCATTCGGAAATTGTTATCAAAGTAGCAGAACCAAATCTGAATTATTCCCAGAATCGCTTGCTCGGTCCGTAACTGACCCAGAATTGATAAATAGGGCACTTTTAAGAGACAAATGATGAGTTTATGGGCGTGACACAGAAATAAAGGCATAATCAACGCAGTGATGCGATCAAAGTTCAGCACGAACGAAAAAGCGCGACAATATTAGTGTTTTATTTATTTATTTTTTTAATTCTACGAATATCATGCATCCCGAATTTGCCTCTTAGGGCCAGACAGTCAACTAAAAATGTATAAAAGTGTTCTTCAGCGTTCGTGTGAAACTGTGTTAAAGAAAACGGTTGTACTCTGCAGAGACACGATTTCCACTACGACAACACATTGCCGCACTGTACGTTCTTGATCACGGATTAAAAAAAAAAAAAGTTCCTGTACTTTCAGAAACCCCCTATTCTCCTTACAAACCCATACCGATTTCTGTCTTTTCGAAAATCGACTTCTAAAAGAGAAACAATTTGACCCCATTGAAGGCCTCCAGGCAAATATGGAGAAGGCTCTTCAGACCTTCATGAAAGAAAATTTTTACAAACACTTCAAAAAGGTAAACACCGTTCGAGTCGGTGCGTTCAGTGAAGGAAACTACAGCGTGTCCAATATTCAATGCAGCCCCAAGTTTGGGATAGTAGAACTTTTGAACCTGGAGGGATACACAATTAATGGTTATACCAAAATGAAACCTGGTTCATGCATATACATTATGTGATCAAAAGTATCCGGACCCCCCAAAAAACACACTTTTTTCATATTAGTTGCATTGTGCTGCCACCTACTGCCAAATACTCATTATCAGCAACCTCAATAGTCATTAGACATCGTGAGAAAGCAGAATCGGGTGCTCCGCGGAACTTACGGACTTCGAACGTGGTCAGGTGATTGGGTGTCACTTATATCAAAAGTCTGTACGCGAGATTTCCACACTCCTAAACATTCCTAGGTCCACTGTCTGATGTGGTAGTGAAGTGGAAACGTGAAGGGACACGTACAGCACTAAAGCGTACAGGCCGACCTCGTCTGTTGACTGGCAGAGACCGCCGAAAGTTGAAGAGGGTCGTAAAGTGTAATAGGTAGACACCTATCCAGACCATCACATAGGAATTCCAAACTGCATCAGGATCCACTCCAAGTACTATGACAGTTAGACGTGAGGTGAGAAAACTTGGATTTCATGGTCGAGAGGCTGTTCATAAGCCACACATCACTCAGGTAAATGCCAAACGACGCCTCGCTTGGTGTAAGGAGCGTAAAAATTGAATGATTGAACAGTGGAAAAATGTTGCGTGGAGTGACCAATCACGGTACACAATGTGGCGATCCGATGGCAGGGTGTGGGTATGGCGAATGCCCGGTGAATGTCATCTGTCAGCATGTGTAGTGGCAACAGTATAATTCGGAGGTGGTGTTATGGTGTGGTCGTGTGGTGGTGGTGTGGTGTTTTTCTTTGAGGGGGCTTGCACCCCTTGTTGTTTTGCGTGGCACTCTCACAGCGCAGGCCTACATTGATGTTTTAACCACATTCTTGCTTCCCACTGTTAAAGAGCAATTCGGCATGGGTGGCGATTAGGGGGACAAAGGGGGGCAGTTGCCCCCCCCCACTTTTTTCAAGTAACCAATTAATGTATATAGTTTCATTTGGAAATGTAAGCTTTTTGTATGTATTACTGGTTCATAGAAAAAATGGTGCCATATAACATTCGCCGTTGCGTGAATACGTGATGGTTGTCCTCCCGTGGAGTTAAAAAAGCTGCAGAAATTGCGTTTTAATTGCCACGGAAAATAACCCAAAAATTAACCTATTGGAACACAAGAATTCCAGTATACTTTCACTTCTTACAAGGATTCAATATATTAATCAGCCGCTTTCAATTTTAAGATGTTCATGAGCAAGGAATCAAATCTCTTCTTACACCTTTGTTGTTTAAGAGTCAAAGGGCTAGTATCTACTTGCGTTGCACTTGTCAATTTACTTAATAAAATATGAAATACGATATACTGTATTTTAACAAAAAAGATAGTATCCTATTAGTTATACAACCTTCCGTCAAGTCTTTCCCCCCCCCACTTTTAACGTCCAATCGCCGCCACTGCAATTGCATCTTTTAACACGATCAAGCACCTTTTCATACTGCACGGCCTATGGCGGAGTGGTTACACGACCATAACATCCCTGTAATGGACTGGCCTGCACAGAAATCAGTGTTGCCGGTTGCATGCAAGTAAGTTTTGTGATGATAATTTCAAAGTTTCTTTTTCAATGTTTTCAGGAATTCCATAATGTAGACAGATCCTTAACACACCTTTTGATGCACTGAAACATAAGTAGTGTTGCCAATATTCAAAGTGATAATTTATGAAAACTATGATTTCCCTAGTTCTCCCTTACAGAGGCCTCATCCGATTGGTTATCGGTGGAAATGAAAAATTCTTTTTCCTGCTTTATAATTTCTAAGTTACTTCAAGTAAACAAACTCAAAATTAAAGACAGAACATCCATACTTATGAATTATGAGTCAATTTACGTGTTTTACAAAAAAAAAAAAAAAAAAAAAACACCGGTTACATCTGGCAACACTGTGTGGTTCCTAGTGTACTTCAATCATTGCTTCCTACTTTAAAAATATATGCATAAATAAAGCTTCATTTTGGTATAACCATCATTTGTGTATCGCTTCGGATTCAAAAGTTCTACTATCTCAAACTCGGGGTTGCATTATATATTGGATACACTGTACTTTGAATGATATATCCATCGTAATAGCCTGTCAGTATTTCAATTTTAAAATTACAAGCTCAGTCTTAAAACCTTCCAATCATACCATGCATATATGATGTTTTGTACTATACTTGAAGAGAACAATCCATTAAAATGTTACTGTATTTTCTACAAGTACCTTGCTTTATCTTGGTCATGTCACCCTGTCTGGATTCCGCATTCTTTAGTGTACTGCTGGGTTCAGTGGTAAAAAAAAAACTGCTGAATTGAACCTAGGAAGTCCCTTCTGAATAAAATCCAGAACTTCAACACATGGAGATTATCAATGATCAAACCTCTGCCGAACATCTATCGTCCATGGAGAGGATTCTTTCTGATTTAGTGAGCATCAGAGGAAACGTAGGCCAGACGTGAACCAAAATGGGAGATATGTACTAAAAATCTAAGTATCAAAGTATGATATAACTTTTACTAAATGCCACATTTGATACTAAAGGGAGGAAATAAATCCGTATTGGAAAAGCAAAAGCCTAGAAATGATGTATTATTTTCTAGACAAAGTTAATTGATTGTTACTTCCAAAATGTTCTGCCTCTCGAAACAATTATATTCTAATACTAGACAAATATGATCGCATTCTGTCTTGTTACTTGCGAGTATTTATTCTCTTTTTTCGGAAATTTCTCTCCATTTCAAGTTATTCCGAATAATTCAATTTTAGCAGAATAAATATTAATATATTTAGAATTACTTTTTCGTTGACATTGTGAAGGTTATCACTCTATGTTCCTATCTTTTTTCTTTTCTTTTTCTTTTTCTTTTTTTTTTTTTTTTGTTTTGTCGAATCATCATCAGTTGCTTATAATACGCGCTGTGTTGTTTACTAGTAATATTCATAGTTCCCTTTCTTTCTGCAGTTTGTTTACAACTTATCGCCATTGGCGTAACTAGGATATTTTCTTAGGGGGGACCATGGTCCCTTAGTTCTGAAAATTGGAAGAATGTTTTAGAAGACCTTGTTATGATCTATGTTATATATATGTTAAGGAAATATACGCACTCACTATCAACTCTTCATATTATTTAGTTCTCCTAACACGACACTGTCATGTAACAGTACAGTGAAAATCTATTAAGTCTATAAATTGACTTAAAATTGTATTTTCCCTATATTCTGCTGCTACTAAATAACTACCTAAAATCTACTCTAAATTTTCTATTACTGTTTTACTCGTACAATTCTGAGCGAAAATACATTATCCGTAAACGTTAACTGTCATGCTCTCAGTTTACTCTTACACAGGGATAAAAGTGGATCTGAAAAGGTAGGGGGACGGATGACGTCACGCCGTCCCCCGTGCCTATCTTTGCCCATTTTTTTTTTTACACAGAAAAAAGAGCCTTGTTTGCAAGTAACAAAAAAACAATTGTTGGTAAACAAGCAAGTTTATTTAAATAGGGACCAAACAAATAATTGTTTCTGACACCCATATAGTAGAACGGGGGAAGACGCCATACTTTTTCATTTTGAGGACTGTATCTCTTGAATAATGCGGTGATAAAATACAAACTGTACTGCAATGAATAGCTACAGGGTTAACGCACAATTGCTGTAAATATCACATGTTGAACTTCTATAGTGCACTGACAATTTATTGAAGAAATGACTAATGAAATTTGCCATCTTACCCCGATATGTCGGGTAGAGATGCCTAGTGCTTCGGGGAAAGATGCCACGATAATATAATTGTAGTTACAATTAGCAAAGAAATACGTTAATGCTTTTATTTAAGTACAAACACATACAATAAGCTTGTCATGCCCCAACACAGTTATATGTAGCATAAAGAAATGCATAGAAATATAAATATAGTTAGTTTGAAAACATTGTACTTCTCATACAGAAGGAAACTTCATGAATTAAAATAAAAGCAGTATTATGTAGAGACTCCAAAGATAATATGTTTTATAGGATTAGTTTATATCCGTGAAATAAGTATTAGCTACATTCTAATGCAATGTTGAGTCTTCATGTTTACCTAATAGTTACTATAAAATACCGGATAATACGCGTCCAACTCACACAAACTTAAATCCACCCTAGTCATGAGAAAAAAGTATAGTCAAAACGGTGTTTCCTACCATATCAATACTTATATTTATAACATCTTAACTCAGTTGTGGCATGCGACACATGTATCAGGAAATATTGCACAATTTTCGTGCAACCACATCGTACATCTGATCCATGCCACGTTTACACCTTTTGGATCGTAATAACATCGACCGCATATACAACAATGGTCATTGGAGGAAACACCATCCTTTCTGTTATTTAGACATAGCCCTACTTTTGCAGCTGATTTCGTAATAAGTGTCTTCAATTTGCAACCAGAACTTCCTGCAGAACTAAAACAGGACATTGTTGCTAGTTTAACGTTTACTTGCTACTTGTCCCTAGTGCTTTTTGAGCGTGTATGTTAAGTGTCATTCAAAATATGTGCTGTTCTTTTTGGTTTTCGTCTCCTACCAGTTGGGATTTCTTCGCGATCTACGGGATGAATTGGAGATATGTCTTCAAAAGGTATTTCCTGATGGAGGGAGGATGAACGTACAATACTAAAGGAAGATGCAGGAATAGAAGATTGAGACAAGTCATTTGAGCAGCTAAGACACAGAATCTCGAGGAAGGTGTTTTGAAAGAGTGCTTTCGTCTGATGGAGAGGGAGAAGCAGAATTTCGTTCGTTAGTTGAAGCACATTAAAATCTGAAATAGCAAAAGCTTCATCAGGGATTATATTAGAATTGTAGGGCACGATCCCACATGCTTGGAAAACCTGAAGTACCGTTTCTGTGTGTTGCAGCTTTATCCCAGGCTTGACGATGCAAGATAGAAAACAGTGATCTGGATAGTTTTCTATGTGCATGTGTTCGCTGACATTGTGACACAGCTCTGTAGAATCAACGCTTCAATGGACGAAAGAAGCTCTTATCTAATGGCTGCAAATAATAAGCGCAGTGACTGGGGAGGCAAAGCACGATAATATCATTTTCTGTTGTTAAGTTCCAGCATATCAGGATTAGTGCAATGAGAAGAGTGACCGTTCAGAACGAATAAGACTTTTCCTGGGGGTTTGCGTGGCAGAAAGTGTTTTTTGCAACCAATTCATGAAGATTTCAGAATTTGCATAGGTATGTTTTTGATTCATAACTACTGTAGAACCATTAGAAAGAGCATCTTGCCACTCGGGCCTCTTATTTTTCCTTCTCAAAATACATAACATTGGCAGAAAATAGCCTTCTGCATTGGAACAAGCAATCAGTGAAATATTTTAAACTGTCTTCTGACGAAAGCACACTAAGTTGTTTGGAACCTTTTGCTGCTACTACAGTTTCTGAACAAGAATTTAATTGTATTCCTATTTCATCACAATTAAAAATACTACCTGCTCTGTTGAGTAAATCATGTTTCTCACAGATTTCTAAAAGAAGTTTAAAATAATTTCCAATATTCGCACGATTCATACATTCTGCTCGATCGCTAGACAAATTCTGAAACTTTCTTCTTACTAACGTAGGAAATCTCATGAAAGACTAGAACCAATCTTATCCAGTCATTCCATTCCCTTTGTTAAATTTATGCTTCAACCATAACGTTCAGCGAAGTTGTATGCTAGTGTTAGTATCTCTCGTCCAGTTGTAGCAAATTCTGCATTTTGTTGTTTCTATATGCAGGCAAAGAGCAATTTTAAATATTCATGACCAAGACAACCTGGAAAAATATAAGTACACAATGATCATACTATGTGTTATGGAATATGTATAGAAGTGTATGTGCATTGTATACGAAGGGTTTTACTAATAACTATCTCTTATGGAACTCATAGCCGTTATATCAAACGTTCGCCCTTTCCGAACTTTAAAATAATACCGGGAGAATAACAGTTCTGTATATTTTCATTTTCAACTTTCTTGATATTAATCACGAGGTCAGGAATTCGTGAGTAGCCGAGTTAGAATTAAACTTGCATCTTTACCCGAGAAAATGTACACATGCATCTTTACCCGACATTGATGTAGCAACTTTCCCAAACATCGGGGAATGATGCCAGCTGAATTTTCGCGCCAAAACTGCCACAAGGTATGCTGAGACTCACGTGCACTTTACACTGGAATCCTCTCTATATAGCAACTACGTATTTCGCGTCATTATTAATTGTATTACAAATTAATGCAGAAAATACGAATTATTCACAAACAAAAACATGTGTAAATTTATTGATAATTTGTACATTTTACCGTGAAACAAGTACATAACATACTCATCGACGTGACTGATGACGTCCCTTCCTTCTTCTTGACCTCCGCTAACAGCCTACGCAAGCTCATGCCATCTGTTGTTGTTACGACGAAGTTATAGCAAAACTAGCATCTCTCCCCTATAGGCATCTCTACCCGAAGCACTCTATCAGTTTATATAAAAGTGCGTGTTTACCAGCAATGGGAAGCTTGTTTACAGAACCTAAAAATCGGTTTGTTTACTGTATGCAAACGACGGACTTTGTATGTAATTAACAAACTGCTGTTTGTTTGTAGGTAACAAACGTTTGTGATGGGACACCAAATGCCATTTAAACAAATGTTTGTTTAAAAGTGACTTCTGTGATTTGTTTGTCAGAACAAAATGAATCAAAAATCACTGGAATCGTCGCAGATTCTACTCTAAGTGATAAATTACTTCAATATATTACTGATTTCCATTTTCTTAAGGAAATCTATGCATTAATTGTAATTTTTGGTTATATCTTTATTTATATTATTTATAGAGAATAAATAATCAGTAACATATTGAAGAAAATCATCACTTAAAGTAGAATCTGCGTGACATAATAATTAAGAACTATTTGTGCTATTGCCATTGTTTGTTACATAATACAATTAGTTCTATTGTAGAAGGAATTTACCACCTGATAAGTCATAAACATCGATCAGTTACAAGCATACGTTGCTTCGTTGTAGTTTTTTTTTTTTTTTTTCAGAGACCACCGGCTCCAAACCCCTTCGTAAATCTTTTAAAATATTTTCTCTTGTTTTGTCTTCACCAGATAAGTACGACCGAGAGTTCACCAAGTTCAAACCTAAATATATCTCGATGTTCACCTTCTATACAATCAAAATACTCTATTATGAAATACAATGGAAGAGAGTTTTATGATGCACAAACACCGTGCGTGAGTTTTCTAGGTCCTCCAGTTTTTACTTCCTTCACACCATCTTTTTTATCCATTTCATCATAGCCGTCTCCTTTGGCTTCAATGCATAATCGTTGGCCGTTAAAAAAAAGAAGCACTTCCAGCATTAACTTCTTACGTCAGTTTAACTTTCTTACCTGTGGAACATCAAGATGTGTATAACACCTAGAACTTACCGTGATTTTTAAGCAGTCACAAAGCACAAAATTATTTAAAATAAATTTCATAGCACTTATAAATCTTAAAATATTGAAGGTCGGAGGAAAGTGAGTCCCTATTGAATTTTTTTATATTAATATATTTTCATATCACAAAATGTATTTTACTTCTTAAGTTTTAGAAAAATTGATCTACATTCTTATGTTTATCCCTAATGAATAGAAGATAAAAATATTACGCTTATTTAACTGCGTGCCAGCAAACATAATAGGAGGTTTGTAGCAAACCAAGTTTTTTTTTTTTTTTTTTTTAACATATAGAACAGATTGATCAGATACTGAGTCAAAGTTTTAAAATTTAAATGTAACTATATGTCAACCAGTTTGAGTAGAATGAAAATACATGTAACTTTCTGAATATTCATTACAGAAATTTAACAATTTACAATATAATATCTGGTAGAAAATATTAAATATAAAAATGTGAAAGTGATTCATTTCAAGAACTTTATTACAACACTCAAAATATCAGTTACAGAAATGTGACATTCTTTTTGTATTTGAAGTTTTATAAAATTTCTTAATCTTACTTTCTTCGCTTCTTTTAATACAATCGAACGTAACATACGAAGCATTTATTGATGGATAAAAATTAACACTTGTTTATATACGTATTCATTTACTTAACACAATAACACGTAACATATAAAGCAGTTATTAATAGATAAATAATTAACGTTTGTTTATATACCTACTCGTTTATTCACAGTTTCTATAACATGCTTTAACTGTACAATTTCCGTATCCCCTGGAACCTTCTTCAGCAAATCGAGAATTTTGAAAAGTGACATATGGGTTGCAAAGGAATTGTTGCAATTTGTTGTCGCAGTTGGAAACACAATGGTAGATATAAGGGACTATTATGTGCTAATAGATCAGGTGTAGTATCATTTCAACAGTATTGTAAAGGCCGTGGATGTTTGCTTTAAGTGCTTTTTTTGTAATGCAGATTAAATATCCTGTAGTGTGTGAGCAAGTTTGGCTCCTAATTCAGAAATTTGTGTACAAAATTACAATGGCATATAACAAGAAAATAATGTCGGTTTACACACTTATGAATGACCTTGCTTAATATGTACATAGAAGGTATTATTTAAGTTTTGTAACTTGTAATATAATTCATTACGCTACAATAAGGCGTATTTAGTTTAGGCGTATGGAATACTGATCCTCAACGTGGAATAACGTTTTACAATTATTCTGTTACTTTATTTTTATATTTCAAAATGCCAATTCGCTATATTTGCAAGAAAGATAAACTAGGGATCAGAAATCTTATTCTGCACTTAAAATATCACCATCACAGATTAGAATATTGTATTTTTAAATGTATAGAGAATGAATGCTATAGGTCATTTCAGTCTTCTGGTGTTTTTAGTCGTCATTTACGAAACAAACATAAATGTATAGAAAAGTATATCCTTGTGAGAAGTACTCTAACCACTTTCATTGCGATCTTCTATATACCAGATGCACTTTCCTCAAAATAATTAAACCATCGTAACAATTACTAACAATTTAATAAAAAATTAAATGAAATCTTTGAGTTTTACGTTCCACGATTATACCGTGTAGGCTGAGATGGTAATGATGAGAAATGAATGAAATGGTGGAATGAAGAAAGTGGGAGCAAACGGGAGAACCCCGAGGAAACCCACGCACACAGTATTTGTCCACGACGAAGTTCACTTGGCGGGAACTGGGATCGAACCCAGAACTGCAAGTACCAGAGGTGAGCGCTCTACCACTGAGCCATCGCGGCAACTTAATAATAATAATAATAGTAAAAGAAAAATCATTCAAAAAATATTAAAAAGGGAATTTTAGCAGATGGTTGGAAGATGCGATTTTACATATGAACTTTGCCTCAATCGCTTATTCATGCAAGTATTTGGTTCTTACATTTTATCAAACTCTTCGATCAAAACACACCCCTCAGTCTGCTTTGATTCCAGGTATTTCTCGTATAAAATTTTGACAATTAATATTGAAGACAATAGTGATTCTTATCTCTTTGTTCTAAATATGATAATGATAAATTCCAAACCTCATTTATGAAATAATGTAAATGCTGGGGACAACAGTGGCTTAATGGTAGAGCGTTCACTTCTGGTTCGATCCCAGCTCACACCAAGTGGGTATTGTGGTAGAAAAGCACCGTTTGAGTGGGTTTGCTCGTGGTTCTTCAGTTTCCTCCCACTTTCTTCATTCCATCATTTCATTTATTTTCATCATCACAGTCTCCTTTAGTCTACCCAGTATAACCATGGGACGTAAAACTTAAAGACTTCTTTTCATTTCAATTTTCTTACAACAATAATAAAACAGAAGTCTTCAATTCAGTGGAAGATATCACAATACAAGTCTACTTATGGACATTCCTCTTGGTTGATTAACTGGATTCAAGTTCAACGTACCTTTTATCATCGAAGCTATATATAGCATGCACGAACCGTATAATGTTACATAATAAACATTAGCTTCCATTCTGAACTGAAGTGTAGTCTCACGTGTCGAAGGATTCCTCCAATGGACTGAAATTTCTTCATTTGGTCCACAATTATACTTCAATCAGTGTTTGCTTTCTTCTGCAGTCCGGTAATCATCTGATGATTGATTTTCCACTATCAAGTAAGCTTCAGAATCTGAATCGAAAGAAAACGCAATCACATCATAAATTTTATACACCCATCGTATTTTTGAAACGTTTTCCAATTATCAACAGTAATAATTCTCAAATTACATTTTATGATTGATAGTAAATCTTACGGAAAACAAAATCTTAACACTTTATAAGAGCAATCTTCGTATACCATAACTAATCTTGGTATATGGCTGTCATACAGAAGTTACCGAAACTTCCAATGTGATCTTCTATCTTCTTCAGCAGCCACTTCCAACATCAACATTAATTATTTTTTAGATCACACTACATGTAAAGAATTTGCTGTTAATGTATAAGAAAGTGTCGCTGAGGAAGATGGCAATTCACCTTGAAAATTTAGACAGTTATTATACGACAGACATAATAATAAGTTAATCTGAATGTGTAATCATGTGAAAAGTTATAATCACGTCACTTAAGTTCTTTTAAGTTAATAGAACAACATAATATCTGGTTAGAAAACGAATAATGATATAAATCATACTTTTAGAATTGTGCTTCACATTCACCGTAAATAAAAGTAACACAAATTTCTCCTTAACTCATTCAATTTTAAACAATATTCCTAAAGTAAAGTATTAATAAAACTCTTGCTATTTAATTTTTGAACACAATAATACCACCTATGGATGGCTTACACTTTTAACGTTCCACGTTTATATCCTGTAGGCTAAAGAACCCTCCCTGCCGGTCTAGTATCAAGCGCGTGCGCCATGTATGTACGTGGTGCTCGGTTCGATTTCCAGTGGAAGTGAAAATAACTAATTTTACAATTATTCACATTCATTCATCATCACTCCTTTAGCCTAAAAGTCGTAATCGTGAGACGTTCAACTAAAAAATAATATACTTGTTTTAGGTTAAAAGAGACAAGTGATAGCAATAATAAACGAAATGCATGAATGAAAAAAAGTGGGAGAAAACCCACGCAGAACGTATTTGTTCACCACCAAACATATACCCCACGCACTTTAGCCCTCCCATTGGTCTAATGGCTAGCACGTGTGCCTTTGGTGCATGGTGTGCCGGATTTGATTTTCGGTGGAAGAGCATTGAACGATAGCGGTTCGGGTTTTTCGTTAAACTTTAGGTATACGTCTCATATAACCAGGGTGGGAAATCATTTGAAAATGGTGGGGGGGAAGAAGTTCAGCGATCCACACTAATGCTTCGTGGAGCCACCAAAAAATTGAAATATTAATGGATTAATAATAATAATAATAATAATAATAATAATAATAATAATAATAATAATAATAATAATAATAATAATAATAATAATAATAAATGTTCAAACTAGTCGTCATTGTTATTTAAAAATACTTTAATGTTATTTATTTAACCAAAATTGGTACACTTATCTACTGCATTTCGGTGCGTATGATCCAGGGTTAGACTCCCATGGGAGCACATTCCTCTTGTGTTTACCATCATATTGAAGGCTGCATTCACGAAAATAGCAGTATGAGATCTAGAAGTAAAAAATAATAGCTCCTGAGAATCGTTGTGCTAACCAAGCATCAGATCTAGTAAGTTGAAATGCTCCACCTGGCCAGCCATAGATCCTCATAGCTTTTATGAAATTACCGTTTCTTCGCTAAGTATGTAGTGTTTCAGTTTGGTCGTTCAGATATCCGGTCACCTTTGTAAGTCTAAATGATACTATGTATCTATATTGTATTATTAGCAAGAATACATGATTATAAATAACAGATATGATTTCTATACAAATACTTGATAGACAACAAAAAGCCGTGTTGCCTCAATGGTAGTGCGCTCACCTCAGATGCGTGGGATCATTGGCTGGATCCTAGCTCGCGCCAAATTCTGCTTGTGGTATACAAACAATTGTATGTGGGTTTTCTCGGGGTCCTCCCGCTTTCTTCCACTATCTTAATCCACCATTATAATTCATCTCATCATGACAGTCTTCCTTAGCCGAAGATGGTGCGTGCGTGCTAGCCACTAGACCACCGAAGAGCCACAATAATATGAGTATCGAATGATTGTGTTACTGTATTTATAGACCTAAAATATAGTTTGCAATAACGTATCTTATCTTAGAGAAAAAAATTAAGATTAAACTTCACTTTCTTTCCGTGTGTAACGAGAGCTGGACATATGATGGCGAGATGAAACCCACATACGAGCAGCAGTAACAGCATCCCATAATTTTAAAGGAAGTCCACTGAGTTTAATGATCAATAAAGATTGCAAGGTACTCGCCAACATGCGGTTTCTTTAAGAACTTTTAATATGAACAACATTGAATCCACGTTCACAGGCAGCAGTTGATAATGGCACAGAACGAACTTTCTGCGTTAAGGTTTTAAGAACTTGAAAATCATTTACCGACTTAGAACTTGACTTGTACTCTCTGCATTGTGACACTGTAGAACTCCCGCTTGGTCTAGCGGCTACCACGCTTGACTTCGGTTAGCGTGGTCCCTGGTTCGATTCCCGGTGGGGTACAGTTGAACGACCAAAGTGGTTCGGATTCATTATAATCAGTAGGTCAACGTCTCCTTTAGCCTAGCAGGCATAACCGTAGGACGTTAAACTAAATTAAACCAAATCATTCTGACACTGCAGTATCAAGAGTCAAACCAAACAATTGAGCTGCTTTATATACGTCTACGTTACCGTATAAACCACTCATGTTATTACGATCTTTATTTTTAAACACTGAAAAGCACTTTAGCACATCATTAGAAGGAAATCTTCTTTCCACTTCGTCTACTAAACCCTGGATTACCTGCCCCCTTATTTGATCAAACTCACTATCATCACTCCCTGTATCAGATGCTTGTTTGCAGTGCACTAAATACTTATCTTTGCAAAGACTTTGGTAGACATCATCTTTCATACGCATTTCTCTCAGCATGGATTGTAGGTTCAATTTTTTCTCTATTTCATTGTACGAAACTGCTTCCTTTTGCATCGTTTCACTAATATTAGACAGAATGGACGCAATACCAGAAGAAAACCGAACAATAAAATGTCCTTTTTCCCCGATTTTTTTTTTTTTTTTTTTTTTTTTTTTTTTTTTTTTTTTTTTTGTAAATACCACTCAGTTTAAAACTGTCTGCTGAAATGGTCATTATTTTCATACTCCAAGAGTAGGAATTGCATCATACAAGAAAAATATGTAAAGGCTGCCAATAATGCATCCTTCTCATTTGAAATCCAACATATGTGAAACAATCGTTTGATTTTCAGCAGTCCTGCGGCATCTGTGCCTATCGCAATACTTTTAAGTTTTGCAGCTGTAGATGACTTATTGAACACCTTGTAAAGTTCGCCTAACAAATATTCAAAGCTGTGAACAGCATTCACAACACCAAAAACTTTCAGAAACTAGGTCCATTCGATGTGCCTTGCAGTGTACGCTAATTAGCCACGGGTTGACATTTCTTCTAATTTGAGCAGCAACATCTTCGTTTCTCCCAGTAAACACTGCATCCCCTTCCGAACTAAATCCAACAAGTTTTTCTTTAAGATTAAAAATATCTATGTCATCTTCGGAAAATGCTTGAATAATTTTCTCTTCAAGGGAATTTGCATCGGCATTTTCTACAGGCACTAATTTATAAAAACGACAACAAGGTTTATTTTCTTCGTCCACATATGTTCATATAACAGCAAGTGCTTATCCGCAAACCTGTTTGTAGATTCGTCCACTGAAATTGAAAAACAATCTTTTTGTTTGAGAAATTTTACCAATTTTGCAGGTAACTGGTACGCTAGAGAATAAAGGTCTTCATCTCGTCAACAACCGAAAAAGTTAAACACCTGGTCCTTTTACAAATAAACTACGTTTTTTTTAAACAAAAAAAACAGCATGCATTTAAAATTGTTTGTCTGAAAATTTTCATTATAGACCTACTTATATTTTCCTATTAAGGTGTCCCCCCTTACAAATTTTGGTGAGGGGGAAACGCAAGTGTAAAACTTTTGGTGGGGAGAAATCCCTTCCGTCCCCCCCCCCGGGATTTCACACCCTGCATAAAACCTCGCTGCTGAAATGGGACGCTAAATGATAATTAAAACAAATCAAAGAAACCCACGCATCATTACCACTGAGGGAATGACTTACACATATAACTATTGTAAAATGTGTTCATGTAAAAAAGGGAACGAACACTGGTTATACAAATATGATTTTCTCTTTGATTCAAATTACGTGATGAATGGTAATGTTTTACAATCCCTATCTCTTTAAAAAAAATTCTTCTGTTTCTATATTTGTCAACCAGCTTTCCTTTTGCAATACGCTGGTTACGCCCCTCAGTTTACGGAGTCACAAAATATATCCCCTACGGATAATACGAATTATTATGTTCTTATTAAAATTTGCGTTTTTCGGTTTTTAACAACCGTGAAGAATTTTCACAACTCCCGAAATTACTATATTTCTGAAAATTAAGCATTCTTTACGTGTCACTATAGATACTATTACACCAGTTTACGTTCAAAATTATTTTTCATTAATGATTTTTAAGTTATAGAAATAAGAACAGCCTTGTCTTGTAAGTATAGATTATGTGTGTCATTTATTATTATGGTTTCAGTTTCATCTGTTACTATCTTCGTAGACGGTTAAAAATTGCTAAACTAGATGCTGTTATCTATAGCTTCACTCTAATTTTAGTCAATAAGTTAGACGAAGTGTGATAATTCACTAACTAAAATTTAACCTGATTATCATATTTATTCTAAGAAGCTTATTAGGTTTACGTATTGAAATGATTGACAGTAATCTATAATTTCGTTACTATTTTCCTGAAAGAAAATATAAAGATTTTTAAAAACTATATTCTTAACTAAACAACACGCATTTTTCGAAAATCCAAAGATTTTATATATATATATATATATATATATATATGGCGTAAAGTGGTCATTTCCTACCAAGGCAGTATATATTATTCTTTATTTTAGGATGTGATTTTTAACAATTTCTAACTGTTTATGTTCCCATTCTGACTGTTTATTAATATACTGTTATCAAATAAATTAAAGGAATTTGCTTATCTGCAATGTTTTTGCATGCTCGACCTCTTGCAAATATGGTTTCAAAAATTCATTATTATTTAATGTTTACTCTTTCTGCGCTTTGGTATATTGCTCTCGCATTGCAATGATGCTATTAACGATTATCTACTATGATATAAAATTGTAAGTAAAAAAGTTTGAATTTTTTAGCGCTGAAAGTCTATGTTGTTTCTTGTACCTCATAGTGACATTTTCTCTAAAGTCAGAAAATGAAAACAGGCAGTTTTAAAATTTTTTGAGAAGAAACTATTCAATATTTTGTAATGAAATTTCTTGAAAGTGGTGGAATTATTTGCAAAGATTTTTAGGAAAAAATGGTGTTTTGTTTCATAGTAATATATATAAGTTATTTTATATAAACTACGAATTTAAAAAATAAAAAATGGTCAGTACACCCCATCTTTTTTTGTTATATGTATAATATTCATACCTTCTTATCTTAAAGCTGTGTAATGTAAATACTTTGGCTATCAACTAATATAATTCATTTTTCTGCAAAGTAATTATAACTTAGACGAAAATTTTTTTTTAAAAAATACATTTTTTAAAAATTTCAAGTGGTCATTTTGTTCCGTCCTTAGTGTTGCCATACTCACTGAGTTTACCACACAGCTTTCAGCCAATCAGAAAATTATTTTGTGTCATGTGACTCTAAGTGCGTTTAAGAATATTCTACTATGTATATGGAAATATTGGAATTGTTCTATCTACAGCCAGGATTACCAACTTTCCTAAGTAATACTCAACCAATCATCAAGCTCTTCACATACTCGCGCGGGAAGGTGACGCGTCGATAGAAGAAGGAGGGAGAGCGAGAGAGAAAGGCAGGAATTTTATACTGAAAGAAGAACGCGGCGAACAATGAGACAAAAAATCGTGGTTACAAAAGCCTTGCTATTGTGTTTTTGTGCGCGTGAATATATTAAATGTTATTTTTCTAAAAGAAACATCAGGGTAGGAATATACGCTGTGGGAAATTTATTGCTAGTATTTTCAGCAGCATTTTGTTAACGGGCGATTGTACGTGAAGGAAAATCAGTGTATTTCTTATTACAATTTTGGCATTTAGGAATAATTTATAATAATCGAGCATGCATAGGGGTGAATGATAGGGGCGAGGACAAAAGAAAGCTGCACAGAAGCGCATTCTAAATTTCCGAAGATAAGACAAATCTTACCAAAAGTTTTCCTGACTATGGCAAGAACCCATAGGCGTAGCGAAGAACCTGTAGCCCCCGAGTGCGAGGGCCCTAAGCGTATCGGGGCTCTATTTAATGATAGGTATAACGACTATTTTGTCATATTAATCGAGCTTCTGATAATTCTTGCCAAGTATAAAATTCGCAGGGGCGCGAAAGAAAGCGACAACCATCAGCATTACTTGACTTCGAGCACTGTGGCTCAGTGGTAGAGCGTTCAACTCAAGTGCTTGGGGTCCCTTACTCGATCCCAGCTCGCGCCAAGTGAGCTTTGTGGTGGACAAACACCGTGTTCGGGGTCCTCAGGGTTCTCCCGTTTTCTGCCTCTTTCTTTATTCCAACATTGTACTCATTCTCATCATCACCGCCTCATTTAGCCTACCCGGCATAACCGTAGGAAGTAAAAACTCAAATATTTTATTTTCCAGATCATCACTTTTTTTCTTTCTCTTTTTCCTTCGAAAATTTAATTGTATACACCACCACTGTAGTCCCAGAATATGCAACATTTTCTATATTTTTTATTTCATAAAACGTCTTAAGTTGCTTAGCCTCGTTGTTGAATTTTCACTTTTTTCTTTTATTAAGAGGGGGGTCTAAATCCTCCGCTACCCCCTGCAAAAACTCATTTGATATTTTACGAGTAAAAAATAATACGCTCTGTACGTAGGAAAATAGTGTATACGTAGAGAACGCAGTAAATTTAAAATTTGAACACTTATTTTATTCAGCATGCTTACATTATACAATATGTTATAATGTAATCAATATGTACAATATAAATATAAAACAAGTAGTATTGCCACGTGTACACTACATGAAGGACTTTGGCATATTTGTGCGATATTTTCACAATTAATATTGAAACAGGAAATGGTAGTAGATTTCTACCACTTCCGGTTTCAGTGGAGATTCAAAAGGGTAGGAAAGCAAAAGTGTTATGAGATATCGAGAAGTGGTTTTCGAAAATCGACTCAGTATCCCAAGAATAGGTTTCATTTCCTCTGATAGCTTCCTTCTTAAACCGGAAAAGGTAGAAATTGATCATTTCCTGTTTCAACATCAATGGCCATAAAATGGAAACCGTAATAGTGACAAGCGGTTTTCAGAAATAGATTATGCCTCTTATCATCATCAGTCCCGTTTTTAAGCAATTACGTCCATTTCAACGCATGACAAAACTTTAACGAAAACTTCTTTTTTTTTTTTTTTTTTTTTTTTTGCAATCGATAGAGATATCGGAGGCAAGATTTTTCGAATCGAATTAACTTTCCATTCTGTGATTGGCTGCTCTTGTTAAATGACGTCAAATACTTTAATTCCTTGTCACCTCTATATTATTTAATTGAATGCCCACCACAAAATCAACTTCACACCATTCCCTGGCCAGAAGCCATAACAAAGGAAATCCCAAACTGATTTACATATATGGTTACCCGATTTGATTCTTCAGGGTCTTCTCTGCTCGGGGCTCCATGCTACAGCAATGAATGGGAATCTCTGTCTGGGAGCCCATCAAGGCTTTTTCACAGTCCTCATTGCTTGTAATATATGTCTAGAATGAACAATGAACCAAAATCCTTACTCTTGGTCAAATACCCATTTCCCTAATTAAAAGAAATCAAAATGTAAAAGAATATTAAATTTTATGGCGCATTTTTTGACGTCAAAATAATCGCAAATACTTGGATTTCAAATGAATCCATAACAAAATAATAAAACCCCCTCCCTGCCATTCGACTCGATTGGCATTTGTGTGAGTGTCCGTTTGTCCATTTGTCCATTTATCCATCTGCCTGTCTATCCGTCTTTCCGTTTCTCCATCTGTCCATCCATCTGTGCCATGGTATCTTGTGTAAAACTTACGGGATTTAAATGAAATTTGGTACGCGCCTTCCTTGGACTTGCAGATGTAACCCTATTGTCTGGAGTTACAATATAAGTAGGGAATAAAACAGGGTAAAATCTACCCTTATGCTGTAAATTTCGGCATATACATGCAAGGTAAATTTCCAATATAAACCACGTAAAACATTTCAAAGAATAATTTTCTTAAAAGCTGAAGATGATCATGGACAGGATTTAAAAGTAAAGTGGTGCCCCGGGGGGAAATATTTATCAACAACTAGGGTGTCATAATCAACGACATACAGTAACGAGTTAATACGAATAAACTGTGTTCTGTTGAGCAGGCTACTCCATTACTAGAAAATAGTTTGTTGATGGTATGTAATATTAGAGTTCTTTCCAGGGGGGCGATCGGGGCGATTGCCCCCGCCCCAGAAGAGGAAACTTTCTTATTTTATATATAAATAAAACCCATCCCAGAGTTTGGCGCTCTTAAAAGTAGCTCTAAGTAGCAGTATTACAGCCCACAGCCACCCCCCCAGAAGTCCGTCCTGGATCCGCCCCTGGTTCTTTGAGATTAGTTTGCGTATCTTTAAGTCCCGTTGTTTTTAGAGCTTTAAAAAGCATGTATCAATTTTAGAGTTACTGGCAAGTTTTGATTCGCCCCCAGTTCATGAGTTCTCATTTTATTAGTTGTAGTGTAATGTTTCTCTATATTCTGTATTTTTAATTTTACATAAGAACATTATTATTAGTGTAGCAAAATAATAATAAGCAACCATTTTTCCTAACGCATAGTCATGGGCACGAGTCAAGCTAAAACTCGACTCGAATTCAAGTCTAGTTTCGAGTCGAGTTAAAGGTAATATTCTCGAGTTGAGTTCCGAGCAGATTCACTGTTTCTGGCATCAAGTTTCGAGTCGATTCGAGTTTGATAAATAGCTCGCTCGTTTTAACTCGTTTTGAAATCATGGCCTGATTAAACTGGAAAGCGAAAGCCATGAGAAATGTAACATAAGCAGTAATATGGAATACTTTTAGTGTCGCTCACGAGAGGGTACACTGGTCGCATCTCGTCTCGTCTCGATAGTGAGATTCCAAGAAATATTTTATAACAAATTCAGCTCGGCTCGGCTCAACTGAGCTGTTGGCTCGAGCCGGCTCTCTTGGAGTGAACCATCGGCTCGAGCTGGCTTGGTTGGGATAAGCCATCTGCTCGGTTCGGCTCAACCGAGCCGAGGGCTCTAGCCAAGTCTGTTGGGTGAGCTGTTGGCTCGGCTCACTTCTCGGTTCGGGTCGATATTGAATGAGCTGTGAGTCAAGCTGCGCGAGTCGTTGACAATTCTAAACCCGGGTCGAGCAGTTTTGAAGATATTTGGCCAGTGCCCTGTAACTTTTAACAATGTTTGGCTCGACCCGAATACTCAACCTAGACCTTCACCCCAAATTCAGAAGCTCGTTAACGATGTTCTTAATTCCTAGACTTCACGACAACCGAGATATGCAATCAACTACTTTTTTTAGTATTTAAATACAAACCGCCTATCTTTCATGTTTATACACAGTGTTGTTATAATTAATAATAATAATAATAATAATAATAATAATAATAATAATAATAATAATAATAATAATAATAATAATAATAAGTTGTAGTAGTGGTAGTATCATTGATAATTATATTTCCTATGTAAAATACTTGAAGAGAGTACTGGAAACTACACACCGGATTTGGCTCGACTCGACTCGAAACTCGACCCGAATTCGAGTCGACTTGGAGGAAATGTTTCGAGTCGAGTTCTCGGGTGGAACTTAAAGATGTCTGTTTCTAGTCGAATCGAGTTTCAAAGAAAACTCGCTCGAACTCGCTCGTGCCCATCCCTACGAGTAATGCAGTATGGCATTTTAGTCAATGTTACATTATATGAAAATGTTCATATAGCTGTCAAGTAAAAATTTACCCTTGCATTTACACAAAGCTATTCAGAACGTGCAATAATAATAATAGACATAATAATAATAATAATAATAATAATAATAATAATTATTATTATTATTATTATTATTATTATTATTATTATTATTATTATTATTATTATTATTATTATTATTATTATTATTATTATTATTATTATTAGTTACTCTTTTGTTCTTAAAATAGGTTCAAAGTTGTTGAATTGTGACCACTCCATGAAGCTAATAACAAAATGGAATTTGCATTAGACGCTTGAAGAAAAATCTCTTGGAACCATGATCTCACAAGATTTGATGTTAACTTTTCTGGATTTGATGCCTTCACAACGACATTTTCAAATTTAAAGAGGTTATGTTGGACTATAAGACCAAATGTTTTATTGTTTTCCTACAAAACAATTAACAGTGATGATAACAAAACACTATTTGTAGAAATTAAGGGCTGTATGATGTAGCTACGAGTTATAGAATTTACTGACTGTGCCACACTTTCTACTGTTTGTGTCCCTGTAAACACTAGAGTACGTCCCGTCTGCACTTCCAAATTAAACCGTATTGATCAGAGTTATAAATATTTTCTTTTCCAATAACATGTGTTTCTTCACATTCACAACAAATGCATTGGCACTGGCTTCTAACTTTTTTGCCTATAGATTTAATCAAACGTCCTGTTAAAATAAGTACAGAAAGGGGTTTCAAATCAGTCTGTATCTTCTCTCAGTAGCTCCTGCCAATTATAATTGTTCTTGGCAAACTGCAGAACATTGGAGGCCATCTCTAACGTTCAAAGGGTGGTTTCTACCCTTAAACCCGCACCACTGCCAAAATTAAAAAAAAAAGACGTGACGATTATTTTTTGATATTTTACAAGTATGCAAAGTTTCATTCAAATCAGTAAATTACACTTCCGTAATTCTCTGTGTTAGTGCTGTTCAAATGGAACAAATAAGTTAATTGGCGGACATGAAGTCAGAACAAAGAAAAAATACGCCGATATTACGAAGAGACTGAGCAACGTTTGTGAAAATTACAAATTTGATGATGTAATTACAGTCTTAAAAGGAATTTAGTACAATTTTAGATTCTGAGTTGAGTGGTTCTATGTAATTTTAATTTTTTCAACAAAATTCCTTTGAGGTATTATTCAGTTTGTATATATTATTATTGCAATATATTTATTTCTATTTAGAAATGATGCTGAATACTTTGCAGTAGATTTGATTTTTGAATTAGATTTGATTATTATTCTATAAAACTCGACTATGGACACATCTGAATTGAAATTATTGTTACGAATGGATTGTGTTTTATTATCCTTTCTCAATAACAATGAGAATCAATAACAATGTTAATCAGTTTACACTATTGCAGAGTGGCTACACTATGACACTTCATGACTGTTCATTACAAGCATATGATTAATGCAATTAAATATTAGGCTATACACCGAAACATCCTTTACAGCCAAGCGTCCTTACACTAATACGTCCGTACACCGAAACGTCCTACACCGAAACATCCTGCACCAAAACATCCTACACCGAAACACCCTAGACCCCCTTCGAAGTGAAGCATATTCATTATTACATTTGTTGGACTCTAGTGAGTCAGAAACTACAATTTTTAATAAAGAGTTTGTTTTGTCTAGTATCCCTGCGATTAGAAGAGCCTTATCTAAAAGATATTTCATTTGTATATGAGAAAATAGTAAAGTTTATTTCTAAAAATAAAATAAATATTTTCAATGTGAAACTAATATTAAATTTTGAAGAGGAGCTAAACAGGAAAATTTGTTACCATTTACATCAGTTTTCAGACAGTTCACTATACTCTGAAATGGAAAGAAGTCAAACTTGGAAACATTTTACTAAAGGGACTTCGACAGAAAGTGCAACATGTAAATATTGCAAGGTTAAAATAAAGACCAAATGTAGCACAAACGTGTTATGGAAACATTAAAAAAAAAAAAAAAAAAAAAAACTGCAACCTACTATATTAGTGAATCTGAAAAAAAAGTTTTGACGGATTTTAGATATTCAATTTTATCATCACAATTTCAGATATAGGTTTGGATACGAATCAAGATCTGAGATTCGAATTTCGGATCCGAGATCCGGTTCCAGATCCGAAATCCGAATTTCGGATCCAGATCCAGGTCCGAGATACGGATCTGAGGTTTTGATCCGAGATCCTTATCTAAGATCCGGATCTCATTGGGTCCGGGATATCCGGGTCCGAAAATTTTTGACCATCCCTAGTTCAAGTTCATATATGAACCCCCAAGTGAAGATGAAGGGAGAGGATCCATTGCTTCAACAATCAACTATGTTAACAGTAGTGAACATTATACCGAAATGTGCTCAGAGCACCACTTTCGTTTCATTCCTGATTTTACCTAGGTATATATATCTGCTGCGTAACTTAAAATCTATATCTGTGAAAGTTCTTTCTGGGATGTGGTAAACCTATTTCGTGTTTCATTTATACATACATGTTCATATCGAACTTAGGTAATTTCGTCACCGGAAATTTCGCCACCGGAATTTTCGTCACGGTAATTTCGTCACCGGAATTTTCGTCACCAAAATATTAGCATGTAGATAATTTCGTCACCTAAAATTTTGACGTAGTAAATTCGCCACCGGTAATTTTGTCACCGAAAATGACCAGTGTCTTATTGAACATGGCACAATGAATAAACTCGAAAAAGTTTTTGAAATTGCTTAGATTATTAAATAAATAGTTACATATTATTTTAAATATTATGTCTGAGGTAAGAGAGAAAACTTTCGGTAATTCTATCACGGAAATATTAATTAGCATGGAAATTTTGTCACGGTTATCCTTTCATCTTTCTTGAACTAAGTAGAAACAAACTAAGTGACAAAAAGCTTACCTGATCTTAATCAAACTTGGAAAGCAATTCAGTTGGTATTGTACTCTGCAAAATCGAAGTTTCGGATACTCGACGCAAGAACAAACACCAGTAGATCATAATGCCAGCTTCAGTAAATGTTAAAAGCACAGGCAAAATGGGCCCCTAATGAGTTTGTATATTACTATTTACAAATTTTAGGTTTTTCCAATATCAAAATTTCCAAACAGAAAACAGTAAAGAAAATGTAAGTCGTTATAATACCATAAGCGTTTTACATGTTCATTTTCTACTGTGCATCACATTAAATGAAACACCAAGCAAAAAATCTGTCAAACTTTTAGTTCCAGCATTGTACGCTAAACACAAAGACTGGAGCCGTTTCTGCAAAGTCTGAAACGCTCTTTTAGTTTTCTTTTTTGGTGGTTGGCCCACAGCATTTTGATGAAGCATAGTTGAAACTGTTGCTTCATCTTGTTGAATTCCACGAATAAACCTCCAAATAGTTGGGTGGGATATTCCTACCAGTTGATGAAACTTCTGGTTCCACGATTCACAAATATTATTTGTCCTAGGATTCTTGTTCAGGGTGGCTTGGTGAACGTTCCAGGTGTCTGGAGAATAAGGAGGGGGCAAATTGCGTAAACGAATATTTCCAGATCGAGTTTTAACACGGCGATATGTGCCGGACACGTAAGTACTATCAAAATAGTCTAGAAGTTCCAGCTCTTCCTCCGAAGCCTCCTCCCTTAGTATTTGTATTCCTCGATGCACATCCGCTATAGGGAGAAATGCTAATCCGTTCATTTTCCCGCAAAACATACGAACATTTTCATCGTTCTTGTATCGTTCTGTGAGTCCAAATTCTTGAACCTATGGCCATCAAAGCCTATGGCCATTCTTGAACCTATGGTCCAAATTCTTGAACCTATGTACATATGACCATCAAAGCACAATTTTTCTCCTCCTCGTGTAGTAGATATAATCTCCATGCCTCACAATAACTTCAATCTAATAAAACGATCACAATGAACTACACTCTGTATAGAACTTCACTCTACACTGTGAGCATTTCTGTACTTAAATAGCCACCAGAGCAAACACACCTGAAAGACGTGTAATTGGCTAAAACTGGGAAACGTAAACAAATCCTTGTCTTTGATTGGTCGACTTCCAGACATATTTGTTTTTTTCTTCCTTTATATAAATTTGTTTTCTTAACAGATTTCCAATAACTATTTACCCATGTTTACTCAGAGTTGAAATATAATATTCTTTCAATGGCCTCTTTTCACCTGACGTAGTCAACATGGAGGAAGGTCCAAGAGCTTAGACTCACAGAACAATACAAGAACGATTGAAAATTTTCGTAAAATTCTGACATTGGCAAATCCTAATATTTGTAAATAATGATATACAAACCCGTTATAGGCCCATTTTGCCCGTGCTTTTAACATTTGCTGAAGCTGACATTATGTTCTTCTACTGACGAAATTACTGTGTAAAAATTTCCGTGACGAAATTACCTACATGCTAATATTTTGGTGATGAAATTTCCGGTGACAAAATTACCACCGCCCGTTCATAAGGCGGGTAGCATAAATGGGAGGGCAGTTACCCACTCTGCTCCTCCAGAAATTAGGCAATGTCTTTAATGCTTGGATTTTAAGTTGGCAAAAATGAGGAGTGATTTAACCTACTCGTAGTCCCACTGTATGATTTCCAAACAAAATTGTGCATAAGAGCTTTTGTAAAATAAAACAATTTGATTTTGTTGGAATTTTTTTTTTTTTTTTTTTTTTTTTTTTTTTTTTTTAGGATTTCCAATAGACTTTCACGCTTGGAGTTGACATGGCTCAATAATGGGGGAATTTATATCCCTAACTTCCTCTCCGATTATAAATAAAATATTCTCAGAAAATATCGTAAAAAGTGTATTTTTTATGAAACAAAATGTGTATTTTGTTCGACATTAGAGACTTACTTTGGGATTGATATTAGTTAGAGGAAAGTATCAATAATGTGCTGCATCAGTAGTAAATATTATTTTTAAGTATGCGTACTATAATATGTATGTATTTATTGTGTTATTACTGTAATAATTCCATAAGCTGGAAAAAAGTTTGATCTGCTTTTTCTAGTATCTAAAAAACCTGCTCCCCTAAAAAAAAGTCATGCCTTCTCCCCCACCCCCTAGAACACTTGCTGACCTCATCCTGAATGACTATGTATTGGTTTCTGGGTCTAGGAAAATTCGGTGTAGGAAATTTCGGTGTAGGAAAATTCGGTGTAAGAAAACTCGGTGTATGAAAATTCGGTGTACTGAAAACTCGGTGTACAGAAAATTCGGTGTACGGAAAACTCGGTGTGGGGAAATTTAGGTGTAAGGTAGATTCGGTGTAATACATATTGAATATTACCACTTACGATAATTTACGACACTTCCTATTGTGAAAACGAAAACCATAAAGTGTAACGAATAAAATGTTATTTCCTATTTCAAGAAAATGAAATTTATTTTTTTTGCCTTCAGTCCACTATCTCTTGCATGTCTTTCGCGGTGTATTACTATAAACTACTTTTCATCACACAATGAAGCTAACACTTTTTGTCAGAAATAAAACAATTATAAGTTCAGAGAATAGTTATAGGAACAACTAAAAACACCTTTCCTATAGTACATCATAGAACATATACAAGGTGATTCTTTTAAAACTCCCGGATTTCATTTGGGTCTAGAATTTCTAACTGAAGTCCGATTTTCGTGCGGTTTGTGACAAATGATCAAGGAACGTTGGGAGATTTATGGAACTATGTTTACTGATTTCAATTCATTTGGGATAATATCGGCCACGCCTCTAGAAAAACAGCAAATATTCGCCACTGTATCGAATTGGAATTAGGTGAAGTGCGGTGTGGAGATTTGAGTTTCTTCGTTAGATTTGAACCTCGCGACGGTCAATAAGAAACAGGAAACTGGGCCGTTGTATTGAGAATTATGCTGTGCTACTGTATCAATATGATCAGAACACAGTTACAATAATGTACTCTTTGGAGCAACGTGATTTCATTGTTAAAAAGTTTTTGGAGAACGGGATCTGTTGTTGCTACGCAAAGGGCATTTACACGCAACTTTGCCTCATGTTCTGCCCCAGACAGGAACATAACATGGTCGTTAGTGAATAAATTGCAGGAAACAGGATCGCTTCTGAGTAAGACAGGGAAACATCGGACCAATTACTCATGATGTCACCCTTAACCACAGATTGATGTTAATATGCAGAAATCAAACCATTAGCTTGTTTAAATATTCCTTTTCAATTGTTTGTTGAGCTTAAGCAAAAGGTAAAGAAATACTGTAACCCTATTGGCTCCTTATTCACTTCTCTAATCAGACACTTCGGTTTCTTTACCGTAAGTTAAGCTAAACAAGTATTGTAAGCCTATTGGCTTTTTATTGACTTCTTCTCCAATCAGAGCTAGACGTTTTAGTTGCATTTATTTTTACAATTATGAGTAACATATGATAAATAAATAAACTATGAAGATTTTGAAGAATTTAGATTTAAACATTTACTTATAAAATATAAATAAAATCGTTAGAACTGTTTTTTTTTTTTTTAATCTTCAATTTTAAACTCTACTCCTCCAGTAACCTACCTCTATTTTTGGAAGTCGAAAATTCTAGAACAGAATAAAAGCTTGAGTTTCAAATTAAATGCTGATATATTGAATGCACTGGCCTCTATGCTTCGCTAAATCATACGGGTGGACATTGAAAAACTAATTTCTCGTCATGTACAAGTCATGAAATATTAAAATCCATCGAAATCTAGAATTCAAATTATTTCACGATCACAATTTTTTAAAATTTGTTATATTAAACAGTAAAAGTACGTTCTACACAAAGTTTGAACTTAAAACTAATACACTTATTTATCCTCAAAGTTGGATTTTTAATAAATCCTACAGTCTACTACAACGAATCTCTTTACACCTAACATTCCCCACACCGAATTTTCCGTACACCGAGTTTTCTGTACACCGAATTTTCCTACACCGAGTTTTCTTACACCGAATTTTCCTACACCGAATTTTCCTGCTCCCTTGGTTTCTACATATGTACTGTGTTGTGCATAACATTTGTAGTCTAGCGTTATTATTATTATTATTATTATTATTATTATTATTATTATTATTATTATTATTATTATTATTATTATTATTATTATTATTATTTTGTTTTTTTCTTCCCTTATACATGTCGACTCAATACGAGTACTTTTGGTAGGTCTTTATCCCAGCATTGGAATTTTGGAGTAGGCTTTTGTCCGATGAGCTTTTGTCTTACAATGGTACTGGAAGTTCGAAACATTCATCTGGCAAAGATACTGATCTACCGCATGTACTGGTTGATTGTCTCGATCTTTCCACTCCTGGATTTGAGCTAAACACCTTTCCATTTTATCATAGAATCATTTTAATCCTAAACAGTTTCACATGTATTGTGCTCTACAGTCTGCAGCTGCACCTGCTTTTAGTCCGTTCATCAATGCGCGCGACAAGATTCAAGTATTCGAAACAACGACCTTGATTACTCTTCAATGTCAATGTTTCAAGGAACCTTTCCGCTTGGAGGCAAAGGTACTTTGTGTGCTATAAGGTGTGTCGGAAGAGCATAGAAAATTCCGAAAGGTCGCAAGGCTTTTGTAGTGCTTCAATCAGTTTTCCAGAATGCAGATTACTGAACAGATAACCCCTTTGTAGTAAATACAATGATGAGAAAAGAATGATTTACCTAAGTAAGAAAGATGACTGTTTTTTCTTCTCGAATCGTAAAAACGGTCGTCTGTCACCGAATTTTGAAACAAAGAAAATATCTATAGCATTTCAACATAAACGCGTAAAAGCTAATTACACTTCACATTCCGCGCGAATTAAACAGAAGATTGCCTACGTATGACAGTTCAATACTTCCAAACGAGTGCGCAAAATATAACCGATGCAGATAAGCATCACAGCTGTGTCACCTGAGGGGTTACGACCAGAAAGAAAAGGGAAATAAGGTTTGCTCATTCCTAGAGGGTCAAAAAAAAAAAAAAAAAAAAAAGACCAATGCTTAGATTAAAGGAAAATTTTCAACCTAACAGAGAAGGCAGCAGATTTTTCTTCGGTGAACCATTATTATTATTATTATTATTATTATTATTATTATTATTATTATTATTATTATTATTATTATTATTATTATTATTATTATTTGTTAATAATAAGTATTACAGTGCACGTTTGTGCTCGAAAATTAACGTTAATGCTATCATTATGCAATAGCTATTAGGGATTATGTGTGGGGGCAACTAGATAGTTGGTTGGTAGATATTGTATTTTCGTCCCGTTCAGGACCGAGGCTTTGAGTCATGGACCTAGACTTTAACCTGGGATCCGAATCACATGAGCACCCACCGGGAATCGAACCTCGATCTCTGATGTCGAAGACGCGTACGCTTACCATATAGTCACAAAGAACTTAAGGAGCCGGCTTTTTCGAAAAACCGCCCGAAGGAAACTCACCCCCAATAGTAAACTACCCTTTGTGGATTTTTTAATGATAATTGATTTACGCAACACCATAGGCTTATTATTGAAATACAATAAAACTTGTCTTTAGCGGAAAAGAACAAGTTTGCTTAATTTTCCTTTAAAGACGGGTATGCAAAACGAAAGTAGATGTATGCAAAGGTAAATAAATAAACCATAGAAATACTGAGAAAAAAAGGTCTGGTAAAGACGGTAAAGAGGATCACGAAATATTTTCTCAATTAATACTGAAACAGGAAGTTGTTGATTTCTACCACTTTTGCTTTAGTAGAGATATTATAGTGCAGATAAACTATATTCTATGGACGCTTAATTGATTACAAAAAAAAAAAAAAAAAAAACTTCTCGCTATCTGTAATAGTTTTTCTTGTATGTTATTTAAACTAGAACCGAAGGTTGTAGTGATTCTTTTTAAATCTGGGTTTTAGTGGAGTGTTAAGGATGGATATAAAAGATGATTCCATCCCATCTCACCTAATCCCACCTCGCCTAACGATTTATCAGTCACTGATGTCTCCAAGATAAGAATGGCAACTATTTTAGGCAATATGAGAATTCCCATCTTGCCTAATCCTATCTCGCCTAATATGGCGGTAAGATACAAGGAGGGAATTTCTGCACTAAAGAAGGAACTCCTCTACTAGCATTTTAACCAAATATTTCAATCAATATTTGCAATCCCTGTCAACTACAATATACATAAATGTTTAATAAGTACTATACAATAAGAAAGCATAGGGGGAAGGCGATGTAGTGAATGTAGTTCAGTTTTGGTTTGTTTTGGGAAAACTGGAAGGCGCTTAGCAGACAGGAGCTTATCAGAAACAGGATAGAAACATACAGATTTTTCAAAACAATACCGACAACGTTTGGGAGCAGATTTCTGACACCAAGATAAGACAAAAAGTATAGATCCACCTAGGTGGACAAATGCTTTCTTTCGGTACTATGACCAGACGAAAATCTGTCGGAAAAATTAAAAAAAAAAAACAACAACAACAACAACAACAACAAAAACAGACATAACTCGAAAACAAAATGTCGGATCGAAGTTGAGGCAAAGGGAATGATTATTATTTTTAGTCGTAGCTTCCATTAATGCACAACTTGATGTGGTACAGGGGCGGCGCAAGGGTCAACCCCAAAAATTCAGGAAATCCTGGGATATTTTATTAAATGTTGACTACAATTATATACGATTAAATTAACTACAATTAAAGACTATATTTCAACTAACAAAAGTCTTAGACCGTGGTCCAAGTTACAAAATCATTGTTATAATTCGGAAAAAGATAGATAAGTATATTTGATTGATCTAATTTGTCTCAGTATCGAATTGGCAATTGAGGAAGAACTGGAATTATATGAAATCCATAACGTTTAAATGTTATGCCTTCTAGACTAATAAAGGCAGAGAAATCACTCATGGCTATGTGGGTAGCGTACGGGATTTTGTCATAGGAGACCCGGCTCCGATTCCCGAAGAGAGCGCAAGCGGTTCGACTTTCACGTTAATCCGTAGCTCCACGTCTCATACAATTATGCTACAGAAGGAATGCTAAACTCGAATTCGATCCAATAATAGAGACAGATAACAGATGGAAGCTAATTATTGGGAAATAATTCATGAAATGAGAATATAGGTGAAAACATATAATCCCGAGAAGATTCACGGGTACGATAGTATTCACCACGAACTTTTATAGTCTAGGATCGAACGAGGTTCATCTTGCATCAGAAGTAAGCGCTCTATCACTAAGCCACCGCCGTGCTCCTACTTTGGAGAAAGCACTATGATTCTGAGAGAAGTATTTGGTCTAGAAAATATTGTGTGTGATAAACCAATATAACTTACAAGAAGTACAAACAGTCAGAATGTTTAATTCGTAGAGTTTCCTTCGTTCGGGAGAGGTAAGTACGTTTCTCTAAGTCAGTTATTCTTAACTGGTTGCCCGCATCTCTCAAGGGCTGGGGACAGAGTGACTCAGTGGTAAACAGCTTTCCTCTGGTACGTGGGGTCCCTGATTCGATTGCGAGAGAAGTAACTTTGTGATGGACACCATCGTATCTTGTCTGTGGGTTTTCTTGGGATACTCCAATTTCCTTCCATATTCTTTTACCACCCTATCTTCCTTCATCATTCACTTGCCTTAATCATTGTCTCCTTTAGCCTAAAGAGCATAATCGTAGATCGTTAAACTGAAATATTTCATTTCATTTTTCAGAGGTTGCTTACACTTTGTCGATGGTTCACCGTAATGGTGGATGTTTAATACGCTGAATTATTATTGCTATTATTTGTAAGGAAGAAAGAGTCTATGGGGCTCATAATTTTCGAAAGACTACAGTTGTAGGTTGATTGTAAGAAATGCTACAGGTATGAACTATATTCGATTTGTGAGTCTTAGCATTATTAGTTGTATTATGGACAAGAAATAATTCAGACAATTTTATATTGAAGGAGAAATGGGGAAAATAATTCTACAATGAGTGAGTAAAGAGGTTCATACCCAGATAAAAAAAAAAAAAAAAGTAGTGCCAGGATAGTGCGTCGAAAAATAGCACCGGTTACTTCAAATCATAATTTGATAAGGTCTAAACATTAATATGCGAGGATATATATTGAGCACTCTTCATATTAGGATTTACGGTTAAATAGACGTTTCAAGGTAATTTCTACAAGACCTATGTAGTCAACAATAGTGAGCTAAATTGCATCGATTGATACATTGAGTCAGTAACTATTTCTTAACCTATAAAATAATCAGTGAAAAGTATTTTAAATTCGGATGAAATTGACACAGGAACTCTCTGAAAGATTCTTAACAGTGACGACGCCAGTTTTAATTAATTTGTTGGTGTAAGCTAAGGGACGGAAAAAAAAAACTAGGAGACAGCAAATTTTTGCATACGAAAACGGTAACTTTATATTACTTCACCTGTATCATAATACAATTTATCTGCAGAGGGCAGGCGTCGACTCCGGGGATGGACGCTCTTCCTTCTATTTCCCTCTGTTGTTGTCAGTGATTCTTAACTTTTACATAATTTGGGGTATCTCAAACGTATTAGGCCATGAAAAGTGGAAGGACACCACGAACGAAACTTTTACTAGGAGAACTTAGAAGAGTAAGACGGAAGAGACAGTGAGGTAACATACTGTATATAATAAAGTTAGAAGTTCGTATGATAGTAAGTTCAATAGTGAATTAGTTCATTAGTAAACACACTAAGGATATATTCTGAAATTAAAAAAAAAATGAAAGAAAAAGAAAAAATAAAGATAAGAAAGAGATTAAAGTAACATATTGGTTATAAAATACAACGCATTAATACCCTTACGAAAGCTGTGCTCTCACATGTAACATACATATTTCAGTATCTTCCAAAAACAATAGGTCATAAACTCAGGAAATATGTCTATCGCAAGGGCACTTCCCCGTCGGAAAATTTATTCTGCTCTGAGGCAAACTATGTTAATGAAACATGGGTATCTTTTCTTAGTGTTGTTCTAACTTGGACAATGTAGCATGATTTTTGTTCATTGACGTAAGGTACTTGATTTTAGCCAATTTTCCTCAGTCAACTTCTGATAAAATATCCCAGAAATTTTTCAGTTTCATTGGGGATCACCCTTGCGCCGCCCCTGCACCACATCGATTTCTGCATTAATAAGATCTATGACTAAAAATAATGAACATTTCCTTTTACCAGACTTCGATCGGACATTTTGTTCTCGAGCTATGGTTATTTTTGCATTTTTCCGACAGCTTTTCGGCTGGTCATAGCTCCAAAAGGAAGCATTTGTGCACCCGGTTGATCTATACTTTTTGCCTTATCTTAGTATCAGGGACCATTTCCTAAACATTGTCGGTATTGTTTTAAAATACTCTATATAATTTTAATGAATTGTGCTGCTGATATATGAAAGTAGCAGATTCTCTTTATGAGATGGGGGCCGCGGTGGCTCAGTGGTAGAGCGTTCACCTCTGGTGCTTGGGGTCCCGAGTTCGATCCCAGGTGAACTTTGTGGTGGACAAACACCGTGTGCGTGGGTTTTCTCGGGGTTCTCCCGTTTCCTTCCACTTTCTTCATTCCACCATTTCATTCACTACTCATCATCACCGTCTCCTTTAGCCTACCCGGCATAACCGTGGGACGTAAAATTCAAAGATTTCATTTCATTTTTCTCTTTATGAGATGGCTGTGGCTTATTTGCAGAGTATAGGCGGTAATAATTTAAAGGAATAGAAACAAGAGATTCCCAATATTGATTGTAATATATTGAAAAGGTTATTGATTTTCTTATCTACGAAAGATTAATACATAGAGTATTTCTTTTCTGGGTGCATATGATTCATGATTTCTTGGTGTTGATGGTTAAAATGCTCATGCAGGATTTCCCTCTTTAGTGCAGAAATTCCCTCCTTGCATCTTGCCACAATTTTAGGCGAGATGGGATTAGACAAGATGGGAACTCTCATCTTGCCTAAAATGGCGGACATTCTTATCTTGGAGATATCAGTGGCTGATACGTTGTTAGGTGAGATTGGATTAGGCGAGATGGGAGGACACCATAAAAGATATTTTGGGACGCTTAATCGATTGCCGAAAACCACTTCTCGCTATCTGTTACCATTTTTGTTCTATAGTGATCTACGTTAAAACCGGAAATTGTTGATTTTTAAAACTTCTGTTTTATCAGAGTTCCTCCATGAACTAACTCCTAGATATTTACTCTTTCTATCAATTGCAGAAAAAAATTCGCTTCCGCCCAAGAGTTACCGTGCGGAGTAACGGACGGACGGCAGTACTAAACTTCCAATCTTATAAGTCCTGGTAGCGGTATCCTATTAAACTTCTTGTTCAATTATGTCTTGTTCAATAACAGTTTTATTTGGATCATGTAAGTGGGACTTATATTATTGTAATGTTATCATGTCCATCCGCCCGTACTTACTAACTCCATCCATCCGTCCTTACGATATCTCTTGAAACGAAGCGAATTTTTGAATTCTGTCATTTGCAAGCGATAGGTAAATTAATTATCTCGGAGGACTTCGTTAATGGAAGTGATCCATTCACCGGAAGTTGTAGAAATCAAGCAATTTATGTTTTAACGTTGATCACTATAGAGCAAAAACAGCAACAGATACCAAAAAGTGGTTTCAGCATCGATTAAGCGTCCCACGAATACATTTCAGATCCATTCTTGACATTCTATTAAAATCTAAAGTGATAGAAATCCACTACAATTTTCGGCTTTAATATTGATTTAAATAGAACAAACACGATAAGATATAATGATAAACTTTTTTTTTTTCCGAATCGATTTAGCGTTCTAACAATAGGTGCCATCTTCCTTCTTAACCCTCAAACCAAATTGGAAGTGACAAAAATCAAACACCTTTAGTTTTAACGTTGATTGCTATAGAGTATAAATCGTAATAGATAGCGAGAGAAGTGTATTTCTGTAATCGATTAGGTGCCCAAAGAATATATTTCATCTAAACTCTAATATCTCTACTTATAAGCGGAAGCATTAGAAGTCCGCTTTCTATTATAATTGAGAAAATATTTCTTAAATCTCTATACTCTCTTTACAAGACCTTATTTATGATTCTAATTGATACAGGCAAAATATGTCTACAAGGCTGCAATGAGATTGCGCACACTTTTCCAGTTTTATCAGTTTTATGTACAGGATTGCACACAGAAAAATTAAGCAATGTTGTCAGATGGAAAATATTTTCTGTTCTGTTATGTAAATCTGTAGGAAAAGAGCAGCGGAATACCCGAACCAAGGGTCGAATAAAATTACTAGGACTGAGCTGATTTAGAAAATACAGAGGAATTGACACATAAGGATAGAGAAGCTATATACTGCATTCGAAAAAAAAAAAAAAAAAAGATCTCACACCAGTTCTTCCGAGAAATATTACAGAGGCTGCTTCAGTAAGTGATTGAAAGAAAAGTTGAGTTCAGTTATGATTGAGAAAAGTTACTATTTATAAATGAAGAAGCTAAGATTATCGTCCTAACTTGTGCGAGTAACATTAGGTACGAACAATGATAGCATTTACTGTGCATAGTCGTAGTGTATGTTAAAAAAAAAAAAGTAGCAGGTAGCTACATAATACTGTTTCTAATTATATATTCTAACTAGATTTAGGAAGGTGATTTAACATATATATTGACAGATTCCATATTATTAATAAGCAGGGCCTTTTGAATATCTATTGGAGTTTAATTACCATTTCTGACTCATTCTCAAAAGTTTTGTTTCAATTAGTTACAGTCTATTGATCAGTCCATTGTACGGCATTGTACGTATTGTAAGCGTCAATTCACTCACGAATTGAAACTAGGAGCACACTTAAAGAATAGAAGTTCGCAAGTGTAGACTGAATACATGAGAATAATAGATTTAAAAAAAAAACTGTTTAACATCTCTGTAAGTCTTCTAATCCACTTTTAGTTATTCTCGTGATAACATCCTTTGTGGTCAATAATCCAGTCATGTGCTTGAACACCTACCAATCCTTACCCCTAATCAACCAGCTACAGCTTAGTGTTCATTAGCTTTTTAGAAATGCAGTTTTCCACCCCAATAGAAAGGAAGCAGGAAAAGATATAACTTCGTATTTTTCAAATCCGTAACCAGTGTTTGTTTTAAGAGTTTCTTATGTAGAAGAAAAAGACTAAAAAGACCATAAGTGACCTGAAAGTTACCTTAAAATATTAAAAAATGACCTGAAACTTCAAAACGGCAAAAAGTGACCAAAAGTTGACCCTAAAACAATATACTTTTAGAACCTTGAGTTGACAGATAACGTTTTTATTTGAAGTTGCCTTGTCCTATGCGCAACAGAAAAAAGTTGACTTGTCAACACGATCCGGGCCCTGTTAATAAGTAAATCGTGTAATTTTGCAAGGATTATATTGGAATGCAGTGTAATTAGTATGAGGAAGTAGTTTACTCACTTCGTTGTATTATACTAATAATATTGTAATTTAAGTTCATTGTACCACACATGTAACAAGTATCCTATTATATGACCAGACGTTAACGACAGACCTTAATAAATTTACCAAAGCAAAACTTTACGACAATGGAGAAAATTATTCACTTTTTCAATTTTCAATTTTTCCATAAAACTTGGCTAGTAGTGGGAAGTATGTATACTATATTACTATTATTATTATTATTATTAACATTAAGAACGTCGTCATAAATGTTTGCTTTGTTTTATTTAGGTTTCCGCCTAGAATATGGGCTTCAGAACCCTCAGTAGCTCCTCGAACGAAAATAGGGCGGAAACATTTCACAAACATTACAATTAATAATTCTATTCACTTGGTCCAGATATTTATCAGGTGATCTCTTCTTTGTTGAAGATACAATCAGAAACAAAATTGAAATTAAGTTCAATTGCGAATATGAAATGCTTAACCCTTATAGATTTCGGCTTTTTAAGGTAAATTAGAGACTTTCAGTCAAGCGGCTACAGCATCATCCCTATTTATCTTAGGATCATGGTTCATACCTCGTTTTCTTTTTACAATAGAGCAACCTTTCAAATAGTACCATTCACATCTCCTTATCATGTCCCTGAGGCGGGAAATTTTGAGAGAAATCGGGAGGCGGGAAATTAAAAAAAATGGAGCCCCTCTGAACCCCCACTGTGTTAATGCAGAGACCTAAAACTCAACTGGAAACCACTAAGGGGTGTACTAAATGCTTGTACAAAATTTCAAGCTTTTATCTTGAACAGCCAGGGTGGGAAAAATATCAATAATCTCCACAATGCCCCAGATTACTTTAAAATACCTTGATCTCAGGCAGAACATTTCCTGAGACATCCCTATTTATCCTAGAATCATAGTTCGCCCTTTATCTTCAGAATAAAAGTGCCTTTCAAACGGACTCTTCACATGTCTCCATCATGTATCTCAAGCGGGAAAATCGCGAAAAAAAGGGGTTTTTTAAACCACAAAATCCCTTTTATTTACCTTTTTGCCCCTCTGGATCCACCTTGTGCTAACGTAGAGACACTGATCCGAAAAAATCTAATAAATAGAAGTCGGTGGACTGAATGTTTGTACAAAATTTCAATCTTCTAAGTGCGAAAGTAAGCTCGCCAAAAAAATAATAAAAATAGGCCTAACATTTTTTTTTTAATTTATGATGTCATCACCTCCTATGTCTCGAAGCAGGAAGGCCTGAAACCGCACGTAACGTGTTCTACAGTGCCTCTAGACTTGAAAAAAAGTAAAGAGGTTTTTGGTTCTTTTTTAATCGAATAATGAAGACGCTACTTTAGTACCTAAAAATAGGTACTAGAACTCCAAAGGGATTCAGATTATGAGACAAGAAAATTTTAACATTTGGATTGTAAATTTGGAGGTATCATGACTTCTTGTATCTACTGACCAAAAATTATATTTAGTTAATCCTCAATATAATATGAATTTTATTTCTAATTTCTGTTTCTATCCTAGTCTGACGGAAAACCTTTGCGCACAGATTTTAAATCTACCATTGTGGCAACTTTGGGCAAAAATCTGTGTTCAGAAAGACCAACAGATATTAGTGGGTAATTCGGGATCTATAGTGTGCGCAATCCTGTTGCTCCCGTCTACAATGAACAGGAAGCGCACATATTTTCTAATATCAAGAAAAAAAAAGAAAGAAAGAAAAACCGGTAAAGACAGTAAAGATAATCACGTGATATTTTCTTCAGTTAAAACATGTACCTCTTTTGGTTTTAGTAGAATGATTGGAGTGAAGATGGAATATATTATTGGGATGCTTAATTGATTGAAAAAATAACTTCTCTCTATTTATTACCGTTTTTACACAATAGCAATAAACGCTAAAACAAAGTGGTTCATTTCTGCCACTTCCGGTTTGAATAGTGGGTTAAGAAGGAAGATAATGGCTGCTTTTAAAACGCTATTCAATTTCCAACGAAATTTTCTCCCTATTCCTGCTTATATTGATGAATATTGAAACTAGATGTTGCAGTGAATTTCTATCACTTCTGGTTTCAGTGGAGACGTAAGGATGAAGATGAAATATATCCTTGAGACGCTTAATCGATCGCCTCGCTGTTTATTACCGTGTTTGCTCTACAGCGATCAACGTTAAACCGAAATGATTGAGTTCTACCCCTTCCGTTTTGTCAATCACCCTCATTAACGAACTCCTCCGAGATATTTACTCTACCTATCGATAACAGGAAACATTCAAAAATTCGCTTTCGTTCAATAGTTATCGTACAGAGTAACGGACGGACAGACGTTCTAACATTACATTATTATAAACCGCACTGTGTAATCCTAATAAAACTATGCCCTTTCTTACAGTACTCCATTACTTTTTGCTCCCTTTTGATCTATTGTGAGTATTGTACTTTTCGTTTCATGTCTCTAGATCAAATAGGGAATGAGTTACTGGCATTTAGAAATTTCTGTGAGAAAGTAGAATGGTTAGGTGTATACGGTTTGCAGATGATATGGCGCTTGTTGCAGAATTTGAAAAGAAAATTAATAAGATGTTACAAAACTTGAAAAAGCCTTGCGAAGAATATGGAATGAAAATAAACGTTAGAAAGACAAAAGGCATGGTAATTGGAACGAAGCAGTCGGTGTCAAATATAAAAGTAGGAGAGGAGAAAATAGAGCAAGTGCCACCCGGACAAAAGCCCACCGGCAAATCTCCACCCGGACAAAAGCCCACTCTAAATTTTCAAAGGTAGGACAAAAGCCCACCCAAAGTTTTCTTGGCTAGGACAAAATGTTCATTAGATATTTTACGAATAAACACTAAATATGCACTCTGTATTGAAAACGCAACCCAAAGCTCTGTTTATTTTTCATATTATGGTATCATTATAAACACACAATAGATATACATTCATGAATTCTTAGAAAAGTAAGACAGCCATTAATACTTAAAGCGATACACTGTTTCAAAATCTATAAGAATCTACAAAATAGTGGCGAGGTTTGCTTAGACTACTATTGCACTCAGCGAAAGGGGCACCTACCCCCAACTTTCTTTTCTAAAATGACTACTTCTGAATCAATCGTCGCAAGGTAAAAACGTGCGGTATTATTTTCGCATCTCGCCTTGGAATGCACATGTTTTCATTTTATTCAAGAGTAACAATGCATGATCAAAGAACTAGGCCGAACACAATAAATGGAGAATGTTGCGTAAAGTTTCCAATTACACGGAGACCCCCTCAATTTCGGGACCCGGGGGCTACAGCCACCCTTAAATCGGCCGTGGTGATGTACAAGGAAAAAAGTGTATAGACACGTTAAAAGCAAATTATACTTAGAATTCAAAGAGCACCTAATTTATTCTCTGTAATTACTACTTATACAGTATAATGTAATAGAATTGATATGTATAGCAAAAAATTCAACAAATAACGGTAGATTACTAATGTGATGTAGAAAACAATACGTATGCACAAACCAATACATAATCATTAAATATACAGTACATAGCCATTACATACTAGGCTTTTGTCATAGTCGAGAATACTTTAGGTGGGCTTTTGTCCTAGCTTTGAAAATGTAGAGTGGACTTTTGTCCTACTCTCGTTGTTGCCATCAATACAGACTCAGAAGGAGCAATGCTTGCCTTATTTGTAGGTTTGAAATATGTTGTTTATAATTTGTTGATTAAAAGTTAAAAAAAAAAAAAAAAAAAAAAAAATACAGGTACTAGCAAGTTTATGTAGGTTTTCATTTTTTTAATGTTCTTGTTTTCTTTGTTTCTTGAATGCTAAAAGAAAAATGCATATGAGTAAAAGTATGTTAGTAATTTGTACACTCATGTCCAAAATGATTGTCGCATATCTATAACTGTCTTCTTGTAAGAATATAATTTGATAATGATTTTGCAGGGTACTTTTAATACTGATACTATGTGTATAATCGGGAAATGTATATTTGTAGTAAATTTAAGAAGAAAAGAATTATAATTACGAAAATTAGAATGAGTAAAACAAAATGTTGCTAAATGGACGAGAAAGTTTTATTTTCGTTTTATTGTTCTTATTTACTGCTCTTTGGACGTGAAATTTTCCACATACATGTCTTTGCCGATTATTCACATACTAACCTTATAAGAAATACCGGGTGAATTCGTTATCAAATTTTATTCGTAGAACAACATATTTATAGACATGGGATAATAATTTTGAACATGAGTGTACACATTATATTTAGGTTTCGGAACCGCAAGATGATAACATCAGTTGGTTGAGTCTAGAAAAATGAATTACTTTTAGCAAAGAAAAAATCAAGAGAATGAAAAAGAAAAGTAAAAAAAGCGCGAAATGTGAGTCCAATGAAGTTATTACTTAGAGATAGCGTTATCTCGAAGAATTAAAGCTTACCGTTCTGCGGGATACTCTGACATATACCTAGACGAAACTTGGTACGATAGCAATACGTACCAAATCAAAAATTGGTCCGACGACTCTTGACAATTGCACAGTTGAAACTTCGGACAAAAAAGGGGAAAGGATCGTTATTATGCACTTTGGTGGCCGCTTTGCTTTTGGGGATTGTTTTTATTTATTTATTTATTTATTTATTTATTTATAACTGACAAGAAAATGTCTGATGCTCCTCCTGTCGATTATCATGGGACAATAAACGCAGAAATTTTCGAGCATTGGTTTGAAAACTCCATACTAAAACGCTTAGAGGAAACATCTTCTATATATTTGTATAATGCCCCTTCCCATAGTCGTGTACAGTAACTAATCCGAAGCCTAATACTTTGTGGAGGAAAAAAACTATTCTTAATTATATGCGAATCTACAATAGTGCCATATCTAGTCCTTGTCCGATAATACCTGTTCTCCAAATTATTGATGAACAACTGCCTGCAAACGGAAAAAGAAAAAGGTGCGCAATTAGATGAGCTGGCAGCATCATATGGACATGTTCTAAGATTACCTCCATATCATTGCGTATTTAACCCAATTGAAATGGTGTGATCACAATTAAAACGGACGGTAGCATCTCAAAAGATGAAAGGTGAACCCCTACCAAAATTGGTGTCTTTATTAAATAGTACATTCAACAGAATTAGAGTTGACAATTGGAGAAATTACATAAGACAAGTGGAGGATATTGAAGACAGTTACAGAAATCTTCAGTCAACTCAAGTAGAGTTTTAATGGAAATAACAGTTTTGTCAACAGACGATTCTGACTTAGATCAGGAGTAGCACTTTTCCAGGGAAGACGGTACTCCACAGTTTTTAATATTCTCTTATTTTCGTAGATCATGCACCTTATAAAATTTGTGGTTGGTTACTGTTCAATTATTTTTTTTTTCCTTGTTCAAAATATTTGTATTTACGAATGGGCGAACATATAATTGCATGTTTTTACAGAATTTCCTATTTAAAAATAATTTCCCTATTTATTTTTGCGTTAATTAAAATATTGATATATTTTAATGCAAATTTTTATTTTGTAATATGATAACGCTTGATCTTGTTGAAGAATTCACATACAGCTAGAGTAATAGGTGACAGTTTATTTTATTACCACTGGCAATACAATATATTTCTTTTATCCTTTATGATTCATTACCCGAAGACCGAAAATAACATAGAAGCAAAGTTATCTGATATACAACCAACGAACAAGTGAAAATTTCAAGATGGCTGAAAGTAGTCGAAGACGAACTCACCCTAGCTACAGATCTGATTTCGATATGAACATTGGTTAAGAAACCTGAGCGATATGTATCTTTAATTAATGCTAATTATTTAACACCTATCCCAATAAAGCATATAAATTTCTTATTGCTAAATGTAATAATTTACCAAGATTACTTTCAAAAGTCAAGAATATAAAATTACTGAACAAGATTTTTTTTTTTTTTTTTTTTTTTTTTTTGAGATGAGGTGAAAAGAATTCGTTGAGAATCGAGACGAGACTTCTTCAAACTTAAGAAGACGTCTCTTCTCGTGGGCAACACTAGTCAAGATCGAGTTAAATCGTTTCCGCGCGTCCAATTGGGATAATATAAAATAAATCTAAACAAAATTTCTTTAATATCGCCTATTTATTGGCTTCAATGATAAGAACCATAAACCCAGCCGAAGCCACTAACCTTAGGATACAGTTTCATGTAAGGCATTTGCAAGCAACTGAATTATATTGATTTTAATACAATAGTAAAATAGTATTTATATACAAGTCATCACTTTCACAATAGCCTGTTTTAAATTTTATTTTAAGTTTAGTTTCCTAACGGCTTTATCAACCAAGTGCTAATCAAATTTCAATTTTCTGATATTTTGCACTAATGTTTGTTTTTAATTACCTGGGACTTTTTCTTCAATAAAACTAAAATTATAGGTATAATATTATAGAAAATGACTCTACTTCCCCTTCTCAGCAACGGAATTTTTAAAATAAAATAACTTCAAGGATTCGTGATATACTCTATTCTTAGCGAAAGCTATTTGAACCCTCTTTTACTCCCCTATAAGACATACTTCTAAACAATCTATTCTTAGTCCTTGATTTTGTGACAAAGGAACATACTTACAAATTCATGTTTCTCTTTATAAGGTAAGTGCACCAATAGCTGACACTTTAAGGATGTATTTCTAAATCTAATGCTTTGGTTTGTAAATAAAACAACATAGAAAGATTATGCCTTTAGTAACTGAAAGGTTTAAGTTTAAGGAAAGGTTTTCAATTGATATAAGGCCTTCAGATAAACATATATGAGTTACCGAAATTTATATGGAACATAACCCGCTTGTACCAGTTGCTGACACGCAGAAAATACCAATGATCCAATGCCTGACATAGTAATGTACCAAAAGCTGACAGTTTTACTTTAAAGAATGTGTGTATAATGAAATCATTTATTAGTAAGAATAACATAATGTATTCTTTTAAAATATAGGTTAAACAGAAGTAACAGATTTATAATAGGTAGAATCTGCTCTTTGTTTAGTACTTATTCAAATACAGTGGAACCTGGATAATTCGAACCTCAAGGGACCAGTAGAAAAATTCGAATGAGAAAAGTTTTTGTAAATGGTTGAAATAAACAATCAAACTTCAGGTTTTAACATAAATACCATTATTAGAACTAATAATAAGTGTTTTAAGTACCATACACTCATTGTAAAACTAGAAAAAACATAGGTTAATACAATATGAAGTAAAATACTCTACTGTAATACGTACGTACATACACTAGCACTGTATTATGCATGAACATTGAAAAAATCATAAAAACAGAAAAGAATATTACTGTATTAATAGACAAATAACTGTCATGAGACTCGAAAAATCATTTTCAAAAAATGCTGAGATCTTTGCTTGTTTCCTAGAATTTAGTCTCTCGGTCATTACAAACGATTCTAACAAATTCAAGGAACGGAATAGTTCATCACTTACTTCATTTTTGCTTTCCAAAAACCGTCTGAGCTGCGTGATGTGCTTCGCTGCCTCGGCCGCACTCAGAGCCTGCGAAAAGCGGAAAGCCTGCTACAGTACGTATCTTCATCCGTTTCTTGGAAAATCCGATCCGATGACTTGACCTCCTTTTAGATTTACACGGCAAAAACTTCGAATTATCCAGATTATAATTCGAATTAACCATGATTTTTTGTAGTATTGTTTGTATATAAAATTCTAGGGACCAAGAGAAAAATTCGAAATAAAGTAATTTTCGAATTACAGAAGTTCGAATTATCTAGGTTCTACTGTATATTCATTTAAAATTTCAAGACATTTCTTACCTTTTGCTAACGCGATAATTCTCAATTTCTTCTATCAGATATGCTCCCACCTTGGATTCAAATCATATTTAGGTGAATTGATTTTTTTTTTCAATATGTCTTCATATGCATACAATAGCTTGTCTTCAACTTTCGGCCAACACCAGCCATATCTAGTCTTTAGCGTAACTTTGACGAAAGCTTCGTTTTGCTTAGTCTTCAAAATCCTTTCTGGAAAATATTCACTTTTATATTATATTATATTTCTTCCACTCTGCCGATGTTGCGACTGAAGCTCTTTTCTCTCTCCTACTCTTTAAGGTAGGCGTGATTGTATGGTGCGGCTAAAATAAAGTTATTTTAAATGATGAGGGAATTAATAGTATCAGTGCTTTCCTTTGCTCCCTGTTCATGGTTAGGAACGTCAGTTTCTGTAGTTTTCGAAGTCCTTGGAATTGAAAACATAGTTTCACTTCTATTTTGATGAGTAGAAATTTTAGTTACTTCTGCAACTTGTTCTTGCGTAGAAACGTGAGTTTCTGTAATTTCCGAAGTGCTTGAAATTGATATATTAGTAGTGTCATTCGTATTTTGTTCAGTAGATATTTCATCCGTAAGTTGTTTGTTGTCTATTCTGGGTGGAGGATCATGTCTGCTACACTTCTCTGCATCCATAGGAGGAAAAGATTTTTTATCTTCTATGTTGCGTAAAAGCGTGCCATCACAATCGGAGATTTTTTTTAACTTTCTCAGTACAGATTCTTTGTTTTAGGAAACACAAGAATTAATTTATTTGGCCGTGATGAGTTTCATTGGAGAGATTTCCGGAAGATATCTCTCAAGTTGTTTCTCCTTTCCTGAACTTTTGATAGTCTATATTATCAGCATTAAATGCGTAGAGACCACATGCTCTGAATCCATTTTGTATTGCAGTAGGAGTTACTGACATTTTCATTGTATTTTTCCAAAAGAGGTGCAAAGTCTTCATTTCTTAGCTTTCTACCGTCATGTTTGATTCTCCACTGATGCATACCACATTTCCAAGCGCTCTTGAGTGGATGGAAAACTGAAACATCCATCGGTTGAAAAACATGAGTGGAATTCGGATACAAAGCTACAAGCACAATACCATTGTTACTACAAAAAGTGCTTAGAGGCTCAGTGAGATGCTATGCATGACCATCAAGGAAAACCAACACAAGAGTTTTGATATTTGACTTTTCAAGCCATGGTTGAAACACATTAGTCATATATTCATAAAATGTCTCTACTGTCATCCAATCTACTCAGATCTACCAATACCCCAATTCTTAGGCATTGAATTAGCTACAGAAGCTGGTACTCATTTGCAACTCTATACAACCATCGGCGGAACCAAAATACATGCACTAGTTGTAATCAGCATTGTCGTACATTGTTTTTCATCATTGCTTGCATATGTGTATATAGTTTTTTCTTACAAACTAACACCTTTCTCCTTTCGGAAACAAAGAGGATGCAATCTCGTCTGCGTTAAGAATTCTGGATATATCTTAAGGTGCCTGGATAAAATACCGCACTCTTGGCTGTTCCAAGAAGTTCACACACACCTCGGCATATCTAGTTTCCAACTACAGGAGAAAGTGCCATTGTCTATCTGTGTTCTAATCAATGAAAAGTGAAAAAGAAGCAGATCACGAATTTTTATTTTGTCTTAAATCTGTTTCAGAACAACCACAAAATATTTTTTTCTGTAAAATGATGTTTGCATCATTGTGTTGCTCAAATCCATTGAAAATTTTTATGTCAGGTCTTGGTACAAAACAGTATTTTGCTGTTCTAATAAGTGACAACCCCTGTCAGCTTTTGGACCGAGACATCCAAATTTAGTGAAATTGATAACAGAAGACAAGTGTTACTTTCTCGTGTAAATTATGTATGAAATTCATAAATTAATGCCGTTATGCTGTTTACCAATGTCTGACATGCAGTGTCAGCTACTGGAATAACCCTACATAAAAGGACACCAATACCTGACACCCCCCCTCCTGAAGTTTTAGAGTTTGAAATTTAACAAAATTTTCCTCCTGCAATTCACTACACTGTTTCACCAACAGAATACATATTCAACATGCTGCTGAACTAGAGAAAAATCATAAATTAACATAAGAGTAACAAGGTAAGTAGGCTTACCGTATTTCTTAAGAATTCTTCTCATTTTTGCATATTTCTTCAAAGCACGTAAATCAACTTCGTCATACTTCTATTAGTTGGCACGCAAATTAACCACGACTAAGCAAAATGTTGCTAAACCATCAAGAAAAGTGTGTGCGCTGAGAAATCTATTAATGATCACAAATAACCTTATTATGTTCAATTTAAGATAAAAGTGTCAGCTTTTGGAGCAGTGTCAGCTACTGGTGCACTTACCTTAATAGTTTGACTTAGTTATTAATGAGTTGAGTTGAGTTGATTTTGAGTTTAACGTCCCGTTCAGCAGCGAGGCTATATGAGACGTGGACCTACTGATTAACGTGGAATCCGAACCACATGAGCTCCCACCGGGAATCGAACCCGGATCTCCTACGCCAAAGGCGCGTACTTAGTTATTAATGAGTAAGTCATTTTAATCTTTTTTATATAACAGTGTATATGTCTTTCTTTTCTTTTTTTTTAAGTAAAATTAATAATTCGTTTTGAGTTTTGATATTTTCGCCCGATTTGAACTATGTTGTAGGCAATGGATCATATAACATTTTTCTTAGATAATTTTTATTACACAATTCACGCGTCAATACGTTTCTACTACGCCTTTCTCTATGGCTTTCTCTAGACATTTTCAAGAAAAAATGTGACATCCTCGTCCTTTTGCGGAAAAGACTTTTGTGGTCACTTGTGGTTATGCTTACGGAAGGGGTTCTTTCTTACGAAGGGTATGGGTAAGGGCCGTTTATCGGTGGCCCCGGCTGTACACATACAAACACGAGGAAAAAATCTGGTTCCGGGCCTTTGCGGAGAAGCAGGTAGAAGTAGACATACAAAGAGAATCCTCCAGAAACGAACTGTGAATGACGTGGGCATGCACACGGCTACTATAATGGAAGCAGGAAGAGGTTATATGCGACATATTAATCGATGTAATTTTTACATTTATTAACTTAGAGCAATAATTGTTTTTGCATCATGTTAAAAATATTGCGCAGGAAGTACTAGACCAAATATGATAATCCTCTTGTTATTATCTTCTTAGTTCTAACCAATTATATACTTTTTATTATCAAGATAGGATAGCCGTCTGCAGGGAATGGAAGGGGCATATGGAGGTAGAATTTAATACTGCTCCGCGCCAAAACAGGAACCTGTTGGACACATCAGGGAAAGTAACATGTTTATTCTCTGTAATTTAACCTTGAGATTCAAAATATTTAGAGATGCGTAAAATAAGGGAATACATGGACCATCATTTTGTAAGAATTGTTTGACTGTATACTATAAAGTTCACTCATAGGGATATCCCTATCATTGATAAGGAGTAAGGTGGCTCAGTGGTAGGGTACTCACCTCTACTGAGAGAGTTCCCTGGTTCGATTCTAGGTCAACTGAGTCTTGTTAAACAGCATCGTGTCCGTGGTTTTCTCGGGACTCTCCCGTTTCATCTCACATTTTCAGCCATTTTTCATAATCATTCAGTTTTAATAATTATTCCTGTGTTTTTTAGCCTAAAGGCCAAACCATGAGACATTAAATTGAAATTTCGTTTTATTTTCCTATCATTGAAGTCAAAGTTGGTACAAAATAATTTATTCATCTGAATATGGAATTCTCACATCATTTCTTATCATTCCTTACAATTTACGTTCGTCCCAGAAACCACAAATCGAACGGGATGGTGCTGAATACTGTGTTCCCATTCCTTTATAAAATACATAGCAGTGAAGATTTTACATACTTTTTGTGCCTTCGATATTCTTTTGTATGGTATCATTATCATATATTGTGTCGCAAAGTCTGGATCGCTGCGGAAATGTCGTATTTTTATTTCCTAACTAGTTAATACTGAACAACATAGCAAAATAATCTTTCCGTCCCCCTCGTGCATCCGCCACTGTATGAAAGTAAGTCTATTGTCATATGTTTGTGAGAACTTTTTCTGTTTCTTTGATTATTTGTTTATAACAATGGTTCACTTCATAAGAATAGACAAGAAGCAAATAAAAGTAGAGACCAGACTTCTTTTAAGGTTTTTAATATGAGTATTTGTGTACTCTATATTGGAATAACTTCTGCTATGAAAATTGTCCCAAATGTATTATTTACAACCTGGTTTGATTTATGTGAAAATTAACATAAATATTTTAAAAAAATGAAGTGCTTCACTTCTTGGTGATTTTTTTGGTAATGGTTTATTTGGTGAAGTGTTCTACATAACTTAATGTTATTTGTGTTATCAAGTCATAACTAGATGGGGCCTGGGGTGGCCACGCCACACCCAAAACACTGTTGAACCCCTAGAGTACTGTTGGAATACCATGTGGTCGTTGAAAAATTCTTTCAATTCTTGTAGGGGTCATGCCTCCCTTCCCCGAGGAAGATATTCTACTTACACTAATGTCAACACTTTAGGTGTGTCAACATTTAGTCATATTTAAAAATAAATTATATAAAACAAGTCAGATCAGAACAAAGACGCATTAATTTGCAGTGATTGTTAAAAGGGGTTAAGTACAAAACTTTCAAGTGTTTCTATAATCGTATAAGCACAAATACTTTTGATTCAGAGATAAGTACTTACAAAAATACTTCCTATAGACCTCCAACTATAAATATTAGCATAAAAGTCCATATGACAATTTAAAGAGTTTTCTTTATGCGTTTATCTCGAAATGTTGATTTTGTCATATATCCCCGTTTAACAATGACTGATTCAGTTGTTATATTTTTATTTTTCTGCTATGAAATTTCGAAAGATAAATCACGCTATTTATGCAATTAATGATTCCGAGTAATGTGCTGAGAAACTGAATCGAATTGATGCCATTTTCAGCGTTTTGATAAAAAGCCTTCTGGTGAAATGTTAGTGACATAACACATGAGTTCCTAGTATGGAGCTTACACGGTTCATGGAGCCCGTTTTTGAGTTTATGAGGCCAAGCAATTTAAAGGTTATCAAAATACTATAATAAATATTGGTTTAAGGGGCCATGTTGTCAATTACATAGGGGAGAGAGACAGACAGAGAGAGAGAAACATGATCATTTTATGGGGGAGACCGATTAATTTTTAGTTATGTCACTGTAAACGATATGTCACATCAACACCACTGATAAAGGTATTCTATAAAAAGGTTGTTTCAAACAGTACTTACACCACTAAAAGCTTTTTTTTTTTTTTTAATCTATTTAAGAACTCTTTTAAAAAGAATGAAGCACTCCATTCTCAAACTAATCTACCTAGGTATAATGAAAATAATTTCAACCTAGAGAAGGATAGTTTGAGTAAATAAACTAAATTTATTTGTGGATAGAAATTTGCTTTGTTCTCTCTCTTTTACAATAGAATAAGCTGTACATACATATCTCATAGCTTCGCTGTTGAAAGGAACCTTAGCTCGAATACCACTCATCCAACTATATAGCACAGTTATCTTGAGATACGTAGCTTTACAGTCTTGTGCATAATCTAGATTACTATTGGTAAGGCCCCTGAATCGATACTAAAATTATTCAAATATTAAAAAGGAAACAAAAACCTTCTCTTTGCCTCAACTAAGCAAGACATTCTCAACTAGGTGGTAAGTACACAATTTAAACTACTTTAAAATTGTCATTTTGCCCCATTTTTGTCATTGAATGACCATTTTTAATAGTCCGTGTTAAACTACCAGTGGCTGACAAACAGTTTGTACTAAAAGTTTATCTCTACAGTGAAGTTCTTTCATCCTTATTTATAAGATTTATTAGTGTGATGCTGTTGGGAAGATTCTGGGATAAGGTTTCGTTGGGGATTTTGTATGAAAAGTACGTCGTAGTTAATTTCATACATCACACTGTAGATCTTATCTGATAGAAATTTAGTCTGAAAGTCAGTTTCTCAGAGGGATTACATTTAACAAATAAATTATCTAGAACTAACTTTGTAAGTAATAAGGCACATCGTAAATGAAGACAGTTTTATTATATAACGTTCTTACAGGAAACTTGAAAATTTGGAAATTTAAAATATAAAGCAAATAAAAGAACTCCGCTCTATAAAGCTGGAAAACACGTTGGGAATCGATAACCAAACTATGAATTATCCAAGTAAAATTTGTCTTTCTGACTATAGTTCCTCATTGCGTGTAAAACTTACTTACTGTTATAGTTTTCAATTTCTTTGCGATGCATTTACATTTGCTTCAAAGAACACAACTTGAGAACCGATGTTTTAGTTACCGTTTAGACATTCAAACAAATCACATAGCGCATATGAACCTTGCGTTATTCATTTGCCGAGCCTATAACAAAATATGAATAAAGAAGTCAATATGCCATATTCCCAGGAAAATAATCATATAAGACGTTTTTCTCTTTGAGCAGGCCCGTAGTTAGGGGGTGGCCAGGGTAAGCTGAGCCAGCTGAGGGCTTGTTCCTCACACTAGTCAATGTAAAGGGTTTGAATAGTAGGTAATGATGCAAGCTCCATTTCCGTGGACGCTTAGGACATTTCAGGGAAACAAACTATAATAAAAGTCCCTAAGGCATAAATATAGTTCATTATTTTAAAATGTAACACAAAAAATTATTAATGTGTTGTTAACAGAAAATCTTAAACCCCTACCACTTGAAAGTAAGTTATCTCCGAGGAATAAAACATCAAATTTTTAGATAACAGGGAGTGTGTGAATGTGGAATAATTAACTCAGTATTGAATGTAAAAGCCTTTGAGTATTACTCAATTACCAATACTGAAAAAAGTACTAATGTTGGTCTAGAAAACAAATCTTCACAGACACTAATTGTAATAGTTGGTTTCTATTACAATTCAAGATAAAACGCTGATAAGCAACTGCCCGTATGCGGGTGGACCAGTTCGTTTGTCTTTTTTAAATGTATTATTATTTTTTATATGCATCACATTACTTTTAAAGTTGTCTCAGGCTCAATTTGTACTTTCTACCCCTGGCGAAATGAAACTTTTCAAGATTTTTTTTTTTTTTTTTTTACATTACTCTCATTTACATGAAATGATAATTTTGTATTCTTTTTTTGTTTCGTGAATGACTTTGGACTTTGTGTTATTTGTTGGTTTGGTAGTTCTTATTGCAGGTAGGTTTGGTAAGTTTTTGTCTGACACTTCGAGTTTCATACTTGCCATACGTGCCGTTTTATCTTCTATTATTTTCAATGAAAAAAATCATGTATAATTTTAAATATATAAAATTAAAAGTCTTTTACATTAACTTTACATATCTGCTCTTTCACTCTGTTGTTTCTTAAGACATACGTTATTGATTCCTCGTGTAATTAACTGGCTGCTTTCAGTGTAAGTCTACTTAATTTTCTTTTGATATTGCTAATTGATATTTTACAGGTGAAGCTATGCTATTCCGGTTACCGGTTATTCACTGAAACCGGCCATATTGGTTAGAGCAAATTTTTGAAGGGGTACACATCCGTGAATGACGCTCCTGGATCTTCGCGCTCGGGCTAACTCACTTTTCTAAGTTGGGCTTCCACTTACTCGGGCTTTGGCTTACTTTCCTCAATTGGGCTAACGGTTATTGATTTCAATGGGGCTCGTGCTCACTGGGATTTGAGCTCACTGATCTTGGTGAAGCACGCGCTCGCTCGGTATCGGCACCTTCGGGCTCAAGAGCACTAATATTGCTGGGGCTCATGTTCACTCGGGCTTGGCGCACTAATCTTGATAGGGCCCGTGCTCAATCGGGCTAGGGCTCATTTGGGCTTGAACTCACTAATATTGGTGAGCTCGCACTCACTAAAATTCGGACTCACTGACTTTAGACCTCATTCGTAATAACACTATCCGTAAAGTTTAGGAGGGACGAATAACATTTAGGAAGACACTCAACTAATAACCATACCTGGGATACAGGCTTCTCATGTTGTAGGACGCTGAACAAAAAGTAAGTCTTAGACTGAATCTCTCAATTTTAAAAAAATGCCCTTAATTGGAATTTTCTAGCGTTTCGCGTCTTTTAATATTTTGTTACAATGTATGTAGTTGGATGGTTGATTTAGTGTTCAGCGTTTCAGCAGCAAGACTATATGAGATGTGAACCTAAAGATTAACGTGTGATCAGAACCACATGGGCTCCCACGGAAACAGAACTCGGGTTATTTATTTATTGATACATTTTATGGGTACTACGAACAGATACGGCTTTAAGCCCGTCACATCTTGAGGGATGACGTCCCTCAGCGAGCACATAATCCAGAAAAAGGGATTTAATAAATGGAATGGGAAGGGAAAGAAGCGGCCTGGGAACTGTATGTTATGTACCATCCCGGCATTTACCTGGTGGGAGTGAGGGAAAACCAGGAAAAAACCTCACTCAGGAAGGCCGGCTTCGGGATTTGAACCCGGGACCTCTCGAATACGAAGCGTCCAAGCTAACCACTTACAGAAACCGAACTTGGGTATTCCACGCCAAAATCCCGTACTCTAACACTCGCATACCAATGCGACTGACCCCAACGCGGTTTTCTGCCTATGGTTCCCATGTTATTTCAAATTACGAGATCAGCTCCTAAGACATTTCTTGGGGGTGATTCGTGTCTAGAAGTGTAATTTACTTTTTCTTCTGGAAGCAAATTTCCCCCATAAAATTATCGCTGCTGCTGTTTTCTTGCATTGTGATTTGAGATAGCTCTTGTGCTACACAACTGAATTCCAATTGCATGAAAAATAGGTTCTTGCTATAACCAAAAGAAGTGGTAGTCTAGTTTCAGTAGATGAAAAAGATAACTGAGATGGAACTTATTCTTGAGACGTTATTGACCCTGAAAAATTAGTCCCATCTCATTGTCTCTCTTTCCGGAACAATCTCTTAGCGTTTATGTTCTTCATATTTATACACTGAAACCAGAAGTAAGTAAATTTATACCACTTCCAGTCTTAGTAGCGAGATGGGATGGAAATTATGCCTTGCTTTGGAATTTGAATCGATACTCAAAAATAGCTATTGCTATTGCAATATATGTTTCATGTCCATAAATACTGAAACCGCATACAGTTACTTTCTAGCACTTCCAGTTTGAAAGAGGATTAACGGACTAAAACAGATCTACCATTGGGATGCTGAAATGAATCCAACAGAAAGAAAAACATTTCAGAATATTTCTTACCGTTATTGCAATATGGATTTCAATATTGAAACCGGACTTGGTATTTATCTACAACTTTTAGAAGAGAGAGATATTAGTGGAGCTTATATTTTTTCAAAATTAAATCTATTCATCAAAACAATATGTCGCTATCTATTGCCGTTTGTACTCCGATCAATGTTCAAAATCAAAATGGTTTTCTTCCTCTTCCGGTATGAATAGAAGTTTAACTGACTAAAAGAAATCATTTGTTTAGATGCTGAGCCGAGTACAAAAATCCGCTCCTCGATATCTCTTACCGATTTTGATCTATAGACATTAATGTTGGAACCGGAAGTAATGGTGAATTCGACCACTCCGGTTTGTGAAAGTATAGGGGTAAAGATGATATGTTGATTTGAGACCCAAAATCGATTTCCGAAAACTGTTTGTCGCTATCTATTACCGTTTTTGATTTATGACCATTATCATTGAAAACGGAAGTGGTCTATATCTTTCACTTCCGGTTTAAGTAGGAGGTTGTTGAAAGATGCTGAAGCTATTCTTGGAACGCTCAATCGAATTCGAAAACCATTAATCGATTGTTCTTACCATTTTGCTGTGATACATCTTTACATATGGACGGGCAGATAGACTAACGGACGGACGTAGTCGTCCGATAGCACTTCCAGTACTTAGGAATTGCATAGTTCGGAGGTCTAGGAAACATATTGTTAACTAAAATTAACCACAGAGAAGCACTAATTTCTGTATACATTTAGCATATAGTTTGAGGTCAGTCACTGACCTCCCCCCCATTGGTGTTTGTGTAGGTACAAAAAGGCATTGGTATGCGAGTGCTAACCATATGGCAACTTTGGACTTCTATGAAAGATCTGAGTTTGCAAAGGATATTTCAGTATTCTGGAAACTATATTTCAAAGGCTACATTTTTTTCATTCGTACCTAACTCTTAAAAACGACACTAATTTTACAAAAGTAGGTAGCCAACCACAATTAAAAGAGTGAAATAAGTGCCGACTATTTCAATAAGTATCGATTTTGATATCCTAACGCGCACAGCAAGAAGCACACTAAATGCAAGTGTTTTTTTTTTTTTTTAATAATTGACACAACAACTGATGAATGGTTGCATATGAAATGATACAACAGTAACTTGTCAAAAATAGGTTGGTACGACTGAATGGGACAACATGACCATTATTGTTCTAAAATGACCATTAACAATATTTCTTGGGGTACAAAATGACCATTTCCTAGGGGTGAAATGACCATTCAGGGGTGTTATGACCATTGACAACTATGCACGTACATGCAAAATGGTCATTTAGTCGCCAAGTGGGTACAGAATGACCACTTTTAACTATATATATATATATATATATATATATATATATATATATATATATATATATATATATATATATATATATATATATTAAGAGAGTTAAAAAGTAACGTAACAACCTACCTTAACTAGCCGTCCAGGCTTGCAAGTTTGGGACGTCAGCGAATAAAGTAAAAGAAGGACACTGAACCGTACGAGTAAACTGCGAAAACGTAAGGTAAGAGTATTCCTACGTTTATTCAAGTTATTCCTTCGTTTATTGAACAGCAAGCAATATGACTTGAATTTTGATACAAAAGTGACAAAATTAAAGCAGCCAATAAAATGGTAAATGGACAATGATCACAATAAATGATATGTATGTACGATTTCCTGTAAAAAGGGTAAAATATGGCATTACTGGTCTTGAATTATCACTTACTTGAATGTTGCAATAACTAAAAATATACTTACAATCCACACCGTAACTCCATGTAATGATCTACTACAACGGATACAATATGTCTCCTTGCTTTTCCATCCAATTTATTTTTATCTTGATAAGATTTTAAAATAGATCTTCTTATAAGAGACTGTGTTAATATATCTCTTACAACCTATAATACAATTATACAGTTTTATGATCAGTCTTCTCTCAAAATATTTAAAAACAAATAGCACATTTCTACTTTTCTCAAAATGATGCACTGAATTTTACAAAGAAAGGGCTTGGGGCAATATGGCTGATTTTAATTTTCTAAAATTGAGATTTCACTATTTTTAGGATTCCATACCGGTATATCTTACAGGGGTGTCCACAATGGGGGGGGGGTATTACGCAAACTGCATCATTGAAATATTTGGGGGGTAAAAATCTAAATAAATATGCTTGAGGGGGTGTAAAAATTAATCAAAAAGAAGATTTTATTTTCAAGGAAGTACACCTACTGATAACACAATGCATAAATTTTTCTTCTGTCCTTTATACCACGATACTATACGATAATTATACGATCAGGCTGGGAGGGGGGTAAGTCAGACAGTTGGGGGGTGCGTCATGGACATAAGGGGGGTGGGCACCAGTGTATCTTATGACCCGTTCCTGTTGACGAGTATGCAAAAACCGAGATTAGACGGCAGTGAACATAGTGTTCTTGCCTTGACTAGCGTTCTTGTACGATATTGCAGCGCAAATATTGCTTTTTCTTCGGGGTAAATATATATTACCGCAAGCCCTTCAAATATAGTTAATGAGAGCTTTCTATATCGTCCCTTTCCGGCATTAATGCAGTAAGCGACATTTTGAAAATTTTACAGGAGATCCGAAAAACTGAAATTTTGATGGTTTTTCTTGAATAACTTTTTTGTTTTCTGGACTATTTTCCTAAGAAAAATACAGCTAATATAATTAAACAAGCTCCGTCAAATAGGACAGTGACGTATATAATAGCTTAAAAATATTCACTTATTTTGGCGCTTAATTCATTTTTGCTTACAAAATTTTTAACAAATCAATGTTTCAAACGACATTTATTCAAATGTACTAATGCATTAAGGCACAAGGTGTCATAGTGAGATTGCGTTAAGCGACATTTAGGGGGAAAAATAAATGGTAATAAATTGCTGATTCGTTAATTGAAGAATGTTAGTTGTATAGTGATCGGTAAAATACTGAACGCTTCTTGAAATAATGCTGCTTAAAATAAATTTGGCAAGAAAAATGCTTTGGCTTACCTCTCCTTTATATGTAAAAATTAATCTAATCTTCTGAATAGTTAAGTTAATAATAACTGACACCATTATTTAGTTTTCTCATTTATTTTTAGCGTTTTTTAAAATTTATTAAAGCTTAGAATATTTCAAATTTTACTGATTTGTTAAGCTTACTGATACAATGAAAATTTGCATCATTCATTTACTAAATAAATGCAAATTGTCGAAACTTCACAAAACTGTAACTTCATCAATTTTTAACTATTGCAAGAAAAAATAAAGAATGATGACAACGTGTTTCAATCTTGAATTTCTTCTTCATCTTCATCTGTCTCAGAGAGGGTATCTTGTGCTTCTCCCGTGTGTGGCAACTGCTGGTAGAACCCGTGTAAGTGCTTTGGTAGAATATTCTGATTATACAATTTGACAAGGGGGGGCGCGGTGGCTCAATGGTAGAGCGTTCACCTCTGGTGCTTGGGTCCCGGGTTCGATTCCAGCCCCCGCCAAGTGAATTTTGTGGTGGACGAACACCGTGCTCGTGGGTTTTCTCGGTGTTCTCCCGTTTCCTCCCACTTTTTTCATTCCACCATTCCACTCATCTCTCATCACCGTCTCCTTTAGCCTAACCAGCATAAACGTGGGACGTAAAACTTAGAGATTTCATTTCATTTCATTTACAATTTGACAAGATCCTGGCCTTACTGATAGGGATGGCTGCCGCATAAAGTCTACTTGGCTGCTTTTCTCTTGGTGAGCGACGTTTCAGTGTAAGATACACTGCGTCTTAGTCATTGAATACTTAACCTTGCCAAATTTGCTATTTTTTGAAAAAGTGACAACTCCCATGTTTGACAGCAAGAAAGGTTCCCTTGACTCATGTTTCTTAGCACTGAAGATTTTGGCTGGCAAAGTTGACCAATTTCTAAAAGAACCATGCTTCCATAATTCATGGATGTTGCTTTGTTCTTGCCATTCTCATGACGGTAATCCACTCGGATGGACTTTCAATTTTTTGATTATGAGATGCATTCTCGATTTGACTATGCACACTGTCCACAGGCATATATGTGTGACCC